>NC_092817.1:106324240-106687573 GCF_023375885.2 Dermacentor andersoni
GCGTCCGGGGGCAGCTGCTCTTATACTCTCGGCGTCGCGGTCCAAAAGGGAAGGTCACGGGATGAAGGTCACGGGACGGCGGAGCATGAGCCCACGACGGCGCGCACGGTCGAGCCGAGAGACCTGCTGAACCGAGTGTAGTGACGCATCGCCAACCCACCCACACGACGGCGCGAACGGTTGAGCCGAGAGACCTCCAGGCTCCTCATTCGGGGAACTCCGCTCCCCGGCTGCCGCGCTTTGACAAGCGAGGGCACACACACACACGCACACACGAAGACACGTGGCACTGAAACACGCCTGGACACGCTTGGCGGGTAGGCGTTTCGGCGGCGTCGAACGGGCCAAAATGTCCGCCGCTTTGAACAAAGCCCCGGCGTCCGTTGCATCCGCGCCGGCATTACCGCGCGTTGTAGGCGAAACGTAACAACACCAAATTACTGGGTTTAACGTGCCGAAACCACCTTTGGTTATGAGCCACGCCGTAGTGGACTCCGGAATTTTGGACAACCTGGGGTTCTTTAACGTGCACCTAAATCTAAGTACACGGGTTTCGCATTTCACCCCCAGCGAAATGCGGCCGCCGCGGCCGGGATTCGATACCGCGATCTCGTGCTCAGCAGCCCAACACCATAGCCACTGAGCAACCACGGCGGGTAGCTTCACCCCAAGGGGGGAGGGACACCAGGGGGGCGGGGGCAGCAGAGAAGGACTGCGTGAATATGCGTTAACGCTCTGTTTTTGTTCCTCTTCGCCACGTTTTCGCAGAGCAACTGATGGTAGAATTCCGGGAGGTCCACAAGAAGATGTTCGGTACAACGACCGCCGCCCCTTCGGAACGCTCTGGGTCCCAGCAGTCGCAAGTCGACGCTGAACTTCGCAAATCGGCGGCCTTGATCAACGCCCAAGAGGTAGGCATGCATGTTTCTGTACCATGCCACGGGCTTGTGGTCCGCGGGCGTTATATTATATAAAAGGAGGCTGCGTAACAATGCGCGGCTTATATGCAGGGACGAACGTTGTTCACGTGGTATTCGCTGGAAATATTTTAGGCGTGCTGAGCGGCCGCTTATCTGCTTGTTTAGATGTGTTGTACAGTCGGCCACAAGAGTTTGCTGGACAAGATTGCCACGAAAAGTGTTAATGTGTGTTCCGTTAAGGCATGACGATTCTGATTTAGTGGAGCGCTACACATGTATAGGTAGCGAAGGCTACTGCAGTCTGCAACTTTGAATCCAAGGCCCTGACTTTCTATATGTATCCAGGCTTTCTATAGGGATGTTTTTTCTTTTCTTTTTTTTTTGCATATACTGTGTGCCGTAAACTTTTGTGGCCGACTGCACGCACATTTTGCCCTGACACTAGATAGCCTCCCGAGATGCCATAGAACCCGGCGATGAGTCTTCATTGCGAGCTGCGATGATACGAACAAGAAAGGCATCTTGTTTACTCGGTACATCAAATTTATCTACATGAACAATGTGACCGTCCTCCTGAAGTTGTTACATGCATAAACCGCATTTGTTCACCTAAACACCTTGGTGAAGGCGTGTCATTGCGTGGTATATATTTATGTTCGTGCTGCATCGTGAATTTTATGTGTGACCAGTCATACAAGTGCCTCCATGCAGTTGTGACGGCGTGCTAAATTTTTCATCCCAGTTTCGTCTGCCAAAGGTGTCGCACAACTGCTGGCGCAGCTGCACTAACCTTCACTAACCCTGAAGCTTGCACACGCGTGTTCCGCGCGCTCGCTTCACGTGTCGAGATGTTCACTCGTTTTTTTATCGCTAAGAAAGCTATTATAAAACCACGTATGCGGGACCACTACATACTATAGCGTTTAGCTTCGGCGGCTGAACTAGCAGTCTTGTGTTTCGTATGCGAATAAGAGCTCCGCCGGTTAATACGTTTTCTCTTCTCATGATAGAGTTTTATCATAGCGGAGGCATATATTAGTCCATGTATCGTAGTTCTTATAGATCTCGCGGTGCCGTCATCGACCATGACGCGTAACAGCGTCTTGGATTGCACGAACGACTCTTCTCCTTAGTAAAAGAAAGGAAAAAAAATAATGATCGACTTAAAGATAATTGTGTTGCTGCTTGCACATTTACGCCAGCAGGTAATGCACAGTCGCTCGTAGGAATAAACTTTCTCTGAGCTTGATTTGCAACGCTGTCGCAAGACGTCGCCACCTGTCGTACGCCTGTGCTATGCTAAACCTCTCTAAAGAAGGGTTCCTATAAAGGTCCCCGCATCTTCAGTGGACAAGTTTAGCCTGTAGAGCACTCAGTCGTGATTATCTAGCCGCGAAAAAATTATGGGTAGCGTAATGCTCGTTCTGCGAATCTTTAATTGTTTGCCATCGCCGGGCTGCCAATGCTACTGCATGGTGGCCGCATTCAAACGTGAAGGCTGTATGTCCAGCGGCTCGGCGAACACAGTGGCGTTTCTTAGAGCGCGAAGCGAATATCGCGTCGCTTGTGCACACTAATACCGCACTAACCAATGGACAACGGCTGGCTGCTGCTCCCCGGATCGGCGCAGGCGCAACAGGCGAAGGAGACAATGGAGCAGGCTCGTGGAGAGCAGGCTAAGACGGTCACGGACGATAAAGCTGCGCCGGACGCAGCGGTAGGGAAGGACGTTGAGGATAAGGACAAGGCTCAGGGCGAGGACGAGTCTAAAAGGCAGGCCACCTCGGTTCCTCCTGCCGACAAGTCCAGCGTGGATGGGATACCGCCTGAATACCACTCGACCGTGTCAGCAAGCCCCACGGGACCGGGCTACGTCACTGACTACGCCACGATCAGTCTACCCAGCGTAAGCACTGGACTACTGGATGGAATGCTGTCGACAGGCGCGCTGAATGTATGCATGCACATGTGCTCTAGGTTGTGGTAGCCGTGGTTTGTTTTCTCTGTCAAAGGGGGTTGCATGTTGTGTCTGGCCAGGTGACGACATGCGACCGGGTGTTCACGCAGAAGTATGTGCATGAACGCGTGAGATAGGGATATGGAATAGTAAAACCATTTCGACTTGCTAGCCCATTCATTGCTACATAGAAGCGACTAGGCTAATTGTGTGTTCAGTGGCCGCATTCACGGAGTGCTGGTGTAAAAACGCCCGACAAAAGGGTGACGACTTTGAGCCACGCAATCACTATGTCTAAGGGCCCTATATACTGACGGTAGCAGCAAATGATGACGCGTTCATGTCGCCGAGGAAGTCGGAGCAGTGAGTTCTGATTTTTTTTTTCATTTTCTTCGATTGCAGACGGTCTTGTGATGACGTTACGAGCCTGTGGGCAGAGTAGTCGTGTTTTGTAAAGCCCATTTTGCCCTCAATCAGCAAAAATTAGTGCCCTCAATTAGCACCGAGCTAGAGGAACCTTATAGCCGTAGGTACCGGACGTTGGTGCGAGTGACTCCGTGAATATGACCCCTGATTGGCTGCCGACTACTTGACACCGGTATATGGCTAATTTCCATGATCGATCAGTCTCTCGTTAGCCTCGGGTGACAGAAATACGCACGCATGATTTTCTCGGAGAAAAAAAAGATTGCAGCCTGGAAAAATGTAACGAGGCTGAAGGCATCGTACATTCGATCTTAATTGAATATGCTCGAACTTTACATGTGACCGTGCCCAGTGCTCTGAGGACTGGCGTTCCCACAATACACGTTTCATAGAACAATGCTACGCTTTTAAGATATCGCATGTTTTCACGGAAACAGTAGAGTGCGCGGCTGCATGTTATTTTTTTATATATATGCGGAGGAGAGGGAGGCTCGCTCTTGACGAACGTGTGTGTGTGTCCAGTGGCGGTCACTAACGACCGGTGTCGTGTGCGTCGGGCTGCTTGTCTTGCTTGCTCCAGGAGGTCTCGTCATCGGTCGAACCGTCCAGCGAGCTCGGCGGCATCGGCGGCGGCAATCGCAAGCGCCACTGGCCGGCCTACGTGCCGCCCACGCATCCTAACCCGCACATGTTTATTCAGCCGGCCAACGCGGACAAGGGCCCTAACGGCTTGGTAAATGGACGCCTATGCTTGCCCCTTCTCCTGTCCTTCCTCATTAACCCGCCTGCTTTGCCTCTGTTCGCTTGGTGGCTGCAAATGGCCGTGACTCGTTTTCAAGGGAAAGGGGGGTGCTCGACTTCTATGCGATGAGTACTTAGCTGAGAACTAGGACTAAACATTGCGGGGACACTGAAATTGTACGACCATTTAATTTTGTCCCTCGAAGTTCGCGAAGACTCAAAGGTGGTATAGCTGCAATACCGGTGCGCGAGCGGAAGATATACTAGAGTCGCGCATGCATGGAGAATCGGGCTAAGCATATCGCATGCTGTGCTAAAAAACGTTCCATATATCGTAAGCGGTTCCGTAGCCTGTGTTGCTTGTGCTGGCGTAGCACTGCCTTCAAGGGATTTTTCCTTTTAACACAAGTACTACAGTAATCAATATCCGTGACAGTATGGATATGTACCACTTCAGATCCGCTAACGATTCCGTTCCACATGCGATGGTGGTGCAATGGCTGAACTAACGAGTGCCATGCTGTTGTCGAGTTCATGGGCGAATGTTCACTTCGGTTTTAATCAAAAGTAGCTGCCAGGTTGCATCAACGGGCACCGCCGATGGCAGAAGCTTTGACATGACCGAGCCGCGTGAATCTGTAAATGGATACATGGTGCCGGAATGTAACTCCTCGTATGAGAACGCCAGCTGCACGCATGCTCGATACTTTGGTGGCGCGTAGACTGTAACCAAGTGTTTCCGTTAAGTCCTCAAAATTGCCTGGGAAATATACTCACAATCAGTGCACATACTACGCAGGACACAGGCGTGCTTGTAATAGTTTGCAAGGGGCATGGCCACTGTACTGAGTTGCTACATGACGCCAGCCGGTGAGCTGTGCGGTTCATGGTTTTCCTTGCGGTAATGGTCTCTAAATTGTGAACGCGCCGTTCGGTGTAACTGCAATTCGCCAATTTGGTATCTATCGAGCCCCTGTAACGCCACTGACGTCGCGACGTGTTTCTCGTGATAAATGTAGTCGCTTTACCGTTCTATGATCTTATGAGTCCATCATGACTGCAGGGAAGCAAGACAGGATATTCTTGTTGGGTGCTTGCGTTAACACGTGCTGGACTTGCTTTTTAACGCACGGGGCTTGCGCCACAACACATGCTGACTCATTGTTAAATCAACAGAAAACTGTTAGGTGCTAATCGTGCAGCAACTCACCGACCTATGTTGGCAACCAGTACATTTACATACGTGGTGATCGAGACATGTTCACGGCGACAGATGGATGGTGGCAACAACGACGTTCTAAAACGCTTGCTATGCGCCACTGTCGCTGCATTTCTCGTTGCTACGCTTTGCGTATGGCTGGGAAGCACAGACGACAAGTAAAAATAAAACATTTTTACTAGGCTAGTTTGTTCATGCAAAGATGCTTAAGGGAAGTCTCTGGCTGTCTGCGGCGCCATTTTGATTCAAAATGTTCCGGTACGAAGATAACGCTATACTTAGTCTGGGTGCAACAAAGCTGTTCGATAAACAAGCATTCAGGCAACCTAAATGTGTCTTAGCATTGGGCAAGAATAGTGCATCGAAGGGAAGCAATCTAAAAGTCTGTTATCGTCTTCCCATGTATTTATTCTCCATTTCACTGCACCAGTATCCTCTGCTTCCTCATTTATTATCATTGCGTAATTTCAGGGGGAAAAGAAAGAAATTGCGTTCAAACTGCAAATGCCCGACTCAGTTACAATCCAGATCGCGTAAAAAATGAAAAAAAAAATTAAATTATGGGGTTTTACGTGCCAAAACCACTTTCTGATTATGAGGCACGCCGTAGTGGAGGACTCCTGAAATTTCGACCACCTGGGGTTCTTTAACGTGCACCTAAATCTAAGTACACAGGTGTTTTCGCATTTCGCCCTCATCGAAATGCGGCCGCCGCGGCCGGGATTCGATACCGCGACCTCGTGCTCAGCAGCCCAACACCATAGCCACCGCGTAAAAAATGAAGTGTGGTCGTCTGCCACATTGCAACGACGGTGACAGCGCCACTGTCAAGGCGGAAGCGTGGGAGAGTTACAAACGAGCAGGATGTGGGGGAGGGCTGTGGAGTTGTCGTTACTCTTGTTTTTCATCGTGGATTCTACACTGCCCGTTGCCGGGAAATGGCGCCACAGATGACGCCTTGCTGGCTTGCCAAGAGAACCAGGGCCCGGGAGCCGAAACATGTTTCCTCTGAACCATATGGAAGACGAGTACACAGGCTATGCGACTACCATGGTACACGCTTGTGCATGGGCCGCGGTAATGGCGTGGCCATAGCCAAGCCACCGCCGACTTCTGGCAACGCAACACCGCAAATGCCTTGGAAATGCGTTTCACAACGTTACATTTCTAATCTCTATCGTCATATCAGACAAATCGCACCTGCAGGGCTTGTTTTCAGTTTCTTCTGCCTACACTGAAACTGATGGCATCGCAGCTGTACATTCGTTACGTTGCGAGCAGATTGTCTGCATACGCAAATGCACGTAATGTGGAATGGAGTTCACGCTTGTAATTTTGACATGAAAACGAACTCTCTTTTGGCATGTTTTTTTTTTTTCCTTCCGGCAAAGTTCCCGGCTCTCATAGTTTTACCTAAACAATGTCACTTCCATTGTACGTTCTCAAAATGGTTAGACCTTTATTTTGGTCTGTACTCAGTAAACATGAACACCCACAAGGATAAGGGAAATAAATGGATGGTTTTTTTTAAATCTACACTCCAAAAGCAGTTTACAACCTCTGAGACGTATCTTTGTTACACAATACACTCTAAAAAACGTTTGCACCCTTTGGGGTGTATATTTGCCACACTACACTCTAAAAACAGTTGCACCCTTTGGGGTGTATATTTGGCACACAACGATAATCGTCATCTGTCTTGTCCGCATTTCCTTTCTTTAACGCTGCGAGCCCGGTACTTTCCAGTAACGAACGGCATGCGCGTTATCAGCATGACATAGCAGTTCCGACAGGAAAGTAGCGGGCGCGGCGTTTTCAAGGAAGGAAATGCGGGCAAGACAGATGACGATTATCGTTGTGTGGCAAAATATACACCCCTAAGGGTGTACACTTTGTTACACTCTTAAAACGGTTGTACCCTTTGGGGTGTATATTTGTCCGACAACAATAATCGTCATCTGCCCTGCTTGCGTTTCTTTTCTTGAAAACTCGGCGCTGGCTACTTTCCTGTCGAGAATGCTGCCTCACACTGATAACGCGCATGCCGTTCGTGACTTCGAAGTACCGGGCTCGCAGCGTTAAAGGAAACGCGGGCAAGACGGACGGCGATTATTGTTGTGGGACAAGATAAGCCCCAAAGGGTGTAAATTTTCTAAGAGTGTAGAGTGTACAATAATCGTCATCTGTCTTGCCCGCATTTCCTTTCCTGAAAACGCCGCGCTCGTTACTTTCCTGTCGAGAATGCTCTGTCATGCTGATAACGCGCATGCCGTTCGTGACTCGGAAGTACCGGGCTCGCAGCGTCAAAGAAAGAAAATGCGGGCAAGACAGATGACGATTATTGTTGTGTGGCAAATGTACACCCCAAAGGGTGTAACTGTTTCTTTAGTGTAATCGTTATCTACTATGCGTGCTTTTTTTTTCTTTAACGCTGCGCGCCCGGTACCTGCAGGTCACGAACGGCACGCGTGTTATCAGCGCGTGACATACACTCTAAAAACAGTTTGCACCCTTTGGGGTGTATATTTGTCCCACAACAATAATCGTCATCTGCCTTGCTTGCGTTTCCTTTCTTGAAAACTCGGCGCTCGCTACTTTCCTGTCGAGAATGCTGCGTCACACTGATAACGCGCATGCCGTTCGTGACTGGGAAGTACCGGGCTCGCAGCGTTAAAGAAAGGAAACGCGGGCAAGACAGATGACGATTATTGTTGTGGGACAAATATACACCCCAAAGGGTGCAACTGTTTTTAGAGTGTAGCATTCCTGACAGGAAAGTTGCAAGCGCAGATTTTTCGAGGACAACGATACGCTCCAATGGGTGTAAACTCTAAATTTTTAGTGTATTCACGTACACTCTTACATAAGTTTGCATCTTTTTGGGTCTTGTCTTTTCCCACAACAATAATCGTCGTAGCCTATCTTGCCCGCATTTCCTTTCCTGAACGCTGCGCGCCCGGTGCTCCCAGGTCACGAACGGCGTGCGCGTTATCAGCGGGACAGCATTCTTTACGGGAAAGTAGCGAGCGCAGAGCTTTCAAGGAAGGAAACGTAAGCAATACAGATAGAGGAGATTATTGCTTCCAGACTACGTATGCCTCAGAGGGTCCAAACCTTTATTTTAAATAGTGGTTTGTATCACAGACAAAAATCGTACACCAGAATATTTTTGCGTTGTATAAGATTATTAATTTGTTGGAATGCTGTTGGCCACGTCAGAGCTTCCTTGTCGGCATTTCGGTTGTCTGTACCCTGTAATTTTGTGCTGCCGTCAGCACGCATAGCATTCCTGGCAGGAAAATTCACGTCTGACAGCGCATTGTTATATATAAACAGTTACAGTGAACTCTCACTTGAGTGAACTTCAAGGGACCGAAGGAAATAGTTCACTTAACTGAAAGTTCACTAAACTGAATATTCACTAGACCAACATAAGACATGGCATACAGAGTCAAAAGCTTGAAGTGCAATTCATGGAGCAATAGAAATGGCATCCATAGTGTTAGAAATGTGTGAAATGGAATTCGTGCATATCAACAAGTACAAGGTTTATTACAGTTATAATGCTGCCTTTCTCACTCAGAAAAAAAATCTGTAATCTTCTTCTGCACTTGTACCTTTAAAGCACAGGAAGTAACAAACTGTCGAAAGAGTCAATGTTCTTGTACACTTCTTCTGGCACAGCTTGCTGTTGAGGCACAAAGTCTTTCAACTTTCCAATGTACCCTCCAACCTCAGCTAGAGTTATAGGGCTTGAAACTGGCTCGGCAGTTGCCTCTTCTTCGTCGCACTCTTCTTCTTCTTCAGGACGAACACTGGAAACAATTTCCAGATCCGTCTGTCCAGCACAGGTAATCAGTGCACTGTCACACTGTGCATAGTCTTCAAACGAAGTATCTGATCGTAACTGATAAGTTACGATCAGATAACTGAGTAAGTAACTGATCGTAAAAATAAGCCTTGGTCCTCTGAGCGAGTTCGTTAAACTGAAATATTGACTTCCGAAATTCGTTCAAGTGAAACATTTTTGCATAGAATCTATAAGAAAACTGCCGGGGATTTTTAAAAAGTTCGTTATTCTGAAATATTCGATAAACCGATGTTCGTACAACTGAGAGTTTACTGTATATATAAAATATGGTTATGCCCCAGTGCATGCAACGAAATTAAATGTGAATACTGATGCTTGTGCGACAAAAATACACCCCGAAAGGTGCAAGATTTTCTCAGGTACGTGCAATTCTATACTGTCTTGCCGGGTCTACGAGTATGCGTGCAGCTGGAACATCCTGATCATGCGTCGCAAATCAAACTTCATGTAAGTTAATTATGTCGTTTGTATTGAGCACGACGATCCTCTCGCTCAAATCGCGCTCGCCATGCTTTATGGCTATCAGCAATACGCTCTACCAACCAAACTAGTGCTATGCAACTTTACTGCTCTTTGCGAAAGCCTAAATTGTCTTGCTCTAGGTGGGACACCTGGACTAAACCACTCAAGAAATGATGACATCAGCACTCAGAATTCTGAGGTTGTCTTCCTCGATTCCGCACTGCTCGGCTTTGGTGGTCTGACGAGGGCCGGCATATTCAGCATGATATAGCCAGTGGCCAACACAGAGGGCAGCTCTGCAGGGGGGGGGGGCGATGGGGGCGGCTGACCTCCCACAACATCCACCTGCCCTCTCTTACCTACCACCATGGAGTGCCCAGTGTGCCTTCCTGCACCCCCCCAAAAAAATGCAGAATCATGCACTCCCCCCCCCCCTTCTCCTTACAGAATATCCTGGCGCCACCCCTGTCATTTAACACACACTATACTTAATTGCTATGGTGTATTTGCATGCAGACTTCGAAGAAGGAGCGGCCGATAGCCAGAGCCGCGCATGTGGCAAAGGGACCCGCACCAAAACCCCCCGTGCCGGGACCAGGAGCAGCTAAGGATGTGCCCATCACGGACAGCCGGGGTCCCGAGGCCAGGCCTCCCAAGAGCTTCTTCGGTGCCAAGCCACTGGTAACCATCGGCAGTTACCCAGATGGCAGCAATCCAAGGCCTAACCGGTTCGCCCGACCTGCTAATATTGAGATCATCGATGCCGACAAGGGGCAAGTGCCTGTTTTGCTAAATACACCGCAAAGGCAAGGTTAAGCTAAAGAAACTTGTCAACATTTCTAAAGCTGAAAAGCATTTCTGGTAATAAGTATAAAAGATTGCAGCTCAGAGCAACAACTTACTTAATTGCTTTTATTACCAAACCATGACAGCGATGACACCACTACATACTATGTCATATGTTTCTCAGTCTTTTTAACATAATGTGCTCTCATTCCTGCTCAAATTGAATGCGCGCCTGTTAAAATTTAAGCTAATATGTAGACTTTTATTTTCCAGCGCAATATAATAAATCTCTTTATTAACAAGAGCTCGTTGCTACAATCTCAAAGAATGACAAAGTACTATTACTTGTTTATTTGAAGCTTGATATATTGTTTAAAACATCGTTTTCTGTTACACACAGATTTGCTTGACATAAAAGTGACATATAGTTAAACCTTAATATAACGAAGTATTTAGCTTTCTATAACTTCTTGTCCATAGAAAGCCATATATCTCGAGCCTTAATATAACAAAGTACGCTAATGCACGTTTTCGATATAACTACATTTGATTGCCGCCGCGAACGAATACCCATTCAATAAATGGAAACTGTCACGGACGCAGACAGTCAAGTGGTTGAATTACATGCAATTGCTTGCGAGCGCACTTCTGCACTTCATGTCTCGTGCTGTGCGATAGAGCGGCCGCCGGGGTGAAGCAGCGTCTAAAAACATGAATAGTGGCACTAGTACTAAATGCGAGACCCTCTCGCCGTACATGTGCAAGTGCGATAACATCTTTGCCCTACGTGACGTGCGAGGCAAAGTGTGCGAAAGTGAGCCGGAAAGGATGGTGGCTTGATACACGCCGTCTTCCCTAGTCTTCCGGCGTGCGCAGGGGCTAGTGTACCATAGGTCTATTCGATTCAGCCAAGTTTCTCTGCACCTTCTGCACCTATTCACGGTGCACTGCACCTAGACCCTCGATTCCCCAAGGTGCAGCAGTGCACCCTGCACCCCCGTGCTCGATTGAACGAGCTGCAATGCAAGGTGCCGCCGCGGTGCACTGCACCCTTGAACCTTGCAGCGGGTGGGTGCAGCCCAGCACCCCTTGCACTTTTTGGTTTGAGGTGCCATGCACCTTTTTCTGAATCGAACAAACCTCATGTTACTGAGCGCACGCCGGGACAAGGACAGGAAGGGACGAAGGCAAGCGCTGGCTTGTTTTTTTTTTTTAGTTTCCCGCCATTAACATATGTACGCACACAAATTTACAGTAATAAAAATGATACAACCGAATTATCCTTTAGCCCGGCCGTGGCTGTGCATGACTATCGGCGCGGCTGAGCGCATACGCGGACTGTGCGCCCGATCTTGGAAGTTAACTTGCAGCAGGTGCAACGATTACGCGAGCCGAGATGGCTGGTGGCTTCATGCATGCTGTCTTTCCGCGCCCCTATAGTGTTGGGAGTCGCGTAATCCCGAGTTCCGAAGGCTCGTTGCAACAAGAGGCACAGGAAGCGGTTTTTTTTCTCAGAAATTTCTGATTATTCCGCAATCTTTACAGACCCTTCCCTGTAACAAAAATGCATCGGTGACTACTTAGTCACGTAAACGGTTGAATTTTAATACAGAGAGATTTCGGTATAGTGAAATAAAGTGCAGATCTTACCGAATTACTTATATTTAGGTTTAACAATTGTTGCTATTTCAAAACAACTACAGTCGACCTGTTACCTCTTAACAACTCGTTCACTTGAAAAAAACAACTTTATTTTGTGTCCTTTGTAGGCAGTAATTATGTGCCAATTGCCATTCGTCTAAGCAGGGACTGTTGCAGAGGGCTCTGTATTAATTTTGACCATCTAGAATTCTTTAATGTGCACCTAAATTTAAGTAGATGGGCATTTTTGCATTTTGCCCGCAATGAACTGCATGTAGCCGGACCCGCGACCTCAGCGGCACAACGCCGTAACCACTGAACCAACGTGACGAGTGTGGATAGAAGTGAACTTTTGGTGGGCTGTATTTATGCAGCAGACACGTCCCTATACCTTCTTTTTCAGATGCCACCTTTACAAACTGAGGTAACACTCTGCTGCTGAAAATTACATCACGGGTTTGATTAGGTATATACTGCCATGGCCGAATTCCGTGAGGGATGGAATGCAAATGCACCAAATGAGGTCTGACTTCACTACCTGTAAAAAATCTCTGTTGATTGATTGATTTATGGGATTTAACATCTCAAAGCAGCGTTGGGGCTATGAGAGGCATTGTAGTGAAAGGCTATGGATTAATTTTGACCGCCTGAAGTTCTTGTACATAAAATTAAAAAAATGTCGGTCATGAATTCATAGCTCGCCACTTTAAGATCCCTCACCTCCCAGGTGTAGCTCCAGGATGTAAAAGCAAATCAATTCATCAATCAAGCTAACCGAAATTGGCACTCCATGTCCTCACTTCAGGACGACGACCCTGGACTCAGCGGGAAAGTCCAGTGCTGCACGGACGCCATCCCCTGCACGGACACAGTCACCAGATGCCCCCAAGATGACTGTCAGTATCAACTGCAAGGCACCCAACAGACCCAGCCTGAGCACAAGATTCACTACCAATGCGTGAGCTGTGACATTTGGACTTATCTGTTGTCTTCATTACCACCTTCAGAGTGCTGCAGTCATGGCCACAGCTGATTCCAGGCCGTCAACAATTCACGGTTCATACTAGTTAAAGCAACTATCAATAATGAGGCATTAGGCTGCGGTAAACTTTGTTTCATTCAGATTACACTTTTGAGTGCTGCACAAAGTTTCTATGGGACACTACAGCGTGTAGATATGCCTGTGTTGTGTTTTTGAAGTAATGTTTGCAATGTGATTTTGTGGAAGGAACAACATTGTCTAGTTCTGATATGCAATCCTCATACGCAAGGCACCCTCATATGTGTAGAAAAGGTGCGCAGAAAGCAAATTTAAATAACTAATTTCGAAGTGAAATGCCCAATATATTTGAGTGGTAAACAAAATGTATAGCTGCTTCCTTTTTATTGTCATTTCAGCAGTCCAACACAGCCTACACTGGCAAATCTTGTGGTAAGTTCAATTTTTCCAAATACAGAAAGAAGGTAGACTTAACATTCTTTGGGGCATAAAGTGTGCTACAAGAATTTGTTCTGATGCATACAATACAAGTGTTTTGATAAAACAATTTAGTTTGTCTGTACCCTACAATACTAGCGTTTCTGAATTGTTAAATGTGTCTTACTACAAAACTCCAGCATTTATCTAAGTTTCATTTTCACTGCTGCACATCCATTGGCTGGGAAATCGGAAAGCAAGTTCACTGTATCTTAATGTTGAATTCCGCAATGTGAATTATACTGTGTATTTAAAGGGGATTATAACATAAAATGGGCCCATTTTGTATGATTGTCATGATAGTGAAATTTAAAGTACCTTGTGTCATATTTTAGTGCTCAGTTTTCTTTATTATGTACTCATTGCTGCAAAATAAGCCAAAGTTTCACTCTCCTTGATACACATGTACAGTCAGCCAGAAAAGGCACTATGAGAAAACAAAATAAAGGCGAATTACATTAAAGCATGTAGCTCTTCATTGTGAATGTCTCATCCTTGATAAATCGGCAGTGCCATTTGATTGTAAGTCACAATCTACCATTGTGCCACCTGATTCAAGGGCATGTGGATACAAATGCTCGTAGACGATTGCACATAGAGCACAATGCAGAGGTTCTCTAAAGGTGGGTAGGAAGGGGTGGCCGAATCCCTAATATTTCCTTCTGAAATTTCCTTCCTCTGCCATTGATAAACATGAAAAGCTTGTCACATGACTTCTGTCACATACTGTGCGATTACCTAAAGTTTCACAGCTGTATTCTTTGTGTCCATAGCTGTAAAGACAGTGTGTTTAAACCTTTATTGATGAGTGTTGCCTACAGGCAATATATGAGAATATTTTAGAGCGCAGCTCATAGGCACCCGTTCCCGTGGTGAGCATCGGCGTCGGCGTAATTGAGCAAACGAGCACAGCGAAGGATGAAAGAGCGAATGCGGAGCGCAGCGGGGGATGAAAGACGGCGATGGCGAAGTGAGCGCGAGGAGGAAAGCAGAGGAGGAGGGTATAGTGAAAGAAGAAAAGCGTAGTGCCGCTCAAGACGGGCTTCGCAGCGATGATGGCTATGAGATGGTGCTAGAGTGGCATATGTCATCTGTTCACCAAGGATGCTGCCGATGCCATATAGTATGGAAACAAAGTGCTACATGAGCGGTGGCTGCTGTGAATTGCACCCACGCGTTACCCATGCGCTGCATCTCGCGATATGCCGATTACCGAGACAGTCGCGCCACACTTCTCTCCATTTGCAACGTGTCGCACGAGTCAGATTGTCCGAGCCAGCCAATATATCGCGGAATAAAAAAACTTATAGACCTGCACTCAAATTTTGCATTAGGGAGTACCGTAATTGTCGGTGAATCTTTTTTCTTGCCGAGTTTCGGTGTAGAGTATGAAGTTGCTGGCTTTATGACTTCGCCCAATCCTGAATGACAGGCAGCAAATGTAATTTGTTGGTTTAGTGCAGGAACACTGTATGAGGAAGATGAAGTTTGGCAAAGTTTGGCATGTGACTTTGAAAGCATGGTCACAAGAGACAGACTGATGGAAGATCTCTGGCTGCAGTGCTGTCACACATGTGATGTAAAGCAAATTAAATGTACACCTATGGGTCACATTTGACGAGAGCTGTCTGTAAAAATTCCAAACGAAGCCATAGGTGGCTTGGGGTGAAGCCTACTTCTAGTTTACTGAGTAGTGTTTTTTTCCTATTGCTGAAAAAGTTACTATAAAATATATTTTATGTTCATTAATTATGCTTATTCTCAATGCGTCTTGTGCAACTGGATAAAAAACAAAGATTTTTACGAGCCATTTGAGTGCCGTCATTAAAAAAACAAAAAGGGTTAATCTGCATTATGTTCACTATACGAGAGCTCATTTCAAGCAGTCAGTGTATGTAGTGTCAGATAGTTCTGGATCCTCCTCCATCTCAGTTCTGGAGAGACATTCTTGCAAGCAGAACAAGATTTACTTGCTCCTTTCAGGTCCCTGTTTATCTGTTTATCAGTGCACCATCTTGTGGCACAGATGTCTAGGAACCAAGTTTGTATTAATACAATCATTCCTGTTACACGTCAAACTGACTTTTTTTTTTTGCTTTCCAGAATGATGTTACAGAAGGGGCTGTTGTGAAGACGCTAACATTTAAAAAGGTACCATATATATCTCTTCAATTTTTTTTCAGATTCAGCTTGATCGAGAATGAAACAAGCTTTTATATGACAGTGTGTTTGGGCAAAGCCCCAATGTACACCTCATGTGGTTTTTCTCAAGCATTGAATTTTCCCAGAGTAGGCACTTTTGCATGTTCAGCAGAGTTTTAAATGTCCATGCCATCATTAGGTCTATGCTTGTGCTTTACCACAAATTGCAATTCAAAGCTCCTCTTTCTTTTAATGCCTAAACGGACACTGGAAGGATATGTATAAAATGGGATTATTATGTCATGCTTTTAATAGCAAATAAGTCGCTTTTACCAAGAGTGGAGGTGCGCATAGAACAGCGACCTACATGAAAGTGAGACAGGCTGCAGCGCTTGCTTCCTGCTCCCGGATCAAATATCTGTCTGACATCCCCAGCAGCAGCAAGAACTCGATAGGATTAGTTAATGGCCAACTATTAAAGAACATCGCAATTTACTTGGGAATATAAATTACTGTAATCAGTGAAGTAACCTCTGCGGGTTTATCCCTCAAGTAAGGGCCCAAGTCTGCAAGATACAAGATAATGTGGGTCATTACCAGCATTCAACTTGCTCCGAATTGAGATTCTTTTTTTTACCAATAAGCCATACTTGGCAGTGAATGAACACCAATTAAATGCATATGAATCTGATTTGCCGTTCACTTTTAGTTTCCCCTTTAAGCAATTTAGTCAACGGTATACTACAATGTGCATAGTTCTGCTCCATCCATAGGACAAAGTGCAACGGGAGACGACAACAACAAACTATGGGAGTTTTCTTGAGTCAATGTTCTGCCAACTAGGCATAACTTCTGTTATTGTTGTCCACAGGATGGCCCACTGAACCTGATTCTGGATGGGGGCCTCAACTCTGCGCACGACGGGCGCATCGTGGTGGCCGAGGTGCGCGAGGGCGGCATGATCCCCGTAGATGGAGAGATTAGCACTGGAGACCAGATCCTCATGGTGGACAACACCCGCCTGGTGAACACGTCGCTCACTGCTGCCAGGGTGGCCATCCAGAATGCCATGGCAAGCGCCGACGTGAGTGTGCTCCCTCATTGGCTACTTGATTGACTTGTATTGACATTATTTCCCATTCTCACTTGGGGGGGGGGGGGGGGGGCACAAAGGAAAAAAAGCTGCTTGAGTATCATCACAAGCCAGCTGTCACCTACACTCCATGGCTGCAGTCGGCAACGGTACATGATGAAAATCAAACAAAGATCATATGAACAAATGCCAAATTGAAGCAAATTTTAACATAACAAGACTAAGGAACATTTAAAAAAATGTAATTTGAAGCATGTAGGCCAAGGGAAAGTATACTGCAGTACTAATATGGTAGTTGGGTAATGGGTGCAAAATTTTGCGCAGTAAGATGCTAACATGACAAAGACATATGGTATAAGTAAAAGAAACTGTAGCAAATTAATGTAGGTATGATGGCGCAAGCAACTTATTTCAGAGAAAGAAATAATGCATGACTAGTAGGACATATCGGGGACCATTTGGAATAGCGTGTTCCGAGAAATGTCACATACATCGTTCATAAACTTGTATTTTAACAACACTTAACATCGCATATTGTTGGAATGTGACAGAGCACTTAGTGTGAACATAACCAAGAATGTGCTGCTGGTGCTTCTTTTCTTTGCATCAGTGTGCTTTTGACTGTTTGTAATTTTGTTAACGGGAAACTGTAGAAACAGTGTCAGCCTCGAGTGGCATAGTATTTGTTCAAGACCATTATCTGTATTCCTTTGGAGGAGAAATCGTGGTTGTTAGCGGAGAAAGAAGTCCAAACATCTATGCAGTTCATTAACCTTGAGCCCAAAATGTGCCACCAAGGACATCAGCCTGCCTTTGTTTTCAAGGTATTTTCATGCAACTTGGCCCGTTTTTGTGCAGGAATATTTCCAGAATGTTGGCGGGTTTAATCTCTGCTTTCTTGTGAATGCAAATGAAATCCTTTCTTTATCAGAAAACAGTTGACTAGCACTGAGAAGATGCTGCCAAAGTCTGTGATATCGCAGGAAGCTTGAGGGATTCGTTGCCATATGTTTTTCAATTTTACATCCTTCCTGGCTTACCACGCCCCCTTTGCTCATGGCAAGCCCAGCTTGTTTTTAATTCTCGAAGCATTACCCGTCAATCCAGGCCAATACAACATTTCTTTTTGGGAAATGACACTAGGACAAGATAGCATGTGATAAGGTTTTTCTTAGGAAGGTAGTTAGGGTATGGAATTAGTTTCAATTTTTAAGCAATTTTTAAGTGAAAGATTCTACACCATCAGTGAAAATGGACAGGCCAAAATGAATCGCACCAATTCTTATGCACGATTGCTTCAGAAGCCAAGGTGTAGTTGCTCAATACACAGTGCAAAAATATACTCCTCAGTGGTGTCTGAATCGCGATCTTGTGTACCTTACCAAAAGTTGAAATGCGAAGGATTTTTCCGAGTGCTGTAGTATTTTAACCTGTTTGCATTTAATTTTATGCCAATAAATGCACCATGGCCCTGCCATTGGGCGACATTAGGTAGCAACATTAAATAACTGACGCACTCATGGTGTTTCGCCAAGTAGTAATACGCAACTGCTGGTTTTATTCAGTCAGCCTGGCTTGACTGCAATGGCATATGCCATGCTAGGAGCCAGAAGCAGCATGTGCATGCATTTATCCTTCTGTATATTCAGTGCAAATAATAGTAAAGTCTGTCTGTAATAGTAATACTGTCTCACACAAACCTGCTTCCACCTTCACATTTTGGTGGTACGAAAGTTGGTTATAGCGATCACATGACTAGGCCATACAAGCTTAGCATGATTTTGACAGTCATTGGTCTAAGTAGGTAGGCTTTGTTACTCTGTGATATAATTTGGGTAGAGACAGAAGTTGCATTTTATGCTTCTACTTGCTGTTGTTTCAGAATGACCTCCGGTTGACCATCGCCAAGATGCCGTAACATGCCCTAACCGCATTGCTCTACACAGCGTCCTGCCTCAGAAAGCCATAAAACAATGTTCAGTTGTTTTTGTTTTTATGTATGTAACCCTATCAGGACACAAACTGCAACAGTTTTAGTTCTGTGCACTGTTCTGATGACCATATGCAGACTTGGCCATTTGAAACAATGGCAGACATGGAGAACAAAATGCATATGCAGCACTTGTCGGAGAATACTCTTAGATGAAAACTTTTTGAAATTCTTGTACATACAGATAAATCAAGCTTGCTGAAGTATTTTGTTTGTTGTTGTACCATAAGCAGACCCAGCGTTGTCCAGAGTATGTAAATAAAGGAAAGATGAAAGTTTCGAGTTTTTGTCTTGCTGGCATGCGGTGAATCGACTGTGTCCCACTGTGACATAAACCCTCTACATTTGCATCAATAAATGTGTTCCCTGGAGCACTTGTATAAAGGTGTCAATTTTCTCGTAGTATATCCCATGCCTAGAGGATTTAGCAAATCTTCTGCGTTTGTGAGTAAATATGAAAGCCAACTTAAAACAGGAAAAGTAAAAGCTTACTGAAAAAATAACTGTAGGCAGTAGCACAATGCCATTTTCACCATGATGCCCAGAAAATTATGAGATTGTTTCTAGTAATAATTTATGCAAGGCAAATGGCTCTGGGTGTTTAAGTTGTGCTTGTTCCTGTAGCCGAGATGGTTTTTGTAGTTCAGGCATGGAGTCCTCATTTGCGAAAACAACTAAACTTCGCAAATGTTTCAAAATTTTCGGCCTGTTATGGTGTAGTCTACTTCAATTAACCCTAAAAAAAAAAGAGGCAACAATGATTTTTCTGCAAACAGAATTAGTATACCTGATTTCTTGTCTCACATTTGCACAACTCAGTTTGATTATGAAGGGACACCTGTCCCTGTCCTTCATACTCGCAGAGTTGTGCTAAAGCGAGACGAGAATATGATGCACAAACTCGCCCATTGAGCAATACTACTGTGCCTAAAAATTTGGTGAAATGAGCATTGTTCCAAATTGCAGTTTGCCACCGACTGACGAGTGCCTGACTGAGGTGCCAAAACATCACCCAGGTTCAAACACTCCTCCACTTGTTTCACACAATTGCATTTGTGGTTTTCATGTTCGGTAGATGTTTCTATAAATTCTGTTCACCCTGAAATTCTTGAGCCTCTCAAGAACTTGCTCGTTATTGTGTTATTGCATGCCTAACTCTCACAGAATGAAAGTGATTAGTTGTTGGACATTAGGAGGGGAGAGAAGAAAAGGGGAACGCAGCGATGTCCACCAGAAAACCGTTTGGCTGGTTACCCTACGCTGAGGGAAGGGAAAAGGAGCATAAAAGAGAATGAGAAAAAAAAAGCGCAGTTTAGTCCGAAAGGCAAAGCATAGATTGCGACAGCAAATTAGCAGAGAACCATATGAAAGTACTTTTATCGGCCATATCAAATTGTAAACATTCGCTTGCTAAGTAAATTAACAAGCACAATGTAACGTGCACACAGGTAAACATGAATACATCTCGCTTGATGACCGCGGAAACTCGCTGTCAAAATGCTGGAGTGAGGAATCGCGGCAGCAGCAGTGAGCAAATTGTCCTTCGTGCATCACTCACTTCAATGCGAACGAAACGTCGAAAGCACAGCCCATACAAAGCCACCGGCACTACGCAACTCTGCAAACATCGCAGATCGCTTTAAACGTGCGCATTTGCGGGTGCGCACTTTGGCCATGTTGCAGATGGCTTTCAAGATACGGAGCCCGCACGGCTGCGCAGGAAGCAGCAGCAGCGTTTTTGCATTTTATTCCTACGGCAGGGGTGTAAGAAGTCGTGACAAAAGAGACGAATTTGCGATGTAAAATTCTTCGGAGCAGCAAGCATGACAGAATTTGAGCTCCTATAGATGAAAAATGGCAGGAAGGCCTATGTTGAGTGCCAAATGGTTCAGCTTCTATGCAGTATCAACATAACTTTTGCATCATTTGAGCCGTAGACACCAGGCACGTTCAATTTCCAATAGCATGTACTCTCCCCATGTTCATGTGAACACATGTATGCCAGTTACTTTTGTGCCTAGGGAATAAGACTACAGTCGAATTCCGTTCGATCCTGACGGGACTTATGAAAGTGGTCAAATTATCCGTCGAGTCGAATTAAAGTGACAGAAAAAGCGCCGAAACAAGCTGTTGATTCACTTGGCAGTATTCGCCTTTAAAGTTAGCTCCGCCGCAGTACGGCCGTGTTTTGCGGTGAAGCATACAAAGCGAAAGGGAACGTGCCATTGTTAAAGCGAAAAATTGAATTAACCGGATTCTAATTAATGGAAGTGAACTGTACACACAGGCACTACATTGAACTAGAACTCAAGCGTGCTTGGCCCACATCTATATTTTTTCCCTCGACAAAGCGTTGGGTACACTGCCTTCAAAAGCAGTACATTTTATCCTTTCTTTGAAAACTATGTCAATCTAGGAGTATTGACTGCACAGCACTGCATTATAGTGATCATTCTTTTGTGTCTGCATGAAATGCACTCTGTTCTGTTTTGACTTTCATGAAATACTTTCACTCTTGTGTCCCAATGCCTCAATTAATTTCAGAAAGCATTTTCTTAATCCATTTATGCTACAATATTGCACTTTTATCTTTAAATTATTCAATTGAATATGATTAGCCATCAGCACCAAAAAGCAAGAAAGTCACTCATTTTCGTTTTGGGAAACAAGGAACATGAAGCCAGAGTGTATCCAGTCTCATGAACATCACATGCATTGCCTCTTCTCTCCATAAATGTTTGGGGCAGTACACAGAACAAAAATAGCCCTCATTTTCAAATGTCTTTAAAGCTGCCCAGGAATTGGCAGATTAAACACCCTGCGAAGTATTCACTGGCTATGCTGTACTTCCATTCCTTGCCATCAAACCATGTGCACCATCCTATGGTAGTTTCACCGCGAGAATGCAAAAGCAGGCTAGAGAAGCGAGAAATAATCTTGCCAGCAGCTGCTTTTATTTGAGAGAAGTGCTTTACCAACATTCATCAATCACTCTTTTGAGGTCCTCCTAGAGCTTTTCGTTTAGTCTCATCCTATCAAGGAACAGTTCCATAGAAGTTCCTTGTTGCCCTTGACTTTCAACTCAGACAGTTTTCGATGGCAGGTGCTCTGGCTGCTCAACTTTGAATTGAAAGACTGCTGGAATGAATATTTAAATACGATTGTGCAGAAGTTATTTATTTACTACAGACTTGCATCTCATACGGACACTTTCAATGTGCAACTGCAAGCAGAATGCTGTCATTCAACACAAATAAGCTCGCCCAGACATTCAATTTGGTCATCCCCATAGTAAACCCACATTTGAAACTGACGACATAGTAACTTGCACTGCATTTGCACAAACTGCTCCAAGAAACTTGGTACAGCAAGCCTCAACGCAGCCTTCAAGCCTCTGTTCCAAACATAGCTTTCATGGTTAGATCAAAATTTTGGAAGTTTTGCCATAAACAATGGAAACATCTCTTTCCAAGGACCATTCAGAATAGTGGCTAGTCGGGTTTGTTGGTACGAACACATTCTTTAGCAAACAGCGCTAATAACGGGACACAGAAAATAGGCACACAACACAGTCGCTGTGTCGTGCGACTAGTTATTCGCGCCGTTTCATAAAGCAAGGACCATTGTATTTAGGTTTTGTTAAGCTATCTAATAATGTTCTACGGTACTTCTCAGATGTTTTTAATGTTTCCAGAAAATAGTTCTTTTGCATTTTCTTTCTTCACAGTGAAAATTTCAGGAAATTTTCTGTGCAGAAGGGCAAGCCGCAAGGACAGTGGTTTGAGTCATGCTGACACAGAAATTATCTTTTTGTTCCCGTTTGAGTTGTGGCGACGAACACCAGGTTTCCTGGTGAAAAATATGGATACACGAAAAGGAGGTCACAAATAAAAATTGCATGTGCAGCATTGTCAACGCATTAGCATGTCTCTGAGGTAAGAGGGGGGGGGTTCCCTCTGGATCCATTGGTGTCTGCAGGCGAGAATCTATGGCTAGATGGTCTGTTGACGCTTCATCAAATTTTGCATTTCGCACATTCAACCTTGCGATTTTCACCAAATCAATCAAATAAACAAGCATTTTCTTTCAAAGCACACACAATTAATTAAAAACTGACCGCCAGACTTTTTATTAACTATTCATTGAGAATCAGATTACAGCACAGAGCATCATGTTCTTTTAAGCTGAGCATTTATTTGGCCAGAAAGCAGCAACAAGGCTGGGTGGCTTGTACACAAGAAATGGTATACAGCTAGTTATTCAATAAAGCTTACAGGTTCAGGTACGGATTTCTCAATAACCATATGTGTTTTCATCGGCTGGCTATTAAAAATAAATTCCGAGATGAATGTCATCAGACATGGCAGCTTTCGCTCAGTCACCAATTTACAAAGGGAAGGCAAACAAAACGTACAAGCTGCCCAGTTGGAAATGGCACCAAAGTTTGTTGTTACACAAGAACGTCAGTGACTCAAATGCAGCTGTCTCTCAGTCAAAATTCTCCGTGTCAATGTTATGACGCAACTGCCTCTGTTAAAACATCCAGTTTGCAGAAGAAATTACTACCGTCACGACAATTTCCTGTTTTCACAGAAATGCAAATTGGTGCCAAAATGCATAAAAATTTCAAATGCCGAAACACAAAACTTCCTTGCTGCCTTCTACATCTGGGAATGTGGTACAAGCTATGAAAGATAAAGCAACATGGGAAGCAAATGTGGGAACAAAGAATTCAATGCCATGCATACAACTTAGAGTAAAATGCACAAGAGTGTCGGCTTCCTTGACAACGTGCCGATGCTATAGACCTGGCAAAATCAGGTTCCTGGTGAGAGCATGCCTGCGAATGTACTCCACCTCACATGATGACAAAAGCGCTACTCTGCTGGCGCAATGCTTTAGGCATCTTTTATCCTTGCTGCTGCTGTCAATGCATTTATGACATGACCACATGGTGAGGTGCAAATGTAATGTTCACGGCTAGTAAAGACAGTGAACCACAAAAGTCCAATGAATAGGGGCCCCCAAATGAAGAAATGTGGTAAGCTAGGCACATTCTGTGACAGTCTCAGTAAAGAGATAGAGAGAGAGATAAACAGGGTGGGAAAGGCAGGAAGGTTACCCAAGAAGACTGATTTCCTATTCTGCACTGGGGGAAGGGTAAAGAGAAACGAAAGACTGAAAGATGAGCAGAGAAAAAAGCAAAGACAAGAAAATTAAATAGAGGAGGTTGGGGACTTCTGTGAGAACGAGAGTCTATAATAGGCTACTCGAACACAAAAACTTAAACGAGTGCCTCGAGTGTCTTGTGGTGTGACGACTGTATAGTTTGGCGTTCCACGACTGTATGCTTCGAAAGCAACCAGTCGTCAAGACGCACCAGTGCAGTTGCAAGTGACCGCCCGATAGTCTCGGTAATTTACCAAATGCACTGCAAGACGGCAGAGTTGACAATCTTGTATGTCTTACTCCATGATGTGCAGTCTTCAACAACAAGCACACTGCTATTAAATCCAGGAAGTGCAGTTCTTGCTGATCACTGATCGCTCGCAACAAGTTGACTGCACAGGCAGCTAGACACAAGAGGACACTCAATTATGGTGCACCGACAAGGCAGAACGAGGCTCTCTTGTTCGAGGTGATGAACACTGTAGTAGCAGCAATGGCGATGGTGGAGGGAAATCAAGCCACGTTGCTTTCTTCACGGTGGTGCCGTGCTGAAGGTTGACCGTCTTTTGTGGCAAGAGGCTCAATGGAAGCACGATTAGGTCTCACTAATAATTTTATAGGTTGGAACAAATTACGTAAGAGTATGGACAAATAAATGTGACATGCCACCGAGCCACCTTAACTACCGGAAGCATAGATGTTTGTTTTCCATTACCACTCGGTGTGGCAATTAATTCCACTTCATTCCGCATGTTAGGCCAGCTTGCAGTTTGCTCAAAGAGATTAGTATAAGATACCTTCCTGCTTTAGAAAAAAAGAAAAAGAAAACACACACACTCTATTATAACTGTCTGGACTCTGATCCTCCACAATTTCTCCAGAACGGAAAGAGGAAAAAAAAAACAAGAAATAAGAAAAGAAAAAGAAAAGGGATGAACATCTAAAGGCCATAAGAGTGGCTTGTTGGTACATGGTTATACTGCGAAAATGCCAAAAAACTTGAAACGCGAACTTTCATGACAAATTTTGCGTGACGAACATTTCAGCATGAAGTGCTGCAGCGTATTCATAACCCCACACTCCAAGGAAGCAAGAGTGGGTGAACGCCGCCAATCGTGCCACCATCCCAGCCCAGGAGGAGTCATTGTGACCAGATGAGCTCGGCCTGGGCGACCAACGAAAGCGAACAGCTCTGCTATGGTCTCATTGGTCTAAGCTCTCCAGCGTGCGCAACCGATTCCAATGTCGGCGTTCGCTGGGTAGCAAACATCTGGAGAGAGTAGACTGACAGCGAACAGCCAGTTTTTGGACGTCGGGCGACAGGCATAGAAGATTTGTTGCTTATTCACTCCGTGGAGATTGGCCTTAAGAGGAAGGCACTTCTGCTTGTAGCTAAAGCAGTTGTTGATGTGCATTTATCACCCCTTAGAAAAAGAAAGACACTTAAGTTACCTCATACCTAAAATGCTTTATATAGTGCACTTACAAAGCATGCAGATGTAGATAATCTCTGGCGAGGACATGAAGAGAAGAAGGGAAGTGCATGCAAAAAAGTATTGAAGTCGTTACAACCATTGTTTTCCTGACTAGACCACACCTTATATTTAGGAGCAGGAGCGTTATCACAGGCATTGCTACCAGTGACATTAACATGTGCTTTGTGCAAGAGTTGAGAAATGCTGGAAGATGCTTGGTCCTGCTCACTCAAGGAAGGACATTACAAGCATGGTGAGAAAACAGGGGCTGTGTTTCTGTAGAAATCAACACAAGCACTAGAAAAGATAATCTAACGTACAGTATACTGTCACGAATATAACACAAATTGCCGAAAAATGCGCCTTATGAAAATGTACATAAAATATGCAAATTCAGCCCTAAACTAACACCAACTGCACAATTTATAGATTATTGCTTTAATTCTACAGAGTTGGTTGCTTCTAACCAAAATTTAACCATAAAAACCATCAGATGGCCCAACATTGAAAAAAAATCAGTGGGTTTAATAAAATTAGTACTTGCAATTAATCATGACTTCATCCTAATGCACACTGACAAAACAAACATACAAAATACGAATCGTGGCACTTAGTTGACTGCCACAAACCAGCAGCATGTGAAAGCATGACAGCATGCATGCGTAGAAAATGCGCAACTTTGGAATTTCTTAAAAAGCACTAAAACGAGATTATTCACTTGCCATACAGCCTCATGTTACGCATACGAATTGCTGTACAACAGGAGAGAAGAGCTATTGAAAACAATTCTCCAAGAACTGGAAAGCACAATACACTGCACACGTGATAAATTTCACGAGATGAAACTCAGGATCATTACGCATCTGTCACATAAGGCGCTGACGCCTGTGAAAACTGAAAAAAAAAGAAAAAAAAAAAGTGAAAAAAAAAAAAAAACGAAAACATTTTTTTCCTTCTTTTTGCACAAGCCATTCGTAACACCACTGCAGTGTTACAATTAGCACTGAACAACACATTCAATGATACTCACAATTTGCCTGTGCAAGACACAACCTCTCACTTGGTTTTGTTTCCACACTATAAGTAACTTTTAAGAAATGTCTTTTTTGTTGTCAGCTGAGTCCACAAAACAGACATGAGGAGAGCAGATGTGGTACAACAGTGACCATAAACACAGGAAATATAAGAACAAGAAATAAAATTACACACACACACATATATATATAGATATATATATATATCTATAAAAAAACAGAAACATGAGAAGGGTGTCTCTTCAGAAGCCATCCACTGTCTCCAGTCTGTTCCCTTATAGCTAACGCATCCAATAGTTCCAGTGGGAAACGTTCCAGTGGGAAACTTTATCCGAGAAAGTATGTAACCATGGCTTGCGCTATTCAGTTTGATGCCCTAGGTCACTCGATTTCTATGCCCCAGCTGTGTGGCACGACTCCGTACTGAAAAACAAGAACAGAGAATACAATCTTAGTAGAGCACATTGCAGCAAAATGACTTTTACTGTGCATTAGCATAAATGCAGAGATTGAGCTGGCACATATACCGTATTTACACGATTGTAAGTCGACCACTTATTTAAAATTTGAAAATCTGAAGTGGGCGGTTGACTTACAATCGAAACCAAAACATGGCACCGTTAAAAAAGCGAGACCAAAGGGAGCTACAACGTAGTTACAATTTTATGTTTGCTCTATGGCCCTACTTGTAGCTTTTCACTATCTCATGTGTTTGTTCGCTTTTCGGAAGGGTTTTTCAACATTTTTGAGAGTTTTACAGTGCACACAACACTCATGAGGGGGTGTCGATAGTTGATGGAAGCGCCACTGTTCCATTCGCAGCGGCACCCTCAGAACGACGGCGCTTGCGGGGAGCAACGGTAGTTCATGGAAGAGCAGACACCGCTCGCAGGTTTCTCTTTGCCTGTGGTGCTCAGCTTTCTCTATAGTTTGACAAAAGGCATTGGTTTGACGCGTTCCACTTGATTGCCGGCTATGTGGTACTTTTATGCTTCCTCAGTCGTCATGAGTGCTCCAGGCCCACTAATCATTCGGCACTTGTTCACAGCAGCGTTCAAGAGGGCTGCCATCCTTTACGCCGAAGAAACAAATCACTGCGCAGCGGGCCGCAAGTTCAATGTTTCTGAATGGGTGGTGCGAGAGTGGCGACTGCAGCGAAGTGAAATTTTCACCTGTGACGGCAAGTGAGGAATTTCCTACGTGCCAAAGTCTGGACGCTTTCCGGAGCTGTAGGCTAAGCCTTTGGCATACTTCGCTGAAATGCGCAATCAGTCCCTGCCAGTGAAGTGCGACATGGTCATGAAATAAGCCTGGATCTTCACCTTTTAAGGACCTGCTCCGCCATGAGTAAGAGTGGCTGACGGAAGAACGCGAAAATACGCCAACCGGACCTGTCAAAAGAGCCTCCCTGACAGCTGTGTGTCGTTGGGTGCACTCGGTGTGGGCTGCTGTTCCACAAGATGTCGTGGTGCGGTCATTTGCCAAATGTGAAATTTCGCGGGATGACAACGCGCTTTGGGACCATAGCAGCGATGACGATGGCAGCACTAGTGAAGATGAGTAGTCCAGTGACTATGTCAGCTACTAATAAATTTTCGTTATCAAATGCGCCCTCGGGTATGCTCTCTCTTTCTTTTTTTTTTCCTGTCACGCGATATGGGCAGGTCGACTTACATTAGAGTTGATTTACAATCGTGTAAATACGGTAAGCATACAGTAAAATCTCACTATATCAAAGCTGAAGGAGGAGCAGAAATTACTTTGTTATAGTATCCACTACTGCAATGCAACAATCATCTGCCCTCATGGCCAACACTCACTTGAGAAGGGCAGGGCCATTGCAGCGAATTAAAAATTTGTGGTATGAAGCCTGAAAATGCACAATAGGTTACACCAAATCCTCGGGAAAGGAGGATAAGAACATAGGAGTACACTGGTGCTTACAATTACGCGGTAGTGGTGATGGTGTGAGCAGGAATAAATGACACTAACTGCGAGACATTTTGGTGTAGAATTGGTGGTCGCACTTGTTGACGTGAACAACGGTCGCTACAAGTTGCTTTTTGGTCACTAGATGCGATCGGTTATGCGACGTTTGTCAACTTCTAGTGCGAATGGGCCCTGAGAGAAACATCCTTACACTGTTCCAAAGCTGTCAAATTGCAGTTAGGAAGAGGTCTTCGGTGGTTCCATACGTAATTACAACAGGGAATTGTGCCAACGTTGCTTGTCGATTTCATAATTTGGTATGTTTGGGGCAAGGCTTTCTACACAGATTCATGCAGTCTTGGGCGGTGAGAAGGATCCCCCTGCTTCTTCATTCACATGAATAACTTGAATACACAAGGGTTATTATTTGCCAGCTAAATTTAACACTGCCTCATCTCAACACCACAGTTCATTAAATGCATTAAATGGCGCCCCTGCATAAGATTGTGCATGCTAATTGCATGTAAAATTCAACGGTGTGAAAACAATAAAATGTGGAGACATGGAAGAGAATGGAGCAAGGCTTTTGAACCATTCTCCTATCTTTATGCTCGGTTGCTCTTGCACTGTTTAATGTGACCTGGACAGCTTTATGAAATTCTGCCAAGCCACAAGCCTGCAGGCTTTGAAATGAAAGACAAGTTTCCAGCAATAACACATAGCATGGTTTCTGCACATTTTTGTTCTTTCTGCACAGCTGCTCTTATGCAAATATCAATCTAAATGGCACAGATGTTTTCTGCAGGGGGCAAACGCAGCCAAGTTTGCGTCTGCACCAGCTTGTTTCGGACACACCCCACACAGATAGAAGCCACCTAGGTAGAAAGCTCGCATTATAATTACTACGTATTTATCCCAGCTTTATGGTGCTATACCTAACCTCCACACAAAGTATGTCATCACCGGTCACCAAACATGAACCAGAGCCACGAGTGACTGGATGGCTTGTAACATTGTCATGCTACCTCAAAACGTTGCCAACATTCTGCCTCCTCTCCCACACATCCCCTCCCATGAGTACAACCCACCTGAATGTCTGAGATGGCCTTCAGCACTCGGCTGGCCAGCGGACTGCTCTGCTCCATGGTGGGAATGTGCAGGTTCTCGCCTCTGTGGTACAGCCGCTCTATTGGGCAGATGACGCAGGCTGTCCCACAGCCAAACATCTCCAGCAACTGTAATGTAGCAATAGGCAATCAATCACTGCCTCGATTGCTCTCTGCCACACATATGGCGATGGCAAGGTTTTTATTTACTGCCTGCTAATTACTCTGCCTTTGACAAGTTCAAAGATTCGCTGAGAACAGGTCCACAAACACTGCACATCCACTGGTATGGTTACAACAGACCTCACTTCAAGAAGTACAAACACAAAAAATTTTGGATCTCGTCTTTTCTGTTGTAATAAGCAGGTAATGACCCGGGAATTATGACATGGCACATCCGTTGCTTCAGCGCATGACAGGTAATTATTTGGAGCCTTGTTTACAGCAACCAGTACAAGTTTCGATTTCAGAGAGCAATGAGAGGTGCGTAACCTTATGCGAGGCTTTGTAAACACTGCTGGTCCTGTGATCACACAGAAGTGTGACGCATACACAGGTGTGCGCAATTCGTGTTGCTATAGTTTTGCTCTGTATATGTGTACATGTGCCGTGCACGATGTCCTCATACTCATTTCGTTGTCCAGCAGCGACAATTTTCTGGAGACAGGAGATGCCACCACATTAGATGTATCTGACCACTTTCAAACCCGTAGGCATATTCAAACTAACCACCCTTCCCACGTGGAAACCCTGCCGAAACGGCTACTTTGCTTTTCTCAGTTGCCAATAGGCGGTGACAAGTCTATTCTAGGGCAGTCTTGGCAGCAGCATGGGTTCCCCATAGCTAAGGAATCTTTGCATCCCCCTCCTCTGCCCCCATTCAAAAAACAGGCAAGTAAGAGAGCTAAATGTTATATTGAACACCCAGAAAATAAAATGCGATCTTATTGCAAAATTTCAGTAAGAACAAAGCAGAAGTAAGCATAATTTCTTTTTTTTTTTCCCTACACTATTTGAAGTGAGAAATACACTAGCAGGATACAGACAGCATTCTGCCATGAGTGCCAGGCGACAAAGACTGGCATCACAGCCCGCATAGCGGCACAGCACCCCTGGATGAGCAACGGCGCAAGCAGCATGGCTTGCTCGGTGCACGGTAGGCAGAATTGCAACAAAAACTTATGATATAATAATGTCGTTTTGGCCTCAAATGTTTACAAGGTATCTCACAGTGATGTCAACGTTGCCAGGTGCTGCACACTGCCGTTGACTGCCCGCACATACTTTAAAATTGAATTTAATAATGTTTCAAGCTATTGATATGTTGTAGGCGTCTTTCCGCAGACATTGATCTTGCAAATTATTTCAACTACAAGATTATGTGCCAGTACTACTCCTTTTAAGGTCATGAAACACTAGAAATACAAAGAATGAGAGTTAAGGGGGGACGTGAGCCTCGAGCAATGTACAGTCACGCGCAATATGACTTGCAACACTCTTGTTCGTGGTTGAAGGGGCTTTAGGGCTACGCGGCGGCTCTCACATGTGAAATAGCGCTTTAATAAATACCACTAATTGAAGCTGTGTTTAGGTCGGGAACTTACCCTGTGTCTGCTCAGCCGTACAGTCTTAGAGCCACGTCGACCATGGGCACCGGTGTTGCAGGTCATATTGCACATGGCTGTACTATTATTGCTATTGCTACTAGAGGGATGAAAATTATTGGTAATGTGTAATTTAAAGGGGCCCTGAACCTATCTTTATTGAAGTCAGGAAATCCATTTGAAGCTAAAATGGACTATTTGAAAAATACTTTGCTGCAAAAAGTATGTCGACGCATTCAGCAGAAGCGGAGTCACTGGCAACTTTGATCACTTTCGCAGTGCTCCCACTCCTTCTTCAATGCTTTGCACTGGGAAGGTTACAGTGTAGTGAGGAGGAGGAGGAGGAAAAACATTTATTTAAAAAAAAAAAGAAGAAGAAGAAGAAAGGACCAGCAGGTGTCTTTCTGCTTGTGCGGGAGGTGCCCTTAGTCTGCGGCTCTTGCTGTCTCCCGGGCCCGCTGCACTAATTGCTGCTAGTTACGAGGGTCAGAACCAGTCAGCATGGCCTCCCACTGCTTGGGTGTGGGGTTGTTGGGTATTTGCGGGGCTGCCTTCACGTTGAGGCACGCCCATGTGGTGTGATATAGGGAGGCGTAGTTGTTACAAAGGGGACATTTGTATGAGTATAGTGTAGGGTGTATTGCGTGTAGTCTGCTTAAATGGGGGTATGTATTGGTTTGTAGTTGTCGCCATGTTACAGAGTCTTCACATGAGAGGGTCTTATGTGTAGGTGGGTATTGTCGTCTGTCCAATCTGTGGTGTTGTAGTATGGCGTTGTATTGTAAAGGTACGGGCTCCATAGATGTGGCCGTATCCCTCTCTTGTGGGGCCCGGGAGGCATGAGCTCGGGCTACAGCGTGCGCACGCTGATTTCGACGGAGAGACTCATGTCCTGGAGTCCATACTATTTCAATGTCTGGAAATTGGGAGGCTTGTTTGAGAAGTCGGTGAGCGATTGAAGATATTCTGCCTCTCGCGTAGCTACGGCAAGTGGCCTGGGAGTCAGTAATAATCGTGACGTACTTGATGGTCAGACTAGAGGCGATGGCCAAGGTGATGGCCGTTTCCTCCGCTACGAGGGCGCTGGCGGTGCGGACCGTCATCGAGACCACCTCTTGAAGGTTATGGTCGACAATGCTGGCTGTCATGGCTGCTTTTTGGGGGTACTGCACGGCATCTGTATATAATGTGGTGGGGAGACTGCCATATTTTGTCTGTAAAGTCTTTGCGTGAGCTTGGCGAAGACCAGCATGATGTTCCGAGCGCATGCTTCTGGGAATAGGGGCTACCTCGATGTGCTCCCGGAAGTTGGGGACCACATGGATTGCTTGTTGGGGTAGCCTAGGCGCGCTAGCACTGTTCTTCCTGTTGGTGCGAGGGCTAGGCGTTCTTGTTGGCTTGTGAGGTGGGCGTCTATAATTTCTCTTATTGTATTATGGACTTCTAGGGCTTCAAGTTTGAGTGTCACTGTTCCCGGTGGTAGGCCGAGTGCTTGCTTGTATACTTTCCGAAGAAGTACGTCTAATTGATCTGTATCCTTGGGAGTGAGGGGCAAGTACAGGGCAGCGTAGGCAATGAGGCTGATTATCAGGGCCTGGACAAGCTGTGTTGTCGTCTTCTTTCAGTCCGTATTGTTTGGTGGTGATGCGGCTGACCATTCGCATGATTTGGAAGGTGGTCTGCTTGAGAGACGTTGGATGGTGTATTCGCCTCCACCGTCCTGTTGTATGTGGAGGCCGAGAATGCGGACGCGGTTTACTGTGGGTATTTCTTTTGCCGTCGAGGGCGAGCGTGATGTGGGGTATTTCATTGAGTTTTCTTCGCGATTTCTGTCGAACGACTAATAGTTTTGACTTCTCGGGGGAGAACAGTGGAGCAAAGCATGCCCACAACACTCCGCCTACTAAACGCAGCCGGAGTGTAGTGTCTGAACGTAGGCAGAATATTATAGATTTACTGCACTGCTTGGAGAGCAACTATGCCTCTCAGAAAATTGTTGACCACCCAAAGAATTGTTTTCAGAAAGGAGGAAAAAAACTAATCACCATGTGAAGAAAGCATTTTATTCTCCTGAATGCAGGAAATCGTCATAGCCAATCGCTCAGAAGGCTTCAGTGGAGTAATCTAGATGGGGCTTTCCTCGCTGCCTCCACTTTGCAGCTGCTTGAAAAGCTGTTGAGAACACTCGCTTTCTCTCTGCACCAACAGTGCGACGGCATTCAGTTTCAGTGGTCCTCAGACTACCTTTAGAGGTCTGTTCTAACTGCAACTCTCTCAATATGCTTGAGCTGGTCTCATGGGTGCCATAACTGAAGTGCATCACAGTCTCTGCAACTGATGCCTCAACTGCAAACAATGATGCCTTTTTTCTTTAGGAGCAGGTCTCCAAATCAAAGAGTGCAGTGTCTCATTAGTATTGTGCGTCTGCCCTCATTGGCACCGTTGTAGCCGCAGCTTCTTGTCAGCCAGATGCTTCAAAGATTGGGCGCAGTGCACTGCTGACGGCTTCTGGCAGGTTGTACCTGTTTTTTGATGATGGCTCATTCCTTGCTGTGACGGAGTTATACTTGCACCACGAGTTGGGACCGTGCGGGCAGAAGTTGTAATTGGGCTGCTCATCTGTCGATGTAATGCGCTAGAATGTGGCCCATACTGCACCATACATTTTGCCCATGTTTTCAGCAAGACTCGATTGTCCATCGATGATAGTTGAAGATCTTCGTGATCAGGTCCCCGGTCAGCTGTCCTTAACCACTAATGCGCTGTCCATATTCATCAGACTTGCGCTTTCGGACAAGGTTAAGAAGTGGCGTGCCCACGCACTTCTGTGCGCGTGATTTGTGCGCGTGATTTGTGCAGCCTCCTTTTTTAACTGGAATAGGGCTATAAACATTGCCTTCATCAATGGAATCAAATGACTTGCTGTGACCATCTTAGAGCATGGTGGTATAACTGAGCCCATGCAACGAGAGTGAACCTTGAAACAATATCTTTGCTGTTTCAACTTCCATTTGGCCTGCCTTGCAGCCTGTGTTTTAATTGGCAGGAATGTTTTGCCTTCCATTCATCACAGCCTGGGCTGTCTGGTTGTGGTCCACCCTCACAGCAGAGGCAAAAATTGGAGAGGACCACATAATCAAGCATATACCTCGAAAACAGCTCAATTACAGTAGCTATCCTAAGGTGAGAAGAGTGACATCTGTTGTGCAATGTGCCATCAAAACTAATGGCAATGTTTCCCAGGTTTCCAAAAGTTAGTTCTTTGTAAAGCTCTTTTACGGTAGAAGCAAATTTTTCTAAGTTCTCAACGCATGCTCTGGTTGCTGCTGGGCTGAGCTTGCTTTTCAATTCTGGTATGTCTTGTTGTACATACTTCTGTGGGAAACTCAAGTTGCGGAAAAAAAATGTCCGCTAGGGCAGTCTGCCCGTTTCCTGTGCTCTCCACACTGTGCACCACCGGAAGGTTCATTTTACGTGTGTTGCAGTTCACCAAAACTGCAACTTGTCAAGAACCCCAGTGCCAACAATGTTCACCACAATTGCTGCATAACAATTTCAGTTTCATGGCTATGCCATACTCACGCATGTCCCTTTCAAGGACATGTGTTCACTGCACACCCAACAAGCAGGAACATCCAGCAAGCTGTTCACGGCATCCAGGCCTATAACCGTATATGTCGTGGGCAAACTTAGGGCACCGCACTCACTCACCAGGCACTTTGTTTTTCCTTCCATTGTCGAAACCGATACGAGTTCCGAAATTCTCTGCCGGACTTGCTGCTTAAAAACTGCACCAGTTAAAAAAGTGGAATCAAACCTTGTCCGCTAGGGTCCCATGGCTGGCACGGCTATGTCGTTCTGCCGGACTGCTATCGAAACTGTCGGGGCAACGCTCATGGGGCCCGCGTCGGTTGCCAGCACACATTCCCTCGATGTCGATATCTCTGCTGATGTTCTGACGCTCAACTTTTATCTCCATTGATGGAGCGATGCCTCTTTTCGCTTCACGGCGGATTTTCGATGCTTTTGCAAAACGTGCAGCGAAATTTCCTATATGCACTGGGCATAGTGCTCAACGGTGTTCAATGACAGTCTATGGCAAGATGGCAGCGGCCTTGTTTGTGCCAGAAGCCACCGAAACAACTAACAGCCAATGAGATAGCAAGTTTTAGTTATTTTTTCTTGTTTGATAGCCCATAGGCAGCATAGATTTGAATGTTCGTGTTTGGTGGGTAAGAAAGCCCGAAGGACACACTGTCAGAGGTGATCAATATTGCCACACTGTGGTGAATGGCTGCGAAGTTGCGAACAGCGGGAAATTGGTATTTTGGGGGCGTTTCTCAGGAATAAAAATCACGTGTTTGCATAGTAACTATTACTATTTAGCAAAGCTATGCATTCTCCAGCACTAAATTTTTGTGAGTAGGTGCAAAATTATGCACTGAATACAATTATGGCAAAATTAAAGAAATACAACTTCACTATTTTTGTCTTCGAGACCCGTGTTCCCCCTTAATTGAATACTATAGGCAACTTTTTTAGAAGAACAGGTAATAATCTTTATTTACCCTTTAATAATTTTTAACAACTGAATCAATACCACATGCCACCTAAGCACACCCAACAATTTTTTAATGCTTATGTAAGCACTGTCCTGTTCCATCAGTCAATGCTTAGCAAACATCCATGCAGTGCTATGCTGCTGCAGTATCAGAAGCTTCATGGACAGATCTTTACAACAAACGCTGTTTTGTTTCCAGCCAGCCGATTACCTAACACATGGTACTTGCATAAAGAAGTTACTACTGTGTTTTATACCAAATCCTAAACTGCCTTGTTCAAGAAAACTGGTTTTGATTCCACCCAACAGGCATGGTGTGCAGTTTCGGTGCTGGACATAGATTTGAGTGAAGGGACCGCAATCTCAATTGAGTCTTTGCGTATATGAGATACGACCACTTTCGTGCTCAGCACCAGATGTGTTGGTGTCTACAGGCGACAGCGTGCACTGGAGAAATGCTGCTGCATGCATGGAGCACTGTTGCTCTGCGTCCCGTGCCAAGTTACGCAAAGTCTCGCAAAATCGGTCGTATCTCGGAAAGCAATTGACCGAGAATACTGCTCCATGGCAGTGCTGCCACAGCCAATCGACGTGTGCGGCACACTTTGTACTGTTGGCAATGTGGTTCAATATCCTCGAGCAAGCTTGCCAAAGTATGCTAATGGACTTTTGACGGTAAGGTTTAGCTCTGCGATGCACTGCCTATCTGTGCTGTCTTATTTTGCAACAACTAAATTCTTGCAAAAGCACATTTTTTCACGCTCCCCAACGATTTCGTTATTGCAAGGTTCAGCTGTATCACCAACTTTGCAGGAAAGAAGTGCTTCATCTGAGGCGTTAGGTAGACTGATATTGCCGAGTTATTGCCGAGGCCATCGTGTCAAAACTGAGTTTGAATCAGCCCCGGAATATCATTTGGTGTTCTTTTTCCCAGTGGACCAAAGGGTATGTTTTACAAAGCAAATGTTACTGCGAGGACATTAGGAACTTTTGCAAGGCAACCAATTTTAAAATTAGAAATTGATTTCAAGGGAGCAACTGCTATCTGTGTTGTTTTTTTTTTTTAAAGGCCAGCAGTCCCAAAAATTTGTTTACAGATACTTCTGCTTCATTCTGTTCTCCAGTAAACATTTTGTTATGGTCCACACAACAAGGGCATTTTGCATTTGCCGGGTGCACAGCCCAATATGCAGCACATTTCACTGCAGTAGTGTAGTGCAGATGTCACATGCAGCCTCCTACGCCCAACACAGGCTGTTTAGGCTGTGCTACTTAAATTCACTTTGAGCTTTCTGCCTACACAAGGTTTCACCAGTCTGTCCAGCCAGCAGATAAACTCGGTAAGCACTTGCCTTAAGTACCAGCTACAATGCTGTTTATAGGGCCGTTGGCTTAGTCAGTAGTCTCTGCAAGTTATCTATGGCCTAATGCTTGAAAAGGACCACTGGTATAACGTAATGATGGCAGGCTTCCTGCAGCGGCTCACCGTTCACTGGTGGCAAATTTTCGTCACTTCCATACATCACAGTGCCCACTGGCACTCAAAAAAGCTAACATATCACCTCACCAATGAGAGTAAAAGTACAGACAAGGAATGCTGGTAGCTTTGTTCGCAGCCAATGTGTGTGCTACATCACATGGGCAGTTCATGTCTGAAAATTCAACTGGGACAGTGCACAGCATACAAAATTATGGTTGCTGTTAGACATGTTGGCTTTATGAAAAGGTCGAGCAGCTGCGGCTAGCTGAAGTACTCAAGGAAGTCCACCAAAGACCAGCTGTCTGAAACAATTGGTCAGTGACTGTAAAAGTACAACGAACAAGAGAGAGCAAATGCCTGAACACTCACCCTGTTTTCTTTAATGGCCTCCCTTATTTCTGCCATGGTAATTTTACGCTCAGAGACCTTGAATTCATTCTGCAAGGAGAGCGATGAAGACAGCGCAAGAGCTTTCAATTCAGGACTGCTTCTAAATAACTGGATACACAATCAAACCAAATCATCGTCATGGCCAGCCGATGCTGGACCAGTATTTTCTTTTTTTGTTTTTTTTTGTTTCCAATGGTGTGACGACTTGCGAAGCCAAGATTGCAGTAATGTGGTTTACAATAATGTCACAGCATGACGATGCCTAGACACACAATTCATAAGCTGAGTGGCATTTTCTTGTTCTGCTGACTTACCACTAGCACATCTTGAAGCATATATGTGAGACCATGACCCCAAATTGGGCATGTCTAAAGCAGTTTCTGAACCGCCACAACAGACGACAAGGCAGTGGTGCATTCCGTTCACTGCCTTGACGGTTGCCGCTTTTCACTGCTCACTAGCCACATTGCAAGCAAATGATGAATTCACTGTTGAGTGATGCTATTCTTTCCTTTTGCTTATCACAAAGGCTACATGCATGAGATGTGCACATACTTCATTAAATTGAAACTAAAAGTAAAGGATTACATCGCTAAACTCTAAAAAATTAATGTTTTACAAATCAAAGATCACAAAATGAAAAATGCTTGTCATATCATGAGCTTCACTAAACTGAAGTTCACAATAATGAAGTTTCACTATAATGACAGAAGAATTACTATTACAGCTGTAGACAACTTGCCGGAAATTTATGATAAAATACTCTTTCACAGGGCTAATACTGTTACTCTAACATAGCACTGTGTGGAGCAGGCACCTTTTAGGTTGAGGTTCCTTAAGATGAGTTTGACCATAAGCTTATATACAGTCGCCGACTGATTTTTCAGACATGCTTGATTATTCAGTCTGCTTCGCGGCACCACCATTCTCCCCATAGACCATAACGTCTAACAACTCCGGACACCTTGCAATCTCTCGTCTGATTTGTAGAAAGTCCGGACACCTTGCAACCTCTCGTCTGATTTGTCGGGCACTCCTTAAGCCAACTCGATCGAGAGCACCATGCACCGACTCTGACTGGTGCATGGTTCGACTTGCTGAACGCCATTTTTGTTTTGAACGGAGCCTCCGTGCTGCCCCACGAAGTGGCGCTACTGCAAATCCCTGCTCATCATCATCGTTTCTGCCCTGCTCGTAACTACAGCAGTTCCAGTCTCAGCTTAGTAAGCCATGTCAAGACAATCCAGCAGCCGATTCGTTTCTTTGTTTGTGCACAACGCAGCGAGTAGGCCAAATTTTTCGTTTGTGCGACTGGTGTCGGCGTGGCGATGTTTGCTTTGTGTGCTGTGTCGGGGTTGCGGTGATGCAACGTGGAATACGGAAACATTGCGTCGAGTGTCTAATGGCACCGACAGTGCCCGCGCAGACTGCACTAGGGAATGCTGGCAAGCGGGTGCCAGGAAGCCTAGGATTTGTCGCCTTTTGATGTGCTCCCTACTGACGCCGAAATTGTTCTGCCGAGACCTGCGCAGTGGTTGCATAGCGATTTCGGACCCTGTCTCATTTGACAGTTTCACAAGTGCTGACACTGCTGTACTGACATGCGCAGAACTCGACGACGGTGAGATCATTCGTCAGGTTTCTGCTGCGCCGCCGGATGATGACTCCCGAATCGGAAGGTGACGCGCCATGTGCTACGCTGCCATCGCATGCTAAGCGTGTACAAGCAGTGACTGTGCTTTCATCCGCCTATAGTGACCGTATGACCCTCCCCGAGATTTAGGCTAATCTGATTGCGCATAAACGGCGCATTCATGATTTCTTCAAGCTTACTGCCGAGCCCGAATAAGTGCGTGAAAATAAAGGATTTCTTTTTTTTTTCTTTATCTACTTTTTCGGACACTTGCTTATTCGGACATTTCCGCAGTCCCCATGAGATCCGAATAAACGGTCAGCGACTGTATAGCATATTTACTTGCATAATGATCTAACTCTTTTGTAAAAAAAAAATTATGCATATTTGGCAGTGCGATCATAACGGGGGTTAAATTTCCTGCGAAAATATGTATTTTTTTTCATCCCGCGTTTGCTGCGGGGATGACAACAGGTCAACAAGCAGGCTGCTGCCGCTGTAACAGTGCGGGACACCAAAACAGATATGGCGGCCGGCGGAGCAAGCCGAACGCGCCGAACACGATTTTTGTTCTTCTCGTGAGCACATTACGCGCATTGAAACAGTTTCTTCCGTATCAGTAATGAATAATATTGTTAATTTCGGTAAGTTTGCGGCACTAATACAGCCATGTCCACTTTGAGGGGACAGAAACAGAGATGGGCGCGCGTAGCTACCAGTGACATAGGAACACATGGCGGGCATGCTGCGGAAACTGCAGCATGTGTCTTCACTACTATCCTAATACGGCACGTTTCCGCTAAGGGTGGGCGAATATCTTAGCTGTGTTACAAGCGTTGGCATATGAATAGGGTACACTTCTAACGAATTAGTGTAAACGTGACCACTACAGTTGCCGCTCGCAATTCGTTGCATGCTGACGAGTGCAGACGAGAAGAATCAAAAGGCGCCTTTTTTGTTGTTGTTGGCCAAAACCATTATGAAGCCTACAAGTAATAAAGACAAGGCAAGTTTGGTAGTAGCTTTTTTTTTTTTGTGTGGGAGTGGGGAAAGTGAAGAAAGGAATGAAATTGGGCATCTGCTTAAGAACGTTTGGTGCATGCAGACCGCTTGGTATGTCTTCAAGAGTTGTTCGCGTAGCATTCGACAGCATTCGACAGATGGTAAAAGCAATCATCATTAGCTAGACTTGGCACACGACATATCGCTGCGACAAGTTTGGGGTGCAATCATTACATGGGAAAGAAAAAAAAATCAAATTTTGTCGACAAAATTCAGGGATGCGATCATTATGCGAGTAAATACGGTAAGTATAACTTTGCATCACTGTATAACAAACAGGTTCTTTAAATTTTAGTTACTAGTCTTCAAAGGCAGACTTCTTAAGTAATGAATATACTAACTTGCTACACAACAAACTCATTTGTTATGTAACAAGTTAGTGTACTCCTATAGCTTTAGAACCAATGATGCATAATTTTTTTTTACAGCAAGCTCTTAAAGGGAGTTCTGCAATAGATTTTCTGTGGCGGTTTGCGACGAAGTGGTTGATTACAAATGTAAATGCAATGCAACGTGTATTGAAGGCCCAAATTTGCTTTGAAATGTAATCAAATATGATTTTACAATAAAAGTTACCTTGTGTCAGCCAGGACGGCTGTGGCGATGAAAGCAGACGCTGTCATGCTGCAATGCAGCCTGTGTGGGAGTCGCCAAAAACAGCCAGCCAAAACTGCGCTCGAATGCAGCGGCAGTTGCTGCGTCCGAGCGAGGCTATGAGCCAGCAAACAGACTCTCAGTATTACCAAAGGGTGTCGTAGCTCGCTAATACAGCTTCGTTGTCTTTGATGTATCAGTTGTCAGATACGCACACATCTGTGAGGCATTTTCTTTCCCTCTTTCTCTGCACACTTACCCATTCTCTTGTGAGGTCAAGAACACTCTGGCGAGTGACACCAGGCAGAATGATTCCAGACAGCGGCGGTGTCACCAGCTCAGTGCCTGCATCAAGACATCGAGTTAAACAAAGAATGTAAAACACAGTCACTCCTGTAAAACAGTAACCCCTCCCACCAGCAGCTACACAGAACATCTTTCCAACATATATTCAACTGCAGCACTGGTAGTTTTATTTCATGATGCCGACTACAGCATGGGCACTATGCAATGCAAAAATGCAACTGCTGCATAAGAAATCTGAATAGCTGGAACAAGCATCTCTACTTCCATTTGTAGTCAAACTACACATTATAATAAACAGCCACATTTACTTAAACCAAGTTGGTCTTATATAGGTAAAATTTTACAAAAATGTATGTTGAAAACAGATCGGAGCAGCTCAATCAACAAAGCTACGAGGACTGCCACTGCAACCTTTCATTACTTGCCAGGTGAACCAAACATGAGTGACAGCTGCAAACCAACATACCGTGTTTACTCGCATAATGATCGCACTTTTCTGTCAAAAAAAAATTGACGCAAATTCAGGGGTGCGATCATTACACGGGTTAAATTTCCAGAAAAAAAAAAGACATTTTTTTTTTCATATTGCATTTGCTGCGAGATGACAACAGGTCAACAAATAGGCGGCTGCCCCTGTATGTAGTGCGGGACACCAAAACAAAAATGGCGGCCAGCGGAGCAAGCCGAATGCGCCGAACGCGATTTTTATTCTTCTCGTGAGTACATTACGTGCATTGAAACAGTTTCTTCCGTATCAGTAATGAATAATATCGTTAATATTGGCAAGTTTGCGGCAATAACGTAGCCATGTCCACTTTGAGGGGACAGAAACAGAGATGGGCACGCGTAGCTGCCAGTGACATAGAAACACATGGCGGGCATGCTGCGGAAACTGCAGCATTTGTCTTCACTACTATCCTAATACGGCACGTTTCCGCTAAGGGTGGGCGAATATCTTAGCTGTGTTACAAGCGTTGGCATATGAATAGGGTACACTTCTAACGTATTAGTGTAAACGTGGCCACTACAGTTGCCGCTCGCAATTCGTTGCATGCTGACGAGTGCAGACGAGAAGAATCGAAAAGCACCTTTTTTGTTGTTGGCCAAAACCATTATAAATACTACAAGTAATAAAGACAAGGCAAGCTTGGTTGTAGTTTCTTTTTTTTTTTTTTTTTCATGGGAGCGGGGAAAGTGATGAAAGGAATGAAATTGGGCATCTGCTTAAGAACGTTTGGTGCATGCAGACCGCTTGGTATGTCTTCAAGAGTCGTTCGCGTAGCAATCGACAGATAGGGCGATCATTATTAGCTAGACTTGGCACACGACATATCGCTGCGGCGAGTTCGGGTGCGATCATTACACGGGAAATAAAAAAGAGCTAATTTTGACGACAAAATTCAGGGGTGCGATCATTACGCGAGTGCGATCATTATGCGAGTAAATACGGTAATAAACGGTCAGCTTGGTATGCAGGGCACTGCCATTTCATGCGCTAACACCTGTGGTTAGTAAAAACCCCGGCCGGTGTACATTTATCGTCCCAATGTAATCATGAGCAGGGTACTGCCAGAAGCTACTCCATGACTGCCCAGGTTGCTGAAATGAATCAAGCGGTATGAAGGATTCAGTGGGCATATACTTCACATCTTGCTTTGTACTAAAACTAAACACTCCTTAAGTTTTTGCCACACCAATGTAATGCTAAGTGCTGGAATGGGAAATTTTTTTCATGGTTGTCAAATAGTGCCAAGACCCCAGAAACAGGTGCAATATTACACTCGCGGAATGAAAAGGGAAGCACTGAAGTAGAAAATCCCATTTCCACAATTAGTCGAGAGTGCAATGTCATGTCCCTTCCAAATTTTCAAAAGAAAACAGCTTGTCCAACAGCGAGTGCTCTCGACACTGTGTCCCTGTTGCAGTTAATATGGGTTTTGCTCGCTTTTGCTTGAAGCTGAAAGTACATGAGTGCTGTATCCAGCTCGCACCCGAACATAAGTGCAGCTGGCGTTTTGCCCGTTGATCTGGAGACAGTGGTGCGTTGCTTCAGCAAGAACCAGGCCAGCCTACACGCGAATGTACCATCCTTGTTTACGGCTAATGCTTGTTTCGTTTCAATAACCCCACTTCTTCTTCACCATTCATCGTAGAATAATGCGGTGCACTTGTTATGTGGGCCACCCCATTCTTTTTTAGGAAGCTCTCAACTTCTACTGAAATGAAGGATGGTCCATCATGAGTCAAGTTTTTGGGGAACCCAAAAGTTGCAAAAAGGTTCCGGAGTTCTTCAATCAATGTGGCCGATTTTGTGGTGCGTGGAGTGCACTTCCAATCATTTGCTGTATGCGTCCACAATTAACAGGATTCTGCCTTCTACGGGACCAGCGAAGGCTGCGTCAGCTTTGTCCTAAGGCGTTGTTGCACGTTTGCATTCAGGAACCTGTGCACTGGCTGATACCCTTTGGTGTTGACAACAAGTTGTACAGCTTTTAGCGAGCCTTATGATATCTGCGTCAACGCCTGGCCCCCAAAAGTAACTTCGTGCACATGCCTTCATGGACACCATTCCACGGTGGTTTGCACGTGCGAATTCAAGAAGGTCATTTGTCGCCTTTGTTGGAATTACCAGTCAAGAGCCTCGGCACCCGTCCTGCACTGAAAACTCTGTCCCAAGTTTCCCGTACGATGAAAACTGTTCCTTTGGCAGCTTATGCACTTCGCCGTGTGAGACAGCCTGCAGCACTTGGGACAAGACCAAGTCCTGTTGAGTCATTCAAGCGAGTTGATGCAGTGAGAGCTGAAAGCTGGGTGTGGAAGCCAACATGAGCATGTCTCGCAGAGGATAAAGTTAATCAACTTGTGCCGGTAGCAGTAGTCTGCTGAGAGCGTCCGCAGTTTGGTGCAGTCGGCCAGGCCAGTACACCAACTTGTAATCGTATGTTCCTAGTTTAAGGCACCGTCGCATCATCCTTGGTGAAAGAACCCGGGGTACTTGCTTTGTTTTACCCATGATTACAACCAGCAGCTGGGGATACATTATTATGGTCAAGTGCCGGCCCGCGATTTACTTATGAAGATGACTGATAATGTAGAGGACTGCTAAACCTTTGTCAAGCTGAAAGTAGTTCTTTTCAGTGCTTCCCAGTGTTTGCGAAGCGAATGCAATGGGTGTCGATCGGCCAAGCGCGCCTCTTCAGCGAGGACGGCACCGACACCGTACGGCAATGTGTCCACGAACAAAAGAAGGGGCTTCGTCTCGCCATAGTAAGCGAGTACTGTAGATGTGCGGATCATTTCTTTAATTAAGCACCTCGAAAGTGGCTTGATGCTTGCTCTCCCACTTTGAAGGTGTGTTATTCGCTAGGAGCCTATACAATTCTACTGCGACCATCGCTTTGTTCTCTAAAAAACAGCAGTCAAATAAAATAAGGCCCAGGAAAGCCCTTAGGGATGTCTTGTCAGATGGTCTGGGTGCTTTAAGTATAGCCTCAGGCTTTTTCTCGGTGGTGTGAACACCATTGGTGTCAATTCGATGTCCCAGAAACTCAACTGACATGATTCCAAAGCTGCACTTTTCTTTTTTAAGGCATAGGCCTTTCTCACTTAGCCTCGATAGAACCTGATTCAGACACTGTGCGTGAATTATTTTGACGCTGTGAGTGCTCATTTGTGCCATTCCCACTGACAACGATGGCGTGAAGGTAAACAATCACCCCTGGAATTCCAGTCAACATTGTCTCCATCGTGTGCTGGAAGATGGCTGGTGTGGCAGAAATTCCGAACGGGAGGCGTTCCACCTTGAATGGTCTTTTTGTGGTGTTCACTGTGAGCAATGCTGCTGTTTTGTTGAGAAGATGGTTCCCCCACGTAGGTTTGCGAATACTTTATCTGTAGTTGGTAGCGGGTACAATCCCTTCTTCCCTGCTGCGTTAACAGCACCCCTGTAGTAACCGCAGATACATAGTGTACTGTTGTTTTTCTGAACAAGGACCAGCAGTGTAGCCCATTCAGTAGGCTGCATTGGCTTTAGGATGTCCTGGCACTGTAGAGGATCAAGTTCGTCCTCCATTGGCCCTTGCAGCGCCAGCGGAACCAGACGAGCCTTGCAAAACTTCGCCGTCATGCCGTCTTCGAGTTCCAGGTGAACCGAAGGACGCATATAGTTGCTTATGTCTTCCTTGAATACATCTGGGTGTCGTCTGACGACCTCTGCAATCTCTGGTACTGGCTCTCCAATGTGGTTGATTCCCTTCACATGAATGTTAAGTGCCAAGAACCAATCTCTTCCTAAAAAATTGCACCCGGTGCCCTTCATAACCAACAACAAGGCAGCACAAGTTGCAGTCCGCTGCCAAGCTTCTGAGGGCTGCAACGTAGCTGCTGATCGACTCGTCTGGCTGTTGGTCGCGTCTTTGAAAAACATGCTGGCTGTAAAGCTCGGATGGTTTAGAGTCGAAGTGCTGCCGGAGAAACATGACTAAATAGTTGAAGCTGACTTCTCCTGGGGTCTTTGGCACGACCAGCACGCGCACAGTATCGAAAGTGTCGCCACCCCAAGGCACGAGGAGAAGTGTCCACTTCTTTGCTTCAATGCTGATGTCATTAGCCATGAAGTAAAAGTCGAGACACTGGGTCCATAAAGCTCACGATTTGGTCGAGAAAGGTTTCTGTAGCTGTGGCCTTAACGTCAAAAACTTATTCGCTTCGCAACTTCTGCTTCGTCGCCAGTGTTACACACGGGGTCTGGCCCCATCCGTGAAAAGGACTGTGCGTTCGATGGTGGCAGACGACAGACTGATTTTATTTTCTACAAAAGACACAGGCGAGAGCCGCATGTGTTTGAGGGGGCAAACTGTCGGTCTCAGTCCGGTGGCCGAGGTGCTGGGGGCGGTGGAGCAGTCTCGCAACTTCACTCGGAGTGGGGTCGCTTCCTGTTCCTGCTGTGCTGGTGCTTTGTCCAGCGAAGGAGCGGTGGGGGCATTGCTTGTACACAACCGTGCCCTGCCATTGAGCCATGGCCTGTAAATGGTGTAATCTCAGAAGTCATGGCTGAGCAGTCAAGCCATCCCACCATGCTGCTATGCTCACCATGGTGCTTGCAACAGACTGAATTTCGTGGATTGGATTTCAATGGATTTTACGAGCCCATAGCATTCAAGCATGGGAGAGGCGCAAATGTCTGCGGCGTCACAGCTGCCCCCCTAATTCCCAGTAAAACTTCACAAGAGCTTGATATAGCTAATGGTTCAACATATTTGCGCTTGCCTGATAAGGCTCGTTTGTAAAACAGTCACCAGTGAAACACTTTTGCCATGTGTAGAGAAGCGGTTGACTGAGAAAGGAGAAAAATTTCTAATTGGTTGACAAACATTATTGTAAGAGCAAAATCTTTTTCTGCAGAAAGAAAGGCAGCACAGTACAACAAAACTTTCTTCTCTTTTTTAAAGGCTGAGACTATAATCAATATTAGACTTCATATCATTTCTTATATGTGACGAAACTAGTGCATTTTGGCAGCACTGCCTTGCAAGACGGAAACTCAGCGGATAACAAAGAAACTTGTAAAGAAGCCAACGACAGAAACTGAAAGGCTCATTATTAAGACTGAAAGATGGGGTCCTGAAACAGTATGGGTCCTGAAACATTTTTCATTTGCACGAAATTCGAATAAACAAGGTTTTACTATATCTTACGTTCTAGCCAAAATTAGGAAGAAACAGCTGGGCAGATCATATGCACGGAACAGATAACCAGCACTTGGGGGCAGTAGAGGATTTGTCAGAGCAATGAAATAAGGAAACATGCAGGTACAAAACAGTGACCTGATCTAGGAGAAGGTCAGTGTCATTGTGGCATCGACGTAAAACAACATTTCACTGAGCCAGCGTGGGCACAGAGATGCTGATAAATTTGGCACTTCTACAAGAGGGTGGGTCTCTGTTCTACCCAAATGACTTGCCCGTGACGTCACTGTGAAGTAGCCTTCCCGGGCTACATACTATTTAAGGTGATGTTTAATCCCTGTTGCAACGTGTTGGGCTTCATGCCAACTTATTCACCCAGTCAAGGAGTGCTTGGGCATGCTGGGGAGTGGATTTCCTTTTTGTGGGCTCGTGCAGTTGACCTTTCCCTTCTCATCACTGGAACAATGTGACTGGTGCACAGTAGACTTCTATTAATTCAACTCTGGTTAATTAAATTTTGGGGTTAATTTGATCCTGACCGAATTTGATCCTGGCCAGTGACCATGCATTTCTATGGGCCCAAACTTTTTTTTATTTCAATCCTAAAATTGGCATTTGCAGATAATTCGAACTTAACCAGTCTGCATGCAAGCACATGGTGGCCCCAACAACGACCCCTTTAGTGGCAGCATCTGTCTCAATGGAGCTTACAGGAGAGTGAATTCGTTGAACACACGTCATCTCCCATCAAAAGCGCTTATTTTCAGCCTGCCATAGGAAAATTTTCAAGCAGTAATAGTAGCTCACAATGTCTCATTATGGTATTTACTAGATTTTAATGGGCGCCTTTTGTTTATCAAGGAAATGTGGCCAAAAATTGCCTGCATGGTGCAATCAAATGCAAAACTAAAACCGTTTTTGCAGTCTTCTTATGCTTTACCTCATAGCATTTCTGTATTGGGGCGAAGCTGACTTTAGGAAACTGGCTGCCATATTAAAAAATTCAGTGTGCATTGGATTTCTACATTGGTTAGGAGCTTTAAGTCATTTCTACATTAGTTTTCTACTTTGGACAGATAGAAAGTTAGTGTGCATTTGATTCGGAGGCCTGTTAAACTAACAAATACTGCCAAATGAATCAAGCAGCATGTTTTCATTTTTTTTTCTGCATCTTGTTTAATTCTATCTGCTGGATAATTCAATAAATTTTGTCGGTCCTGTCACGGTTGAATTAAAGGAAGTAGCCTGTACTTACTTTTCCATTTCCATTATCATTTTAGATGGCGCGTGTGTTTTGTGTGGTACTCTTCCTCCTCAGCAGCATTTTGCTACACCTAAAGGCCACCGGATTGGACCAATATGACATCATCTGTTTCCCTAGCAAGCAACTTAGGGAAGACAGATGTACTGTGCTCTGTGTTTCTGTCAGTACAAGTATGCCTTTACCTGCAGATAAGTTTCCCTAAAATTCTCCTGTACCAATATGAATAAATTCCCAGTTCGTTCCTCCAACCCCTTGTCCTCACAACTCATTACCAAGCAAGCAACTCTCGTAGTGAAGGTGCAGATGACGGTGTGGGCCTGTTCAGCCTCCATGCGACGCGCCGCTACCCCCTTTTTGAGACGCACTGGTGGTGTAGGCTAAGGAGCATAACCCTTTGTGTGACGCACGCTTCCGGAGCACGAAATCCCAATCCCAAGAGAAGGTAAATACATATAGCCTCGTTGATATGATCCCGTTTCGTATGATTTCCCAGTGTGTCATCTTGTGCTGTAACGATTCACACAATGTGGCATGTTATGAAGATTTCAGCTACCATTCTGTCTGCCACATTCTTTTAGTAATTTCGGACCAAACTATTTCCTGGTAGATTTTTTTTTTCAACACGTATGAACGAGGTTCTACTGTAATTGTAGATTACCTTCATCCTGCAGCTAGCTGACAACCTGTAACGATACTAGTAATAAAAAATAACGTACAGCACGAAAGACAAGGACTGCGAGAGACGACATACACAGCGTCATCTCTTAGAGTCCTTGTCCTTCGCGCTGTATGTTATTTTTTATCATGAATTACCAACTAGCCCAAGCAACCACCCCAGATACTAGTAACTTGCCTGAGATCACCAAACACTAGTATGATTCGTTTAGCATGCACTCCAGGAAAAAAATGTTTCTGATGTGCTGTAGTGTGCTATTACTCTAGACTTACAACTCACAGGCAATACAGCAACCCACACGCACAACATAATCATAGTTGCTAAGGTTGCCCATGCCCTACCTCCATCCTTGTTCTTGAGAAGCACCATGACGTTCATGGCACCCACTTCAGTGACTTGCTCATCCTCTCCGAAAAGCCAGAGGACTTGCTGAAGACCCAGTTTCTCAGCTTCGTTCTGCACCATGAGGGTTGGTGCATAGTTGCTGCAGAGAATGAAAAAAATTAATGACAAGATACTCTATTTCTGTCCCATCAAGTTTTCATGCCCTTTTTCTTTTGTCAATGACTAACTGACCAACTCAGTTGGTTACCCCAAAGCGACAACTCGGCTATTATGACAGACACTGTAATTGCACTAATTTTAATTGCCTGGGTTTTTTTTTAACAGGCACTTATACAGCACAGGGGCGCTTAGCATTTAGCATATCCCCCCTTCCTCTCGAAATGCAGTCATGGTTGCAGGGGCCAAAACCTATGACCTTATGCTAAGAACCATAGCCATCACAGCAGGTCACTGCCATATTTAGTCACGCGTTGAGCTAATAAGTCCTCCTGGATCATACTTAATTTTTATGTTTGTTGCTCTTTTACAAGCATGTCAGTAGAATTTAACAGCAAGAAAAAAATTAGCTGTTTCAGTCACAGCGAAGCACGCCACTTACCAGCCAAGCTTCTTGTCACCAGTGCCTCCAGGCCAAGCTCTGACATACTTGGGGTCGGCGAGCAGGGACACCGGCTTGATGCCCGTACGGAAGTAGGGACCAACAGGGCTCAAGATGACGAAGAAAAGAGCTTCGTTGGATCGTGCGACCCCCAGTGTGGGCTAAAGACCAATGGTGACAAAATATAGCGGAGGCAAAAATGGAAGGGTCAATAGGTGATGGGAAAGGCTTTCGGCTTCTGAGAACAGAGCAATGTGGATAAAGTGATCAATGAAAGAACACCCACAAGGCATGAGTAACCAAGATGTGTTTACATGATGTTATTCAGACTGCTATACATATATGTTGATAACTGCAACTATGAAACTGCAGCACTCACCAAACCATCCATTCAAGGCAGTGATATCCCAGATTTACATTTCCCAAGGACTCTCTCTCTAGTTACAGCCACGGAGTCCAGTGGTAGGCAGTTCCTCACTTTTCTGCTTTTCACAAGATTGTTTTGCAAGTGTATCTGTTGGTATAACTCATAATTCTACTATAGACTGTAACCACAAGAAGCCAGAAAAGGCTTAGGGGAAATTAACTGTTCCTTTTACTTAACCCTTGAACGTAATAACTGAAATAAAAGTGGAAAAAAAAGACAACTTGCCCACGTACTGTGCATTACGCATGCAATGTGCAACTATTGAGCTACTGCCAGTGACTGTCCTCACATACACTCTCTCGGTATACACGCATATGTACCACATCTAGCCCGGGAAGTGTTAGTGCTACTCGTGGCAGCAGGATGGAGACATCTTTTTACCTGCAGACGTCCCATAGTACGAGAGCTTACGAGCAGGCAACTAGCCAATGAGTCCTTGTATGCTACCACATGGCATCAAGGCTACCAAAGTCTACACCCTTGCTGTGCAATGAGCGAGAATAAGGGTGAACCCAGGGGCTTTATATTTTGTTAGTTACAATTACATAAAGCCCACAGACAACGAAGCCAAGAGGGGAAATCAACGGCTGTTTTTAATTGTAATGTAGAAATGATAATGTAAGGAGAAATTATAGTGGACATGAGGACATTTGCCGTAGATGGGGAGTCAAGCCACCTCTGGCAACCCATACTGAACCGCTGTGATAGCTTAGCTTTCATATTATGCATTGCGTGCATAATGTGAAAGATGTTCACAGTGTGATACACTGTCTGCATAATGGTTATGCAGACAGTGTTCTGGTTATGGTTAAGGTTGGTAATGGTTATGCAGACAGATAGCTCTATGTGTGCCAAATACACACACAGAGCTATAACTCTCTAGCTCGTTTATCTGTAGGTGTCACAGATAGAGATGTAATGGCTGGGGAAAAACCCGGAAAGATTAACAAAAAAAAAAAAAAAAGGGGGGGTGGTTTTCTTCCCTGTTTTTTCAGCACTCAGCAAGTGAAAAAGAAAAAAACATTAAAATTTCCATGTATAGTTATACTTGTCATTGTCTGCTGTGCAGCATACATTTCTAGGTGTGACGATGACAAGAAAATGGCAGCACAGTTTTCAAGTGTCTTCATTGTATGCTTTTAGTTTAGTTTTGAAAACATAGCAGAGTGCAGACCGGCCTCTTGGTTTCAGCCCAAGACTGGCACCTGGGACTCTGCGAAGCATGTGGAACTGTCAACATTGTGGCAAGGCCTTTTCACTAATTAGCTGCTGATGCATTCACTATCTGCCAGTTGTGAACAAAACTGCTCTTTGTTTGGAAATGTTCATAACAAGCTTCGCAACAGGCTCACGAGTAAACATGTTATAAACTCGTCTATGTACACCCAAATATGAATGTGGAAGCACCTGCGATCGATTCTAGTATGAGTGTGTCCAGCGAAAGTGGCTTGGACACTGAGTGATCTTTTTCTCAGGTATCAGATTATACCAATCTTTCATAGAAGACAAGACAAGATGTTCATTTCGTTGTCTTTGCATTCTCTGCGTAATTCTTGCATGTATTTTAAGGGTTATTATGTTTTACTACTTGAATAATAAATATAAGCTACATTTACTGGAGTGTCACTTTTTCTCAAAAATTTCCTAAGATGAAAAAAAAAGGGGGATTTTTTTTTTTCGATCTGCTTAATATTTTCAGAAATTTTGCCTTTAGCCAGAGACTACCAGTGAAGCTCCCAATGTCACAGGATAAACAGTGTGCTTTTCAAGCCAGTCAGAGAGATACAAAGAATACGAGAGCTGTACTTGTGAAAACGTAAACTTGCGACAGACGCTTTAGAACTTCTGTCAATGACGCATGTATAGGGCCCAGAGGCAGCACAGCCCATTTAAAATACACAAGTATAAATGTGATAGAAATTGTTGCGCATGCTTCATACCTCAATGCCTATCAGTGTTGGCCTGATGTAGAGGGAACTCATGGGGTAGTTGGGAACCCACTCTTTTTCAATGGACACAAGCCTTGAAAGACATTTCAAGAACTCGTCTGCATCAAATTTCTGGAAGAAAGAAGAAGGTCTTGTGAGATGCAAGATGTTTGTCAAGCCTTATCATTCGAATGAATATATTTCAGTTTGCTGCTTGACTGACAGCCTCTAACACTGGAGAGCACCACCCAAACCTAGGTACCCAACATGATCAATAGGATACAAGTTTGAAGTTATGACAGCCAAGCGCACACCTGCCTTAACAGCATGTGGAAATGACAATCAGGCAAACAGTGGGACTATGGAGGGTGTTGAAACTATTACTTACATACAATTACAGCACAGATACTTGGCTCAGTGGGCTAGGCTATAGAACAGCAATAAGCTTAGTGGAGCTACTTGCCTCCCAGATAAAAAGAAAAGATGAGTGAGGGCTCCCAAGACATGGATGTTTAAAGCATCACTATCTAGAGAATGTTCGTGCTTCTTACAAGACTTCCAAAGTGATCCCATAGTCAAGCGGAAAACAGTGACTGTCGAACTGACGATTCATGAATGCAAATCATGCGAAATTCTTCACTGTTGCCAGCTGTTGCAAATATTTTTTATTAGTGTCATTGTCTTGTGCCTACTCTATGGTCAGGAATCCTGTCAAGTGTCTATGTTAGAGCTAAATCTTCCCAAGCAAAGCCTTTAAAAAGGCTCTGCTTAGTAATTGTGCACTTGTCAACCTATTAAGCACTTTGTTGAGACAATGGAGAAGTGTACCAATGACAGGAGCCTTTCACGGATATAATTAAAGTGCCTGATGCACTTCGGTAGTTGAACTGTTACAAGAGAGAAAAAATGTTAGATTACACTACCTTTCCAAGTCTCTCTAGCACTTTCATATATTTGCATGAACGACGGCAATGAATAGTTATAAACTGCTAATGCACAAGCACAGGTTCCTCAAAGGAGCCAGGGGATCAGATTAAAATCAACATAAATGGCATAGCTGTAATACTGAGGTAAAACAGCACATACACATTACTGCATACTATTATGAAAACAAATTCTGAAGCAGATGGTTAGGTATAATGCAAATTCAGTGTTGATATCTCTAAAGTCTAAGATGTGCAGCAAAGAATCAAACCAGGACAAAATACTTTCACTTGTTTATAGTAGCACAATACCAGTGATGCACAGGAAGTAGACAACATACACATTAACATGGCATGAATTAGGTCCGAGTTCTTCAGGAGTGCAACGAATACGTATTAATAATTACAGCACATTGAAGTGCAGCATGGCTTCTCACTTGAAGCAAGCTTTGTCATTAAATGGCTGAAATCAGAAATTAGCTTCACTGGCGCATGCTGGCGGGCTAGTAATTGGCTCGGATTCGCGATTAAATATGTGCAGCACGACTATAGATGATTGCGGAGAAAGAAGATGGCACACACAAATACTGTGTGTTTGTCATCTTACTCTGTTTTCACTTTGTCATGCTGCATCCATTTAATTGTGGGATCAGAAGTGGTAGTTGCAAGGTACCACACACAACTGATGCGCAACTCAGTCAGCCCGGTGCAATGGTTGCAAAGGCCGAGCGTACGAGTCAGTCAACAGGATAAGAGGAGACAGAAGATAAAAGAAAGAATGAATTGAAAGAGTGCAAAGAAAGATGTGAGCAGGACAGGGAACAGCACAAGTGGATAAAACTTTCAGTTTTCTTCTTACCGTGCTTGTGCTGCTTCCTGTCCTGTCCTTGTGTTTTATTGCACTTTTTGAAATTATTGCGTATCACAAATCAACTCACCCAACAGCATGTCTTGTCAACCCGTTCCCTACTACTGATGAGTATAGTTGTCATCAAAATTGGTACCAATGTAGCCGATAACAAGTATAGTTATAATGAAACCATGTTTTTGGAAATCTGAGAAAATTGGCGCACATTTTTATTTCTTTTGGTATAAACAGGGTTAGGAATACAGTAAATTCAGCTTCTTGCTTCCTGAACCTCTCCAGGACTTTGCTTGGAAAATATCAAGGAAAGTCCACTATACAGGGTGTTTTTTTACAGGTCCGGAGCTCACCACCCAGAGTCCATGGGGGTATGTGCCATTGCGCTCGGACCCTTTCTGTACTATCACCAGGATCGGCCCACATTTTTGCTTACAAAGTTGAAAAATGCATGGAACCCTAGCCATAAACAGCTTCGCTGTAAAAGGCTATAAGCGCAGCGAACATGGCGTTTTTGCAGACGAGTTCCTAGGCGAGGCGGGCACACTTTGCTTCTAATAATGGCAGCTTCAGAAGACTAATAAGCAGCTGCTTAAATGGCGAAATTGATGGCAGTCCCATTTCATTGCACCCTCGTTTTTTTTTTAAATCTTCAATGTCCCACCTAATTCGATATATTAACCATCGAATTTAAACTGTAAATCCAGACAATGAAACCAAGTGCTGCGAGAGTGCACGAAAGGCGTCCCCGCCCTCATATCTGACTGAAACACCCCGTAACAGCAAGCGCGAGGAAGGTTGGAAACTGAAAATCTTGGCCAGTTGTGGCAGCTGGTACAGCACGCTTTGCCTGGCAAGCGTGTGCAGGTCAGGATTTGGTGCAACGTGTTATCATTCGAACTTTGCTACGCCTCATTTAGGTGGCGTTGCCGTCTGATGCGCAGCGGGACATGCTCAGTCTCGGTATTGCCTCGACTGAGTTTTGGAATTTTGTTATGAATATCTCAAATTAGGCGTGTTTTCAAGATTTTTGGTAGGTGTGCATGAAAATGTCATGCCTCCAAGATAGCCATTTAGACAGCTGCCCCAAAGGCACTAATAAAAAAGGTAATGTTAATTTTTGTTAATTTGTCTTTTGAATCTCACATTATTAGCTGCAAAGTATGTCCGCCTCGCCTAGGAAATCATCTGCAAGAACACCAGGTTTGCTGCCCTCATTACTTTTTTTATAAAACATCTGTATTGTCGCGGGGAGAAAGAAAAAAAAGAAAAAACACCCTGTATAAACATGAACGAGCTTAATGTGGGCAAACAGCATACAACAAAGGGCGGTACAAAATTTGCCTGGTGGCAGGTAATCTAGAGCAACTCCCACGAGTCCGCAGTTACAGCATACAAAGCTTCCTTACTTGCCCTACGGCAGGAAAGAACCCATCGCTTAGTGCGATGCCTGTTTAAATACACAACTTAAAGTGTGATCGGGTAGACTGCGAGAGTGACATAACTTCTTCGGTTCCTCATTGGTCTCTTCTGACATTACTTGATATACCAGATGTCAAGCATCAGCCTTGCCATCGGCCAGACCATAGCTTCACTGTTGCATCTGTGAGGCGCAATACTGCAAGTGAGATCGATCCCGTAAGGTAGGCACACTTGATCAGTACAACGCCAGATGAAATGCAAGCAGACATTACAAAGATGAAAGGATGTCGCTATTCCTAGGGTAATAATAGCTGAGGAGTAGACTTATCCCATGTCAAATGTGTAGAAGCGTGGAATGAAACAGGAAAAAAATGGCCAATGTGGCGGAGCGTGTTCAGCTTTTGACCACATGGTCGTGGTATGCCTCGCGACCACTGCCCTGAGCTGACTGATATGGTAGCTAAGGTAGCATGCGAATCAGAAATGTGGACTAGATGGCCCAGTGTCTACATTGGTCTGCTGCTGACCGACAGATCCCAGAACTGAATCCTGGCGGTGGCAGTGACCAGGTGCTGATGACAGTACAAACGATCATACGTTTACACTTGGACACATGGTCAATAACCATAGGTGGTGAGAACTAACTGAAAATACTCCACTGCAAAGGCCCGGGCATGTTGCTCATAGTGTAGATTTTGTACATTAAACCATAAAGATTATTGCAACATAAACCACAAAAAAGAGAACTCACGGGAAAGTCGAGTCTCGCAGCGGAGTTTAGAAGTCGTCGCACATTCATATCTGGCCTGAACAGTCGAATCTTGTCGTCGTGGCCACGGTACGCTTTCAAGCCTTCGAACAGCTGCACCAGAGGAAAGTTTACATCGTTAGCACAAGGCAAATTTGTTACAATTTTACGTCTCCACATATATGTCAAAATAAGCACCTCTTCCCCACTAAAGAGAGCTTACAATAGATGGCTGAAATACACACACATTTTTCAAGCTAAGCAGTCACACAACATTTTTTTTAAATACTGATAACAAAGGCTTAGTGCATATGTAACCAAATGTGCACACTTCAATCACTATTTTTTTAGACAGCAATATCTTAATACAAGAGTCACAAAGCTAATTAACATCTAAAAACTCAATGACAGAGGTGTGAGAAAGTTGTGGGCAACACTGAGAAATCAGCGATGCAAAACTATTGTTAGTGTAAAACCAAGACTACCAGCATAAGGTGGTGTAAAAGATAGTGTAAAAAAAGACTATACTGATAAAGTGCTATGAATAGTGTTACAATATTTTACTATGAAACTATTGATAGTGTAACAAAAGTTATTGATAGTATTACAATAGTTCGCTAACGACAAGTCCACTAATAGACAAGTCCCCTTGTCGAAACATTGGTTCCAGGAACATTCCTCGTTCAACCACTATATCACCATTGAGATTAGTCACAAAAGGTGTGCCTATGTAGAGGGTTGTCAACTGTTAGAATAAACCTCACCGGTATTCCAGCACTGGTAAGAATTTAAATTTGAGAAAATCACAGTAGCCTGGGCTTAATTTGAAGCAGTGGCATTAAACTTTTGTTTTTCTTTTTTGCTGCTGTTGTCTGTGTCTCGGGACTCAATCACAGAATGGTACCTCATTTCCTCCATTGCAATCAATTATCGATACCCTTAATCACAACCAATCCTGTCTAAGATTCAAAATGAACACTGCTACCAGCATAAGGTAAATGAGGTTTACATCAATGTAATGTATGCAGTGATCATGTGCTAGGGGCATGTTAGTTTTTAAATTTGTTTGCAAGCCACACACATGCCACACATCGTTAAAAATATCCTAATCACCATCACCATCATCATACTGTAATGAAGTGAAGCTGATGTTTTTGGCAGGTTAGAATCATTGCTATTCTGGATGGGTTTAACTGCATTCAATTTACTCTGCCACAAAGCAGCAGATCAGAAAGTTGATGCAAGTGTCAAACAGCGACAGGGTGGACAATTTTAAGGTTGGCAGTAGGATGAATGGCGACATATCCTGTACGTACGTGACAGGTGTCAAGAGTGTTAATAGTATACCGTAGATGTATGTACTATCGTGGAGATAACACCGAAACACTGAAAGGCACTGACTCTCACAGCAGGCCTGGTGGCAGTGCAATTTGATGCTGCATTCAATCAAACTGCTGAACACTTACTACCTGCTGGTATAATGTGCCAGTGGCTATACGAGTAAAATTTTTGTATCTTTATGAACAGTTTGGTTGGGCCGCATAAAGCTTCTAACACATTTTGGGTGAAGTTGTGTGCCGAGAAGTACTGTTCATGGGTGCATCCTTAGATACCGTACTATGTATCTAATACCATTGTCACACGATGCCTTTGCTTCCTTGCACAATGTGCGCAAAGGAGCCAATCACAAGCGATAAATCTGATCCAGATCTAGCTTGCGCAAGGGCGCCAATCGCAGTCAAGAATTTACATCCAGATCGGGCTTGATCGTGACCAAGGTGTAGCGCATGACACCCATATAAGCTAGAATGCTTGTATTGTTTTTCTGCTCTTGCTCACTCGTGACGTTTTCATGCCCCATATACATTTTTAGCTTTATGATGTACGTTTTTTTTTCTTGATGTTAACCAACAGCCTATACAATAGCAAGGTTGTTGGGAGCCCCCAATGGTAAGCAAGGGTACAGATCCGAAATGCCTGCTAGTGAATGATCTCAACATCAGCAGAAATGTCAGCTCAAACATCCCGATTGGTAATTTCTGCCCATTGAAGTCACGAGAAGCTCATTGCGCCAAAATACACATCCCATTCATGTCTAGGCCAAGTCTCAGAAATTAGAGTATGTTTCAGGTAACATTTAGCATTAATACATGGCCAAAGATATCCCTGTATACAGAGAAAACGAACAGCTCAAGCACTATAAAGTTAAAATTTTGTGTTCTGCCAAATGCGCTGCATCAGTCATGTTTTTCACTATACATATTGAGGATGTATCAGCTTGAACACAAACAACCTTTAAACAGTGTTTTCCCTTTAACAGTGGTCAGTTCTCTGCACCCCCTATGTGCATCACTAGAGCTGCACCAGGGCTGTGTAGTGCTGCTTCAAGGATAGCGCATAGAACAAGAATCCTGTTCACTCTACAGAGCTTTGCATGATTGAGGACAAAACAGCAGCCCTGCGCTGCACGGCTTGTAGTCAGTTCCGGTAACATGCTCACAGACGAGGGACGTATTGAAAACAGATATACCATTGAACAAAACAAAAGAGAGATCCCATTTTCTGCTGCTTCCCCATTCCCATGCTGCTTTGAACTATGAAGTGCAGCTTGAATTTGGCCACAGGAACACTGTAGTGCATTTGCCAGCATCAGGCAATACATTTAGGCTTGGGAAGAAGTACAGGTGTGGGATCCATATAATTTTGCTTATGGGTGCAGTGTTTGGAAGAAATGTACAAGTTAGCATGGAAAGAAAAAAATATAAATTGGCCAAGGTACCTCTTGAGCATAATGAAGAACCTTGGCTGCAGGATGAAGTTCCAGATTGCGTAGAGGTGATATTTTCGGCTTGCCCCAGCCTTCAGCACTGGTCCATCTCACAGTCAACATGTGGTCACTCATGTCTTGGCCGAATAGCAGCTTCGAGGGGTCGGGCTTTGGTTTCCTGTTGGCAGCTGGCACGAGCTCCACTTCAAGCTCATTGAACTGAAACAAGAATGGTTCCCTTTTGTGCAATATGGCCTATTTTTAACGCAAGATGTCAAATTTCTTTCTTCTCTGGGGATGACATTTATAGATAATCCTGGTTGCAGCTCACGTATCATACTCCATGGTTAGTATGTATGCTCTAACGTGACAGGGAAACAAACTGCATATTTATAAAATTGAAAAGTAACATCAGCAGCCTCAACTCTCCTTACTTGCAACTAATTGCTATTTGTAAGCTACCAGAGAAAAAAGCATTCTTGCACCAAGAAAAAAAAAAAAAAAAAACAGGGACACAAACAAACTTGGCAAACAACAGTTATTAAAACATAACACGCAAATGCAATTCTTGAAACACAGACATCCACAGTCATTATACCATTACAGGCTGTTTATTACTTCTCATGACTGGATGAGCTTCGCAAGACACACAGTACCTGTACTAGTGTATCTTCGGGGTTCATGAGCAGCAGATGACTTCTCATAATGAGAGATCACAAAACAAGGTATGCCGCAAAGTATGCTCTCATGCAGAGCTCAACATCTGTTAATCACATTATATAACCGCTGCACATGCAAAAGAAAGAAGAAAATAAAAACAAGCAAAGATCTTTACCATAAATGTAGACCTTGCTTTCTCGGCATCTTTCTTAGGCTGGTCGGCAGCGCTCCAAGAGTACCGCACCTGAATGTGGTTGAAGAAACAAACAACATGACATTAGACTACGCGTAATCAATGACCGAGTGCCTTTAATCTCCCGTCATAGTACTCCAAGCTGCCTTGTAGAAAGCTCAAGGTAATAGACTTTTGAACCATAACAAACCCCTGCCTTGGCAGCCGCGCCAAAACATTGCTATCGCCTTCGTTATCTGCTTTATAACAAACTTGATAGCTGGTGGCCGTTTGCCGCGCGGAGACCGATTAGGAAGTTATCATTCAGTCTAGACAGTCGGCATGAATGCACGAGAGTAAACATAGCAATGTTAAACAGTCCAGCTCGTACGACTCTCTCACGCGGCACTCAAGACGATAACGCACCTGGCACAAAGAAATTAGCACCATTATCAACTATGGCGCTTGAATTCACCACGGGATATACGGACACACCAGTGGCACATATGTAACACCGTATATTCACACTCTCAACAGCGACAGGTCCACGTTTCTTTCGAGGAACCTTGACGCCGGCCTCGTGTAGTAAATCACCACATCGCCCTTGCAATGTCGCAGCGAAGGTAGTCGTACTCGCGTACTGTACTCTTTTGTGGTTGTACTTTATACACGTAATCAGAACGATTTAAGTTACGACGACGACTGTCGACACATTTTGTACAAGATTCGCCAAAGTGGCAACACGCTTCATCCTAACGGTATGTTAGAGGAACCTTGACTGTTGAAACGTGAGGAAACTTGCCCCATGCGCCTTTCGCACGTTGCTGCTGCTAGCGTGCCGGCTAGCTCGTTTGCTCCAAAGAAAGTAAACGCAGCACACCGCATATTATTTTCTCACAAACTTACGTTGGTTCTGATGATTCGAAGAGACCGGGCAAGCATCTTCCAGCGGTTCTAGCACGTTGACGCGGCGGGAGCGCGGAGCTTACACACACGCCACCGCAAGGCGAGATTGTCGAGGCCGGGAGAACCGGAGAGGCCGCCGGAGACACGAGAGAGCAAGCGAAAAAGAAAAGAAGAAAAGACCACGCGATAGTTTCTGCGCTAAAGTTGCAGGCGGCGCTAGAGTCGCCTTCCGCGTTTTGTGAACGTTAAACCGCTTTGTGTGAAAACCAGCACTCTGAAAACGTGCTATATCTGTTGACAGCAGCGTGGCAAAGGCTCCGAATCGAGAGATACCTGTGACACCGGTATTTTCAGTATAGGCGCGGATTCTTCGGCCACGACTCGCTTCGGGGAAATGCGCTACGTCGCGCGCGGTTGCAACGCAGCTGACGAACGTTGGAGGCTCGCCTTGACGTCGAAATGACGTACGCGGTTGCAGTCACAAGACGATCTGCCGCCACCCGTGAGGAAATAATCGAGCGCCCAGGCACAGGCCAGTAAACACACATGCGGCGCAATTCGCGTGGCAGTGTTCCAGATTGTGGTTAACAAATTGACGGGCAAAGTTGCGCAATACTTCCACAGATAGGTACGCGTTCAAAGAGTACAATTACGCACGGCAACTGGTATTCCACTGAATACGACGAATACACGAACGCAAGCTCAGTGGAACATGTATAGTTAATTGTACTGGCGAATTATCGGTCATTTTGGGTGAGTCGGTGAACTCAAATTAAAGCGTTCCTGGGTTTGTGCGTTTCTGAATTTGTTCTGTGACGCGCCATGCTTAATGCTTTTGGAACGCACCATACACGCTTCGTATAACAGGTATGCAAATTACGGGTAAATGTTTTCTTTGATTACCATTTATCCGTCAGACCACCTGCACTATAACACCCTCCCCTTTTTTTTAATTTTTTTGCTGTGTGCAAGTTGCGAGTACCGACTGGAGAGCTATTTTCGCTCGATCGTATCGCTCCGCAGTCGCTACTCTTAAATATTAATAGGGCAAATCTGTTGTGCTGAAGCCCGCAATGTGAAGGAAAGTGCGTGAAAGGAAGAAAATTGACGCCTACCCGGACTGTAGCACGAAGTTACAAAGGATACCCACACGGGTTTCTTAAGAAAGCCTCGCAATCGAAGAAAAATTCCGGACCAGGATGAATTTTTTTTCAACAGCGAGGCTTTTTTTCTGAGAAACCCGTTTTCTTTGTAAATGAATTCGGGTGGATGACAGTGTTTCCTTGTAATTTAAGTATGAATACGAATTTATCTATTTTTCTGTTTTTAACGGCTTAATAATATCAATGAGACGAATGCTGCCAAAACAAATACAGATATTGCAAGAATTTTGCATGCTGGTCTGATTGCACACCATGTATACGTGTATGCGACCACGTGGGTGGTTCGATCTTCTCATGCTGAGAGCAAATTAAGTTTTTAGAGCCTTCTGACAGGCACTCGAGTGCTCTTTGCAAGTTATGTTAGGAAACTAGAGCGACGCTCTCACCTATGTTGTGGGAGTGTCGTGTTATAGTATCAGCTACAATGGCAGTAGCTCCGGAAGCTCTTGCGTCGAAGTGGACCGCCGCTATGAGCAGCTCCAACCTCAAGACACAAGAGTGGGCAGTCCAGCAGGCCCGAGAGGCGGCGACGAGGCAATGCCTCGAAGTCCCCTCATGGAAGACCTGAGCCCGAGTCGTTAAATTTCGCCGGATTTAAAATAAAGTTGTTTCCATCCATGCAGTCTGACAGGTGCCCGCGTGCGACACAGACAGACGGTGACAGATGTGTATCACCTTGCCATAAAAGAAAATTCCATGCCATGGAAGCCGGCGTACGGCCGATTGTGAATTCTGTATAAATAGTTGTATCCCTGCATAAAATATACAACATGAAGACATGTACCGTCGTTTCCGAGGCATACACGCAGCAGCAATCTCGCCTTTTCGTTTACAGCTGCCGTGATGTTCATGACTTTTTCTCCTGGAGGTGCACAGGAAAGGAAAGTGTCTAGCAGTGATTAGACAGAATCGTTGCAAGCAAATATTCAAATATTCGTCACTGCAAGGTTACTTCATTTATTGTCAGCGCGCACGTAGGCGCAACTGTGTGTGTAAATTTAGTACCTGCTTGCAGATTTTATGCCTCTCTCTCTTTTAATCCCATCTCCTCCACTCTGCTGGCGCTGAGCCGTGCTCCCACATGGGTTGCAGAAAATAGTGCTAAAGCCCCTCAATTTTTCAAAAGTAGCGCCATTCTTAGATCTTTCCGCCACCCCGCTCATCCTGGCGCGTCCTTCTCCACGCTTCTAAAGCCCCTCAATGATTACACGCTTCCTGTCGCCCCAGCCTCCCCCGCTCCCCCATTGGCCAATCTGTGTCACGTGGAAGCAGGCGCCGCGCTTTTGTATATTTTTTCTTTCCAGCGTGGAGCAGGCGCCGCGCTTTTGTATATTTTTTTCTTTCCAGCGCGCGCCGACCTCCATTGTTGGGCCTGCGCGACGAAAGTACGGCAGGCGGACTGACGTGATTAACGTTCCGAAGCGACTAAAGCTAGGATGGAGGTCGTAGTGGATGGCTCCGGATAACTTTATCTAGCTCGCCTGGGGATGTTTAACGTGCACTTTGATCGTACGTGGGCCGGTAAATTCCTCGTTGGCGTTTCATAATACTCGCGCGCTAGCGCTGCTTTAGAAGTTGGCGCCTCGACGCGATTGTATTTCTTCAATAAATTTAATTTACTAGTGTAACAACTTGTCATTATTTCGTATTATTGACGGCGCCTCCAGGGCACCAAAGCGGCAACGGGAACACCAAAGCTAGAACCAGGGCTGGATGGGGCTCGCCGAAGCCTGTGCATGCCAAGGGGGTATAAGATCGCGGACAGCCAATTTTGTATGCGAACACTCCCTGCGACGCCTGCATTAGTGTAATGTTACGTGCTCTTCAGAGGCCTCCGTTGACCATTACATGTGCCCTCCTGGAGCAGTACTTGTAAAAAAAAAAACAATATATCGTCACGATTACCAAAGCACCCCGCAATGAAAAAACGGCCCTGTTGCCAGGCATTGCTGACCGCACACAGCCGGAATCTCTCACGCGCCGACCGAACAAAAGTGTCCTGCAGGTACGTGAATAAACCTACGAAACCACGTACACATACTTTCACACAGTTAACACCTGAAACTTTGGTAATTACGCGCGTGTTTGAGTACACCGCGTGCTTGCGTCGTGTTTCAGCAACACGAACTCTCAACGTCGCGCGCTTTACGCCTTAAATACGCCTTGAATAATGGTCATTTTCTCTATTTCTTCCGCAATTCTAATACGAAATTCTAAAGGCCAGTTACCGACTGACGAAGAAATATCTCGATTGAAAGAACTGCTCCGCAGGGCTCGAACGAACTTTTCTGCGGATTTCCTGCCGTAGCGTGTTAGCCGTCGTCTGCTACGGCAGGCCCACCACCGGCGGCGCCACCGTCGAGGCCGCGCCGAGCGGAGGAGGAGGGAAGCGAATGGCGCTACATTGAGAGATTGAGGGGTTTTAAATAGTGCTAGCCTTTCCTCCTTCCCCACAAGAACCACTTCTCTGTGTAATAGGTAATTTATTTTCCGCGTCCCAAGAGGCCTCGTTTCTCCGTTCCATAACTTCACTACAATATCCTTATATCTAACATCTTCTATACAATTTCTCCGTATGTTCGTCACAATTTCTTAAACCATTTGAACTGCCTGTGTATCTGACAAATGTACGTACAGACTTATGACGAATGTGCAAATTGTGCTTAAAGCTAGTAGTTGTATTTACTGTAGTTTTCAGTTACTGCTTTTCGAAGTAACATATAATGAAGATAGAGATGTTATGTTTAATTAAAATGTAGAGATAATGAGCTAAAGGAAAATGAATGTGAATAAAAAAATATAACTTGCCGCAGGCGGGGACCAATTAAACTTAATCTGCCGCATTACGCGTGCGATGGTTTAACAGCTAAATGGACACTAAAGGCAAATATTAACTCAAGCTAAAGCGATAGATTAGTGCTCAAAAATATCTAATATTATCGCAAACAGGGCCTCAATAATCGAGAAATTGAGGTAAATGCAGGACATCATTAGAGACTTCCCCAGATTGGATTGGATTGGATTGGAGAAACTTTATTTATGCCTGCAGTTGAGCGCTCGCGAGATGGGTCGAAGATTCTCAATACAGATCTTCTTCCCTGGTTTAGGAATAAATGTAACTGACGTCCTGCTTGGCCAAATTGATGGAGCATGTGGTCCTCAACAGGCTTCAGGGTTATGTGGAGGACAAGGAGTTCATACCTAAAACGATGATTGGCTTCAGGGCTAATTTATCAACGCAGGACGTCATGATACAGCTCAAAAAGGACGTGGTTGATCCTGGGTACGGCACGGGCACCAAGGCTATCTTGGGGCTCGACCTCACAAAGGCCTTTGACAATGTCACCCATGAGGCAATACTATTAAGGAACCTATCGGACATAGGACCGGGGGGTAGAACCTTCCGATACATCAGATCATTTCTGGAGGATAGGACTGCGGAGATTGTAGTCGGAGAATTTAAATCGGATCCTTTCCCGTTGGGGGCCAGGGGGACACCACAAGGGTCGGTTTTATCGCCGTTCTTGTTTAATCTCGCCTTGATCAAGATACCGCCCAGGCTGGCAAGGATATCGGGACTTAAACATACATTTTATGCGGATGACATTACTCTATGGGTAACAAGGGGAAGCGACGCACAAATGGAGGAAACTTTACAACAGGCAGTGGATATTGTGGAGGAGCTAGCGGGGGAGGCAGGACTCTCGTGCTCTCAGCCCAAGTCCGAGCTTTTTGTGCTTAGGGATGAACCAAGAGGGATACATGCGAGGCTCTATGTGCCGCCACCACCGCTGAAGGTGAAAGTGGGGGGTGCACCGGTCGCTGAGGTCCAAACGAGCAGGATCCTGGGTCTGTATCTGCAGACTAACAGGAAGAATAGGGAGGCCTTGGAAAGGCTCAAAAGTACGGTCAATGCTACCGTGAGACTTATCAGGAGAATCGCCAATCGTAAGCAAGGCGTCAAGGAAAAGGACTTGTGTAAGCTGGTACAGGCGTTTGTGCTCAGTAGAATCGTGTATGCGACGCCTTATATGAAGATGGACGCGACGGAGAAAGGCAAGGTGGAAGCTATGATTAGACAGGCGTATAAGGCGGCCCTTGGGTTGCCTAACAATACTTCTACCGAAAGGCTGCTGGGATTAGGGGTGCACAACACCTTGGAAGAACTGCGGGAGGCACACTTGGCGATGCAACTCAGTAGACTTTCCAAAACGAGAGTAGGGAGGGATATATTGGAGAAGATCGGCATTGGAGTTGATCCTCCAGCCGGGGACATGAAAATTCAGGTGAAGCGAGAAATGCACAAGGGCTTGTACATAAAACCTTTGCCTAAAAATATGCATCGGATACATCACGAGAACCGTAGGAAAGCAAGAGCCAGAGCTTTACATGCTAAGTACGGGAAGTACAACGGGGCAGTCTACGTAGATGTCGCCGAGTATAAGAACAAGGACGCATTTGCAGTTGCGGTGGTGGACGGGCGGGGACGCTTAGTCACCTCTGGATCAGTCAAAACCCGCTCTTCAGAAACTGCAGAGGAGGCGGCGATAGCGCTAGCTATAGGTAATACTGAAGCTGACCTGATTTTCAGCGACTCTAAAACAGCCATCCGAAATTTGGCGAGGGGCAGAATCTCTGTCACAGCGGCAGGATTACTAAATCGGGCCACGGGGCGAGGGACTACGGAGGTGGAAATTGTCTGGGTACCGGCACACTCTGGGAACCCTAGGAACGAGGCGGCTCACATGAATGCTCGAGGTTTCGTCAGCCGAGCAGGTGAGCCGGACGTTCCGGGGAGGTCCACGAGAGATGGGCTGGTGTCCTTTCACGACATTACCAACCATTACGAACTTGAGCGGAGAATTTACCCTCCACCGGACAAGCAATTGGTGAAGGCGCAGGAAAGCGTCTGGCGAAGATTGCAGACGAGATCTTTCTATAACCCATACGTGTTAAACAAGATCTACCCGGACGTTCAGCCGGAATGCAAATGGTGCCAGGAACTGGCCACCTATGACCACATATTATGGAGCTAGCTGTAGCATAGCGCCGCCACCGGCGGATATTATGCGTGATCCTTCTCTCGAGCAGTGGGAGGCCGTGTTGGCCAGCTCAGACCCGGTCGTCCAGACCAGGGCCGTGGAGTGGGCCACCCAGGTCGCCGTCAGCCATGAGCTGATGGCCATCTAGCACGGAATCGTCCGCACATGCGTTCTGACGAAAATAAAGTTTTTCCATCCATCCATCCATGAGCGCTCGCGCGCCCCGACGAGGGCCTACGTCATCCTCGAAGTTGCCGTTACTCGGCGCGGGTCTCCGCTCGCCGTTGCCGGCTCGCTGGGTCCGTGCCTTTCGAGCGCCTCGAGGACCTGCTGGACGGCCCAGAGCTGATCGTCTCGGTCGTAGCTCTTCGCGGCTGCCTCGAGCCGCGGTGGGAGTGTTCTTGATTTAGCGTCTTCTGGATATTTAATGCAGTCCCACAAGATGTGCGTGTAGTCTGCGGTCTCCCTCCGACAGACTCTGCACATATCTGTCGGATATGTCTCGGGGTACATGCGATTCATCAGTTTCGGGCTCGGTAGCGATCCGGTCTGGAGCTGTCTCAGTACTACCACCTCCGCTCGACTCAGTCTCGGGTGCGGGGGTGGGAGAGTCCTGCGAGCCAGGCGGTAGGCCTTCGTGATTTCATTGTAATCCGTCATGCGGTCCTTGGTTCCGAACCACGTCGGACGGTCTGTCGCCGGGGTGCGGTTGGTTAGCGCTCGCGCCGCTGCGTGTGCCGTCTCATTATGGTTCTCATTGCGTTCCGACGCGTCGCCCGCGTGCGCCGGGAACAACTTGAGTCGTACTTTTCGTTCTTCTAGTTTTACCGCTCGCAGTACGCGCTCAGCCTGCCTGCAGATTTGCCCTTTGGCGAAGTTTCGCACCGCCTGTCGTGAGTCACTCAGCACCGTGTGGCAGTCTGCGTCGGCGATGGCCAGGGCGATGGTTACCTCCTCTGCTTGTTCCGCTCCGGCGCTTCTCACGCTCGCTGCCGTCCTCGTGGCGCCGGTTGACGCCTCTGTGACGACCGCTGCGAAGGCGTTCCGTTGGTATTCGGCCGCGTCCACGTACCGCGCGTGTTCGTCGTTGGCATGCTGGTCGATGAGAGCCTTGGCCCTCGCCGCTCTTCTTCCCTTGTTGAACTCGGGATTCATGTTCTTCGGTATGGGGTCGATTCTGGTCTGGCGTCGGACCTCTTCGGGGATGGGGAGCTTCATCTCCACCTCGTTCGAGCGTCTAATTCCCAGATCGTCCAGTATCTTCCTCCCGGCTTTGGTCATGGACAGCCGCTCCAGTTGAGAGGTCCGTTGCGCTTCGGCTATTTCTTCGAGCGTATTGTGTAGCCCGAGTTGTAACAAGCGGGTCGTGCTTGTGGACTCGAACAGGCCCAGCGCCGTCTTGTACGCTCTCCTGATGAGCACGTTGATTTTGTTTCGTTCGTGTTGCAGCCATCTGTGGTAGGCTGCAACGTACGCGACGTGGCTGATGACGAAGGATTGGACGAGCCTAATTAGGCTCTCCTCTCTCATGCCAGCCTTTCGGAAAGTGATTCGTTTGAGGAGTCGAATCGCGTTGGCTGCCTTTGCCTTGAGACGGGTGATGGTTTCGCCGTTTCTTCCGTGCTTTTCGATGACCATGCCTAGGATCCTAATTTTGCCGACCTCGGGGATCACGTTGCCGGATTTGGTGACGATTCTGATTTTTTCGTTTTCGCGTTGTCTGGTCTTGCCTCTGCTGTTTTTGGTAGGTGGGAGTATGAGAAGCTCCGATTTGCTCGGCGAACATCTCAGTCCGGTGCCTTCCAGCTGGTCTTCTATTGCGTCGACGGCGGCTTGCAGCGCGCCCTCGATGTGGGCGTCGCTGCCACCGGTCACCCACATCGTGATATCGTCCGCGTAGATGGTGTGCCTGACGTCTTCGATGCGCCCGAGCTTTTCGGCCACTCCGATCATTACCAGGTTGAACAGCATCGGTGAAATGACCGATCCCTGCGGTGTGCCGGTGCTCCCGAGCTTCTTCTCTTGCGTCTGTAGGTCGCCTGCTCGTAGCTCGACGGTCCTGTCCGTGAGGAAGTCCTTGATGTAGTTGTAGGATCTTTCTCCCATGTTGAGCTTGGAGACTTGGGACAGAATCGCCGAGTGTTTCACCTTATCGAAGGTGCTCTGCAGGTCGAGCCCTAGGATGGCTTTGTTGTCGCGGGCGCTGCCGCCATCATCGATGATTTGGTGTTTGAGCTGCAGCATCGCGTCCTGCGTGCTGAGGTGCTGTCTGAAGCCGATCAAAGTGGCCGGGTACAGCCCTTCTCGTTCCAGGTAGTCTTGCCACCTGTTGAGCAGGACGTGCTCCAGCACCTTGCCCACGCAGGACGTGAGCGAGATGGGCCGGAGGTTATCCGTGTCCGGTGGCTTCCCCGGCTTGGGGATCAGGATGGTCTTGGCTGTCTTCCACAGCTTTGGCAGCGCGCCCGCTCTCCAGCACTTGTAGTATTTTGCGAGCTTTTCAATCGAGCCGTCATCGAGGTTCTTGAGCGCCTTGTTCGTGACGAGGTCCGGGCCGGCTGCCGACCGGCTGTTGAGGTCGTGCAGGGCCGCGCGTACCTCCTCGACGTCGATGTCACGATCGAGCTTCGCGTTAGGCAGGCCGCTGTACGGCGCGTGTTGTTCGGTAGGTGTAGTCGGCAGCTATTTGTCGTTAATGCGCCTGGTGACTTCGTCGACGCCGTGTGCTGAGACCGCCCGATGTATGAGCCTGGCGAGTCTGTCCCTTTGGTGCGACTTGGTCTTGGTTTCGTCGAGCAGGTGCCGCAGTACGTTCCACGTCTTCCCGCTATGCATCTGCCCGTCTGCCACGTTGCAGATCTCGTTCCACTGTTGCGTGCAGAGAGCGCGGCAGTGATCCTCAATCGCTCGGTTCAGCTCCGCCACCTTCTTTCTCAATCTGCGGTTAAGCCGTTGTTTCTTCCAGCGATTGAATATCGACTGCTTGGCCTCGATGAGATGCGCAAGCCGGCTGTCTACTTTGTCGATCTTCGCGCCCGTTTCAATCTCTTTGGTCGCGTCGCGTACGCTCTTGGTGATTTCGGCCGTCCACGAGTCGATGTCTTCGATCTCGTCGTCACCGTCGCTCTTCTGGCTTCTGGCGTCTCGAAAGGCATCCCAGTCTATCCATCTGTGTGTTTTGATGCTGGTGTCGTTGTGTTCCGGTATGCCGATTTCTACGATGGTGTGGTCGCTGCCTAGGTCGATCCCTGTGCTTCTCCAGGTGATCGCGCCCCGTTCCTGACGAACGTGAGGTCCGGAGTGGTGTCCCGGGACACGGAGTTACCAATTCTCGTCGGATGTGTCGGGTCCGTGATGAGGGTGAAGTCGAGTTCCGTGGCGTCTTGGTACAGGTCGCGGCCCTTTGCTGTGTACTTGTTGTAGCCCCAGGCAGGGTTCATCACGTTGAAGTCTCCGCACGCGATCAGCGTGTTGCGGCCCGCTGCGTTGCTGGCTCTGTGCAGTAATGTCTTGAATCTCTGTTTTCTCTGAGATGGGTTGCTGTAGACGTTGAGCAGAAATATGCTTCCTTTTATCTTCTTGCCCGGGATGATTTCGGTGAGTGTGTGCTCGATCTTGATATTGCTTTGCAGCTCATATTCGACGAACGTGAGTCCCTTCCTGACCAGGGTGCACAGGCCTCTGCCGTCGGGCCGTCCCTTCTGCACTCTGTAGCCGGGGAGGGACGGTGCGTCGGTTAGTGTTTCTTGTAGTAGTATAACGTCTGGCTTGCGCGCGGCATGTACGATGTGCTGTTGGATGACTGCCTTCTTCCTTCCGAAGCCGCGACAGTTCCACTGCCACGCGGTTACACCTGCTGCTGCTGGTGTTGCGTTGGCGGCCATGATTGCGTCGGCGTGTACGGGGCTCCCTGGCTGGGTGGATGTTGCGTGAAGAGGGGCGCAAACGTCGGGTGGCTTACCATCGGCTGTAGGGTCATTTCGATGCAGGCGACTCTGTTCCTGTTCTCGGCTTGGTAGGTCTCTATTGTTTGTTTCAGTGCTGTCACTGCTGCGATGTTTGTCGTGATTAGCTGTTCGAGCTTGCTGAATGTCGCTTCGAATTTCGCTTCGAGGCTGTCGATGCGGTCGTTTTCTGTTTGCGTGCGCGTGGCCTCGACGGCTCGCTTCTTCGGTGCCGGTTCCTCTATGGCTTTCTCCTGGATGTTCGTTGTCGTTTCCTCGGTCTTGCCTGTGCTTGGCGTGGGTCTCCGTTGAGGCTCGTTGTTGCATAGCAGCAACTGACGGATCTCGGCGATCTCTTTCGTGAGGTTGTTGATGGTCGCTCGCAACGCCGCGTTTTCTTGTCTTAGGATCTCATTTGCCTCCCGCACCTTATTCCGCACCTTATTCATATCTTATTTCTTCGTGGTGTCGGTGATTTTCCGCGCGTTCCTTATATTGTTTCCTTTCGCTGCGTCGACCCAGCTCACTCGCTCACGTGATGGTGATGTTTTCCTGCTGAGGCTTCTCTTGCAGCAGCTGCTGTCTCTGGATTTGGGCGCGCGGTTTTCCGATGGGGTCCTTGACTTTCGCGCATCTGCCGGCTTGTCGAGTGGCGGGAAATCGCTCTCCGACAGCAGCTGGTGTTCGGCCTGTCGGCGCTCCCATTGTCGCTTGCGCACTACGTAGGGGATCTTGTATTTCGCCTTGCACGTTCGGTCTCCGGTCGGGTGTTCGTCTCCGCACAACTGACATTTTGGGGTACAGCGATGGTCTTCTGTAGGGTTCGCGAGTCCGCAGGCCAGGCACGTCTTGATTGTGGGGGTCGGGCACACGTCCTTGCGGTGTCCCACTCGGCCGCACTGCTGGCAGACGTCGATCTGTTTCTTGTAGAGGCGGCACGGTATCAGGGTGACTCCGTATCGGACGAAGTTCGGTACCTTGGGCCCCTGGAACACCACAATCACAGTGGTCGTGCTTCCAATCCTTTTTGCGGCCACTGCTAGCGGGTTCCTCTCGTTGACGATGTTTCTATCGAGCTTTTTGGCGCTCGCGTCGATGGGGATGCCTCTGATGACGCCCTTTGCGGTGTCGTGAGGTGCCGTGCGATATGCGCTGACGTCGTAGGGTTTGCCTTGAATAGATATTTCCTGGATATTAGCGTACCTTGCCGCGTTGTCTTCGTTCGGTGTACTTACGACCATGATGTTCTGTTGTGTGTTGGGGCAGATGGTGTCCGCGGCGCTTTCCTCGCTCGTGATCTTGGCCGCAGCGAGTATGGCCGCAGCGATGGTGGTGGTGCCGGTTTTGACGATGTCCAGTCCCCCTCTGGGTCTAACAACTATCTTGCTTTCTTCTAGTGGCATGGCTGGCATGCGTGCTGCCTTGATGGCCGAGGCTCTGACGTTCTTGTAGAATTTCGACCTCGTGCTTGTTTGACTCCCGCCGGGTCCGTCGGGCTTGCCGCTGGCGGGGATCCGCTGGCGCAGCCTCGACATGCGTTCCCCCGCGAGCGTCCATCCGGCGTCGCTGTGGTATTCCTCGGGTGATATCTCTTTTCCTTGAACTTGAACGCACATGTGGTTGTCCACGATCATTGTTGTTTGAGAGGGCGCCTCCATCTTGGAGCTGACGAGCGGCAGCCGCCGGGATGTACGGCAGGCCGCTGTCGGTGCGACGGTGTTGGGCCGAGTGTCCGCGGAACACGCCTAAGCCTAGCAATCCTTCGCACGGCGGCAGTAGAAGTAGTCGCGAAATGTGGCAAAGAAAAACGCACCTCTGGGGTCAGCTGGTATCGGTCGATGCCGCTCGCAGAACTCCCCAGAACTCCCCCAGAACATTCAAGCACTTGCCCGATGACCGCTCGTCGCAAAAAGACATCCTTGTATTGTATTATAAGACGAAATAAAATGCTACTTCCCCAGTTCTATTTCATTTCTAGAAAAAAAGAGAACTCGTTGAAATTACCCTTGGCAACGACGCGGGCAGTCGAAAGGTTTCGTTTTCGCTCGACTCTGCGCCGCCCACGCTTTCGCGTTCCAGTAGTTTCGTTATCGCGTAGTGCTGTGCTGGTTTCGCTGGCTCGTGAAACTGGCACAAAAGGCAAGTAGCAGAGAATTCAACCTCCATGAGGTGTCACGGGATGCCCGAGCGGTCTACGCCACTTGACTAAAAAACAGCTGCAGTGACCAATTCACCGCTCTGTCATTCTGTCATGGGTCGGTACCGCCGTCTGTCGGGCGCCGTTTTACTCACGGACGGCAGCAGACACAGAGTTACTTATATGAACTTTATGGCACCAAATGGTGGTGATGGCGCATGCAACGTCAGCACTCCTCCGGGTGGGTGGCGGGAGGTTTAAATTACGAAAAAGGCATTCGAACCCTTTAATTGTAATTTTCTCATAAACCAAGTCTTTTCTTGTCACGAAACAAGCGTTGCGAGCTTTCTGGAATGGTATTTAAACAGTCCACGTCGGCTACGTATGTATTTGCCTTTAGTGTCCCTTTAAGCTACAGCGGCGGCCATATTCCTGCCATCTTTCTTGGGCATTTGTGTAAAACGTTAGCCCTGAGTGTTAGCCACTCAGAGATGTAGGTTCGGTCCCTAAGTGTGCTATGCTACTTTATGATTCGAGATGTAGATATTTCATTGTGCCGAAGAGTGATATTTTATTGAACCCTCGGTCACAACTACAATAATGTAATACGACTAATATTGTAATTGTTCTGAGCACATTTTGGTATTTCTCCTTGATTCACGGGAAACAAAGAAATTTTCTTGTTGTATTGAATGCCAGTGTTGTTGTATGGCAGTTCTCTCTTTCATATATTTTTATTTCTTTTCCCTGTTATTCCCATGCTCATGTGCATTGTTACAATCGACTTCGTGTTTGGGCCTGTGCAAAGGTTCACAATATTGTTAAATAAATAAATAAATAAATAAATAAATAAATAAATAAATAAATAAATAAATAAATAAATAAATAAATGCGACAAGTCATCTTTCTGTCCACTCCCATTTCCCTTTATTCTATTAATTATGTCAACATTTCAATTAAACAACAATATAAATAAATTCCCCTGTGTTTTCTTCAGCTTCATCGTTTGTTGCTTCGTATTAATGAGTAACAAAAAAGTCGAAATTTCACCCGACAGGTGAAGCATTAACAGCGACAGCAATGTATTAAACAACCACAGGAATCAAGCTTCGTAGTTTCATAGGCCGTATACTTGCAGTAAACATTCGCCTACTAATAAATTAGCAAGCACGGTGCCACGAGCTCACAGGCAAACATGGACAGATCTCACTCGATGACTGCACACACTTGCTATCAGAACGAATGCTTCAGGCTGCACCTCACTTCAACGAACCTCTGAAATTTGAGATTACGCGACCTCCAACACTATAGACGCGCGGGAGGACAGCACACTCGGCTCTCTGGCCATCTCGGCTCGTCCAGTACTTGCACCAGCCGCAGAATATCTCGGAGGTAGAGATAAAGAGAGAGCTTGTATAGAGGAGATAGGTGCTATTTATGCTTCCCTGAAGGGAGCACGGCTCAGCGCATATTATCATCAGCCTGGCTGCGCCTACTGCAGGGCAAAGGCCTCTCCCATACTTCTCCCACTGCCCCTGTCATGTGCTAATTGTGGCCATGTTGTCCCTGCAAACTCCTTAATCTCATCCGCCCACCTAACTTTTGGGCCGCCCCCTGCTACGCTTCCCTTCTCTTGGAATCCAGTCCGTAACCCTTAATTACCATCGGTTATCTTCCCTCCTCGTTACATGTCCTGCCCATGCCCATTTCTTTTTCTCGATTTCAACTAAGATGTCATTAACTCGCGTTTGTTCCCTCACCCAATCTGCTCTTTTCTTATCGCTTAACGTTACACTCATCATTCTTCTTTCCATAGCTCGTTGCGTCGTCCTCAATTTAAGTAGAACCCTTTTAGTAAGCCTCCAGGTTTCTGCACCGTAGGTGAGTACTGGTAAGACACAGCTGTTATGCACTTTTCTCTTGAGGGATAATGGCAACCTGGTGCTCATAATTTGAGAATGCCTGCCAAACGCACCCCAGCTCATTCTTATTCTTCTGATTATTTCAGTCTCATGATCCGTATCCGCGGTCACTACCTGCCCTAAATAGATGTATTCCCTTACCACTTCCAGTGCCTCGCTACTTATCCTAAACTGCTGTTCTTTTCCGAGACTGTTAAACATTAGTTTTTTGCAGATTAATTTTTAGACCCACCCTTCTGCTTTTCCTCTCCAGGTCAGCGAGCATGCACTGCAATTGGTCCCCTGTTTTACTAAACAAGGCAATATCATCAGCGAATCGCAAGTTACTAAGGTATTCTACATTAACTTTTATCCCCAATTCTTCCCAATCCAGGTCTCTGAATACCTCCTGTAAACACGCTGTTAATAGCATTGGAGAGACCGTATCTCCCTGCCTGACGCCTTTCTTTATTGGGATTTTGTTGCTTTCTTTATGGAGGACTGCGGTGGCTGTGAAGCCGCTATAGATATCTTTCACTCTATTTACATACGGCTCGTCTACACCCTGATTCCGTAATGCCTCCATGACTGCTGAGGTTTAGACTGAATCAAACGCTTTCTCGTAATCAATGAAAGCTATATATATGGGTTGGTTATATTCCGCACATTTCTCTATCACCTGATTGATAGTGTGAATATGGTCTATTGTTGAGTAGCCTTTACGGAATCCTGCCTGGTCCTTTGGTTGACAGAAGTCTAATGTGTTCCTGATCCTATTTGCGATTACCTTAGTAAATACTTTGTAGGCAACGGACAGTAAGCTGATCGGTCTATAATTCTTCAAGTCTTTGGCGTCCCCTTTCTTATGGATTAGGATTATGTTAGCGTTCCTCCAAGATTCCGGTACGCTCGAGGTCATGAGGCATTGTGTATATAGGGTGGCCAGTCTTTGTAGAACAATGTTCCCACCATCCTTCAACAAATCTGCTGTTACCTGATCCTTCCCAGCTGCCTTCCCCCTATGCATAGCTCCCAAGGCTTTTCTAGGACACTGGTCCAGACGGGCTTCGGCCCACAAGGCCTTAAGGGCTTTGCTGAAGATTTTAAGGACATGCGAATTGTGCGACCGCCTTTGAATGTTGTAGCGCGTAGTATCGGGTTACTGTGTGAATTTTCTGGTTTCCATTCCTTTCCTCTTCTTGTTCTTTCTCCTTTTATTCCCTTTACCCCTTTCCCCAGCACAGGGTAGCCAGCCGGTACTTACACTGGCTAACCTCCCTGTCTTTCCTCCCCTTTATCTCTACCTCCTACTCCCAAGGCTTTCTTTACTTCTTCCGGCGTTACTTGTGGGATGTCAAATTCTTCTAGACTATTCTCTCTCCATTGTCATCGTGGGTGCCACTGGTACTGTATAAATATAGAACTCCTCATCCACTTGAACTATATCATCCATATTAGTAATGATATTGCCGGCTTTGTCTCTTAACGCATACATCTGATTCTTGCCTATTCCTAGTTTCTTCTTCATTGCTTTTAGGCTTCCTCCGTTCTTGAGAGCATGTTCAATTCTGTCCATATTATACTTCCTTATGTCAGCTGTCTTACGCTTGTTGATTAACTTGGAAAGTTCTGCCAGTTCTATTCTAGCTGTAGGTTTAGAGGCGTTCATACATTGGCGTTTCTTGATCAGATCTTTCGTCTCCTGCAACAGCTTACTGGTATCCTGGCTAACGAAGTTACCACCTACTTCTATTGCACAATCCTTAATGATGCCCATAAGGTTGTCGTTCATTGCTTCAACACTAAGGCCTGCCTGTTCTGTAGCATGATCCGGAATTCCTCTATTTTCCCTCTTACTGCTAACTCATTGATCGGCTTCTTATGCACCAGTTTATTCCTTCCCTCCTCCAGTCTAGGCTAATTCTGGTTCTTACCATCCTATGGTCAGTGCAGCACACCTTGCCGGGCACGTCCACATCTTGTATGATACCAGGGTTAGCGCAGAGTATGAAGTATATTTCATTTCTATGGGGATCAAGGGGAATAAAGGGGGGAATGGGGGATAAAGGGAGACAATAGGACTGGTCGTTGGCAGCACCGTCCCGCGGGCAGTATATCAAGACGGGCCCCTAGAGCGAGCCCGGCAGCCCGGTTATCTCCATGGGGCTCTAGGAGAGCTCTGAAGAATATAGGCTGTGTTGACTTTTGGAGAAAAGTAGGTCCGCAGGAGAAGCAGCAAGCAGCTTGCCCAGGGCAAGAGCACAGGAGGTGCTCCAGCGTCTCTTATGTGCCGTACGCTTAGCAAGCGAGCCTCCGAGATATATGGCGTGATAGGAGGAGACGCGTGGTCCCCTGTACATGTGATATTGGCATGTGCCTATTCTTGGCCAATCGTCCTGATTGACCTCCGAGGGAAGATTCACCCAAAACACACGCACATCACTGTGCACGAACAAGGAAAGAAGGAAGCACAAATGACCCAGTCTCCGACGCGGACGAGGCAGTTTGGGCCTGAGGTCATGTGAAGGGATGCCCCCTTGCAAATTGCACAAGCCCGTCCTGGCAGTGTCCAACTCTTTGCCATGTATAATCGCAGCTTGAGATGGTTCTGACGAGGTCGTCGTCTTGTTCACCATTGTCGCGTTCTCCGTGAGCGACTGGTTTCGCGGAGTAAACGCCGATCACAACAGCGGTAAACGAAACTGTTCAAACGCGGTGGCGCGGGTGGGGCAGAGTCGAGCGAAAACGGAACCTTTTGACCACCTGCGTCGTTGTCAAGGGTAACACCAATGAGTTATTCTTCTAAAAATCGAACCGAACTGATCATTTAGCACTTACTTCAGTCTGATAATGTAAGACAATGATATTTTTATTACGGGTTGTTGAGCACTAGTTACAGAATTATAATGAGGAGTGCATATGTCATATGGCTAGCGCTTGAATGTTTCGGGGGAGTCTCGCATGGCGTCTCTCATTTGCCACAATTTCTTGGTTGCTGAAGCGCTGCTCGCGATAATATTGACGCCTTAGACGTTCTCGAACAGTAAGCGATCACTATGTTCACTTAATGCTTGCCTTTAGTGTCCCTTTAAACGGCGCAGAGCCGAGGCCGAACGTCGTCTCTTTGCCGCTAAAGAGATGCAGATCTTAAGAGGCATGTGCAGTTACGAGCGGCACAACAAAGCAAGCTATTGCTTTCATAGATATCAACCCAAAGTTGGTTTTGCCGGAATTCTTTAAGCACGGCCTTTGTTTTTGTCTGACGAGGTCATTAGCCTTGAATCATTTTACAGCTATTTCATCCAGGAAAGGAGAGCAACGCCATGCGATAAGGCGCACATGTATAAAATGTATAGGTAGTCATTATGCGGCTCACGCACAGCTAGTCGCGCCTGTTTGTCCGCAGTTATAGGAAAAACGTGTATATAAAAACTCTTGTCCCCAGCAGGTTTCGAAATATCGGCTGTGAGCAACACGTTCTAAACGGGTTTTATTTATTATATTGAGTGAAGAGAAATGAGAAATTCTCTTTAGAACCGGCTATCTTAAAGGCTCAAACACTACTCAGAAAAAAAATAGAGTAAAGAAGATGAAAGTCAAAATAAATATATAGTAAAACAAACAGTACATACAGTATAACACAAGACACAAGAACGTAAGCATGGTACTCACAGGCTATCTATCTATCTATCTATCTATCTATCTATCTATCTATCTATCTATCTATCTATCTATCTATCTATCTATCTATCTATCTATCTATCTATCTATCTATCTATCTATCTATCTATCTATCTATCTATCTATCTATCTTACGACGACACATGTGGCCCAAGTTGACTATACCAGCTTGGGGAACTAGGTATGTGCTCGTGATACGGATGTGGTCGTTGCATCGTCGTTATTCCAGCTTTGTCACCCGACTCTCCTCAGGTCGTCGTCGTCACGCCATCGTCGTCGCACAGTCGTCATGCATTCGTTGTCACACCCCACCGTCATGATGCCGTCGGAGTCGTTCTGTCGTCCCTCCAGCTTCATCATCCGACTATCGTAATGCCTTCGTCGTCACGCCATTGTCGTCAGATAGGCTTCATGATACCCTCATCGCCACGCCAGTGTAGTGACGCACCCGTCATCATATAAATGTCCTCATATCGTTGTCATCCAGCATCGTCATTGTGTTGTCGTCTTACATTCGTTGTTATATATCGTCGTGATAATGTAACGGTCGTTCCATTGTCGTCATTTTCATTCCATTATCCGACTCTTGTCATGCCGTGATTGTCACGTCATCGTCGTCGCACAGACGTTGTCATACAATTGTCATCATGCCGCCGTCGTCACGCTGTCGTTTTGCCATCGTCACCACTTCAGCAACCCATTGTCTTCATGCCGTCGTTATACCGTCATCATCGTTCCACAGACATCAATCCTTCTTTGTAATTCTATCGTAATTATGCTGTCGTCATTCAATCGTGATTATGCCGCTGTTGTCATGCCATCGTCGTCATTGCACAGTCGTCTACAGTCGCTATCATGCACCGTTGTCATACCATTGTCATTGTGCCAACGAGGTCGTACCATTTCGTTACTCCAGCTTCGTCATCTGACTCTCATCATGCCTCGTCGTCTCGCCATTGTCATCGTACAGGCTTCATAAAACAGTCATCGTCACGCTATTGTAGTGAACGCTCGCAGTCATTACTATCTCCTTATGTTACTGTCATCCAGCATCGTCGTTGTGTCGTAGACATACATTCTTTGTCGTAGCGTCGTCGAGATGACGTCACGGTTGTTCCATTGTTATTATTCTATTTTCTGCATCCGACTATCGTCATACCGTCGTCATCACGTGATCGTCGTCACGCTGTCGGTCGTTTTACCATCGTCATCACTTCACTTCACTTCATACCGCCTTCGCCGGTCTATCGACGTCATCTTCTCTCATCATTAGGTCGCGGTTATGCCGCCATTGTCATGCCTCCGTCGTCATTGCGTCGTCGTCAAATGGTAGATATCATGCATCCGTTGTCATACGTACCTTCGTCGTTATGCCGTCATAGGCATGTCATCGTCGTCATTCAGTATCGTCATCCAGTTGCCGTCATACGTTCGTCGTCATGCCATCTTTTTCATACACTCTTCGTCATCCTAGGGTCCTCATATCGTCGTCCTAACGCTGTCGTCGTTATACCATCGTCATCATTTCAGATTCGTCATCTCATTATCGTCATGCGACTGTCGTCATACCGCTTTGTCGCTCCATCTCCGTCATTCCATCATCGTCACTGAGTCGGCGTCATCCAGTCATCGCCATGCCGCCAAGCTCGTGGGTGACCTTGGCAAGCGAGTGACATAGCAAAGCGGGAAGATACCGGAGCATGTCGCATACACCCGAAGCAACGTGTCACAATCCACCCCGGGTCGTGAACAAGGGAGGGCTTCTCAGCGTGGTGGTGCTGAAAGATTACTGACCGGCGAGCTGCCGTGCTCGTCGGTGTTTAATGTGGTGCGGGTGACCACTGTTGCCTGCCGAGCTATAGCAGGCCGCCGAGCTTGGCGGGTGAACCAAGATTATGTCGGAGGGGGCGTCACCTACTTGCTACAACCCCTCACCCCCAGTTTGTTTGTTAAATAAAAAACAAACGTCCAAGTTCACACTATGAGGCTCTGCCTCTACCCTAGCTGGGTCGACGGTGCCTGCTACCCAGGCGAGTAACGGTCTGGTGGCCTCCGCCGTCGAGTACTCTGCCTGGGCACCGGTGTTGACGGGTCGGGTGTGGCAACGCCGGGTGCTGCCTGAGCCAGCCTTGCTCCATCCGGGGGGTCCGTAGTGGTCGGCCTTGCGAGTGGTGCCTGGCTTGACACCGGTCCCACGGGTGCCGCACCACTGGCTACGGTTGCCGCCTCCGAGGTAGGTGGTACTCCGCTAGAAGCGACTGGTGCTGCCGCTAGTCCTCCTGCGGGCTGGAACTCAGTGGCAGTCGAGGGTGCTGGCCGGGTCCCGAGGCGTGGTCTGACATGGTCGGCGTGTCTATGCCACATGGCCCCGTCTGGCATGCGGACGAGCAGCGATGAGGCGCTGGCAGGAGACACCACCTGTCCGGCAGACCAGGGTGAGCCAGGACGGAAGTTCCTGGCGAAAACTGGAGCTCCCGACTCTGGCAAAGGCCCGGGACGGCATCCTTGGTCAGCAGCCAGCTTCTGCTTCAGCTGCTTCAAAAGCACTGTGGATCGAAGGTCCGGATGCAAGACGTGCAAGGGTGTCTTGACCATCCGACCCAGCAGGAGCTCACAGGGGGCACGGCCAGTGACATCGTGAGGTGTGGTTCGGTACTGGAATAGTATCCGAGCAATCTGCGTCCGGAAATCCCCAGTCTGGCTCTTCTTGAGCTTGTCTTTGATGGTTTGCACCACCCGCTCGGCTGCACCATTTGAAGCAGGGTGGTACGGTGGAACCATCATCCGGCGGATTCCGTTTTTCGTCAGCCAGGCCAGGTACTCTGCGCTGGCGAAAGCAGGACCATTGTCGGACACGATGACATCTGGCAACCCCTGGGCGGCGAAGACCTGTCGTAGCGCTGCAATGGTCGCGCCTGCTGATGGGGTGGTGACGGGTATAACCTCTACACACTTCGTAAAGGCGTCCACCACCACCAGGAAGTAATGGCCCTTGAAGGGTCCCCCAAAATCCACATGTAGGCGGGACCAGGGTCTCTGAGGAAACGGCCAGGGGGTGATTTCCACACGACGCGAGGCTCGCTGATTCTCCTGGCAGATTTGGCAGCTCTGCACCAAATGCGCGATGTCTTGGTCCAGGCCAGGCCACCAAACATGGGACCGGGCCACCATCTTAGTCTTCTCTATCCCTGGATGACCCGCGTGCAGCAACTGCAGAACCCTGGACCGGAGACTTTGTGGGATCACCACCCTCGAACCCCACAGTAGGCAGCCCTGCTGCAAGCTCAGCTCAGTGGCCTTGTGGCTATAGGCCTGCTGCACCAATTCCTCTCCACGGGACACCGCCTTGACCACCTGAGACAGGACTGGGTCCCGGCTGGTCGCTTGAGATACCGCAGATCTGGAGAGCACCTCCGGGTACGCGTGTTCCAACATGAACACTTCAGCAGGTTCTGGAACAGCATCAGGCACCTCTGGCAGGGGCAGGCGGCTCAGGGCATCAGCAGGTCCCAGGTCCTTTCCCGGACGGTAAACCAGCTGGTAGCTGTAAGCTGCCAGCCTCAAGGCCCAGCGTACTACTCGAGGCGATGCCTGCACAGGAACTGCCTTGTCAGGCCCCAGCAGCCCCAACAGCGGCTTGTGGTCTGTGACCGCCTCGAACTTCCGGCCCCAAAGGTACTGGTGGAAGCGTTCGACACCGAACATGAGGGCCAAACCTTCCTTGTCCAGCTGGCTGTAACGTTGTTCTGCAGCATGAAGCCGTCGGGAAGCAAACGACACAGGGTGTTCCTGGCCATCTTTGTCCCGGTGTGCCAGGACGGCTCCCACACCGTACGGCGACGCATCTACGGTAAGGACTACAGGCTTAGCAGGATCAAAATGCACCAGCACTGGAGCCTTGGTGATTAGCTCCTTGCTGCGCTGGAAAGCCTGGTCCTGCTCCTTCTTCCAGACCCATTGCTGACCATCTCGAAGCAGAAGATGGAGCGGCTGTAGATGCTGCGACAGGTTCGGCAGAAAACTCCTGTAGAAGTTGATGAGGCCCAGGTAGCTCTGAAGCTCCTTCTTGTCCTGGGGCTTAGGTGCCTTGAGCACCGCATCAACTTTGCGGGGAGCCGGGGCTAGGCCTGCCTGGGAAATGATATGTCCCAAGTACTCAACGCTGGGGGCTAGGAAAACACACTTTTCCAGCTTGAGCTTGAGGCCGGCGTCCTGTAGTCGTGCCAAGACGTTGTGCAGGTTCTGCAGGTGGTCCCCGTCGTCGCTGCCAGTAACCAGGATGTCGTCCAAGTACACCGCCACGTGCCTCATGCCCCTGAAGAGGTTGTCCATCTCCCTCTGGAATATGGCTGGGGCTGAGGCCACGCCAAACGGTAAGCGCGTGTACTGAAAGAGTCCCAAAGTTGTCGATATAGTGACATACTTCCGGGAGGCATCCTGGAGCACCAGCTGCTGGTAAGCATCTCTGAGGTCGAGCTTGGTAAACTTTTGTCCACCGGACAATGCTGACCAGAGATCTTCAATCCGGGGCAGCGGGTACTTCTCGACGGTAGCGACAGGGTTGATGGTAACTTTGAAATCCCCGCAGATTCTGACACTGCCATCTCGCTTGAAGACTGGCACGATGGGAGCGGCCCATTCAGATGTCTTTACGGGCACCAGGATGCCCTCTCGCTGCAACCGTTGCAGCTCCTGGGTAACCCCGTCCTTCAGGGCGAACGGCAGTGGGCGAGGCTTGAAAAAGCGTGGCCGGGCTCCCTCAGGTACATAGATGCCAGCCGTCGTGCCGGCAAATGTGCCCACCCCTGGCTGGAACAGGGACTTGAACTGGGTCAGGAGGCTCGGAACGTCTTGCACTACATGCAGGCTGGCTTTCTGGTACTGTGGCAGACGAACGCCCAATGCATGAATCCAGTTTCGGCCCAGCAGCGTCGGCGACGACCCCTTCGTTAAGTAAAGGGGAAGGGTTGCCTCCCTGTCGCCAAAGCGAACGCTGACCTGTGCCTGACCCTGGACCTGGGAGAGTTGCCCGGAGTAGCTGCGCAGCATCACGCCCGAAGCCTCGACGGACACGCCGGGGAAAGTCCGCTTGAAGAGCTTCCCGGCCATTACAGACACGCTGGCCCCCGTGTCCAGCTCCATGGAAAAGGGGTGCCCGCAGATTTCGACGGTCAGCATGTATGGCGGCACAGACGACGGTACAAAGCCTGTGTGCCACATGTCGAAAATCGGCGGGTCCTCGGCCACGACGTAGAGCCTGGCCGCGGAAGAGCTTGAGCTGGCTGCCGCATGCCTCCGCCGCGTACCCTTGCGACGGCTACCCTGGCCGCGGGCTTGTGTTATACCTGGGCTTGAATCCGGCTGCTGCTTGCTGTTCGTCCTCCCACTTCGGCATACACGTGCCAGGTGCCCAGTTTTCCCGCGCGTAAAGCATTGTGCTTGAGAGAACTGGCACTGTGAAGGGGAGTGGGCACCACCACAGCGACGGCAGGTACTGCCCTTTGTCGCGAATTTGTTGACCGCCGCTTCCGTCGACGGTGAGCCAGTCGCACGGGAAATCTCGCCGGCGTCCTTGGCGGCAGCTTCCATTGCCAGAGCTGCCTTCACGGCGTCGTCCAGCGACGGGTCGGGAAGCTCCAGGAGCCGCGTCTGCATGGCGGGGTTGTTGATACCGCAGACGAAACGGTCCCGGAGCAGCGAGTCCAGTTGGTCCCCGAAGGCGCAGGCACTCGCTAACCCTCGTAGCGCAGCAACGAATTGCCCGAGGGTCTCTCCTTCCCGGCGGCTCCGGTTGTTGAAGCGGAAACGCTCCATGAGTGTGGACGGTGCTGGGTTAAAATGCGAGCGTAGTATGGCAAGCAGCTCACCCAGCGTCTTAACGTGCGGCGTGGCTGGCTTCAGAAGGTCGAGCAAGAGGCTGAAGACGCGGGTCCCGCAGCTGGCCAGGAAAATGTCCCGCTGTTTGGCCTCGGGTGTGTCGTTTGCCCGGAAGAACACGTGGACTTGCTCCTCGTAAATTTGCCAGGCGGACCCATCTCCCTCGAACGGCTCGAGCCTTCCGTACAGCGGCATGGCGACAGCAACGGGGGGCGGTGTTTCGCCGCTCGCGGCGGCGTGGGACGCTCCGTAGGTACTTGTCGCCAGCTTCTTCGCCAGAGTCACGAGGATCCCATCCTCGTCGCCAGTGTCACAATCCACCCCGGGTCGAGAACAAGGGAGGGCTTCTCAGCGTGGTGGTGCTGAAAGATTACTGACCGGCGAGCTGCCGTGCTCGTCGGTGTTTAATGTGGTGCGGGTGACCACTGTTGCCTGCCGAGCTATAGCAGGCCGCCGAGCTTGGCGGGTGAACCAAGATTATGTCGGAGGGGGCGTCACCTACTTGCTACACAACGGAAGTCTCAGAATGACCACTGCATATGTTAAATAAACGAGACTTGAGAAATACGGTGTATCGCTACATTGCTTGAATGCCAATCGCATTACCATCGACATTCATCGTGAGACGAGTTTTTTTGCCGTAATTTTGTGTGTGTCTAGGCGCCGTGCACATCCCACATGAAAAGGACTTAACATAGACATCGAATGGCACTCAGACAAGAGTTCTGACCTTTTCACCACGGCAGATATTCTCTTTCTTCTTATTATTATTATTATCGTATATTATTGTTACAATTAGTAATTGTTGTAGTTGCAGTAGTTGTTGTGCAGTGGCGGAATAGTAGGGACATGGCTATACTGCTCGACGAAGAGACGATCCACCTTGTACGTATTTCGCGGAGGCCTGCATAGAGCCTGGCGCTGCAAGCACTTCGAGTGCTACGCGCGGCAGTGAGAAGGCTGCGGCGCATGCCCTTACAGCGGTTGACCCCATCTTAAAGGGGCACTGAGAGGAACACGAGGTTGAATTGTACTAGTAAATTACGCTTCTGCAATAGCAGAACCCACTGGTATATTCTGAGAGGCGGCTTGACATATAAGCCAGGAAATACGCAAACACTAAAGACGGCAGTGGCGACAAATCGCCTTCAAGTTCCCACACCAGGGATGCTATTCCTGACATTGGACACTGTCAAAATTCCACCGTATTGTCAAATTCGCTGTCTCACCAGCTCTGGTTTGGTCACAGGGTCGCTAGCTACGCCCTCTCTGATTGGTACAAGAAGCGAACACGTCGGAAGTCGAGAATATCGCAGATTTTTTTAGTGCCAATAATAGCACTTTGGTTCATCGTGATGTCAGGCATTTTAACAGCGTCTGCGTCTGCACGGATATAGTGATTTCGAATTGGTAACCCAACTCCGGGCACCCACTGGTTCAAATGGGCAAAAGCGAACCACGGACTGGCGACGTGCGAAAAAAAAAAAAGAAATAAAAAGAAAAGAAAAATGCAAATGTTTGGACCGCTCCCATGCATGGCGACAATCGCTTCCTAAATGAAATAAGCATTCAAGGTACGAAGCTTCGAGAGCTAGCGACAGGATGACCCAAAGAGGAGTAGATATACTTGGACGTCACAAAGACGTACCGACGCTGATGTTATTGCGCTCAATTCAAGGCGGACGCTTTGCTTTCATCGTCTTTAGCAATAAGCAACCTTTTCCGCTAAATGAATTAAAATTGGGTTTTGAAAAATTATGTTAACAGTATACACTTCTTTATAAGCCAGAACTACGCTCAGTAATGCCAAACACAAAAGAACTTCTAAACATTGCGCAAGTTCCCAAGCCCAGAGACCCGCGTCAACACGCAGACAAAGGGTTCAAGGCAGCCAGAACCACACCCAAATAAACCAATGCTTTGCACACATATACACCGATGTTAGCGTCAGTGACGAGGCCCCGGTAATAGCTGACAGTAACATCAACCTTTATAAAGGATGCGTGCCCCCACTGGAAACTAACCGGCCGAACTCGCAGCAATCCTTGCAACATACGCTTAACAAAATCACCCGCACAAATATATGGATTTGCAAGTGCGCAAGATCCTGAAGAGAGGGCAAGTTCCCAAAGAACTATGCACGAGTGCTATCAAACACATCCGTATACCAACAGACGTTGTCTATATATCTGGGCACGAGGTACCATCAGGAAATTAAATAGCTAACTAGCTAACACGCGCTATACACCACACCGGGCGCTTGAAAACCCATGGAACAAACCAAGCAGCCTCGCAACCGATATGTGAATCTTGTTACGCACTTACCAAATGATAGAAGGATCTTTCCTAAGATCTGTGTCAAAGTAAGCCGAAGGCATGGTTCGTTATTTCAACAAGCGCAAACAAACTCTTTGCCAACACCGGCTTGACTCCATCCGGTATGGGGCTTGACCAAAGCAACGGAGACCAGGGCAACTCGCATGTGTGGTAGGACCTTCTCAAGCACTAACGTCGACATGCCACCCGCCGTGGTTGCTTAGTGGCCTTGATGTTGCGCTGCTGAGCACGAGGTCGCGGGATCAAATCCCGGCCACGGCGGCCGCATTTAATTCGATGGGGGCGAAATGCAAGAACACCCGTGTACTTAGATTTAGGTGCACGTTAAAGAACCCAAGCTGGTGTTCAAAATTAATCTGGAGTCCCCCACTATACCATTGCCCACAACGGCATGCCTCATAATCAGGTCCTGTTTTGGGCACGTAACATTACATAATTTAATTAATTAACGTTGACTTAGCGAAAAACAACAACAAAGGAGTTACATTTTTATTTCATCTGCTTTGTTCAGTCGCTGTATATTGCATATAGAAATTATTGTGTCCTGGAGCTTCAGCGCCATTGGTGTCTCAAACCCGTAACTGCCAGATCGTATGCACAAAGTGTTGGCTTTAATTTTGTGAGCTATGGCTGTAACCCTACGGCACGTTTGAACCTCTACTTGATCTCATCTTTGCGATAAATCGCAAGAAGATAAAGCGCAGAGACTCCAGATCGCCCGGACGCCATATTTTTGTTGTCCCTGTAAACCACAACACAGCAGAAGGAGAGAACATATTGCAAGTTTTCGAGTGACATGAATTATAACTACAAGGCAACGGGATAGCTGGACACAGCAGCGTTTTCACAAACCGGTCGAGGCTCCGGCTCCGTGAACTCTGCTACTGGCAGAGAGATGGCGATGTGGCTGCAGCACACGGCGTTCGTCTTTTCTGCATAACAATTAAAAAGAAACACCTAAAAAATGAGCGAGTGTTTTCCAAGACAGCTCTCATACAAATTCTACTTGAAGAAGTACTTTAGACTTATGTAGAAAGACATCCGAGATCTCGATTTACTGTCCATAACTTTCCCTCCCCCCCCCCCCCTAAAAAATTAACTGTCGCCACCATGTCGTAACGGTATAAAAATCCCCATGAAAGAAAGAATTCTCAATTATTTCACTCCATTTCCTACCTTCGCAGTTCGTTCCCCGTATTTCCGCCTTTACTAATCGAATTATTTACTTTATTGGACATCAAACCAATTTTCATTTACTGCGTGTCAGTTGGATGTCAGCCACAGGTTCATTGTAGCAGCTTTCCATAAGTTCATTGAAGCGCGCCCAGCAGGTTACGATGCTAGGGGTGACGATCGTGGACCTCGTATATTTTCTTTTTATTTAAGATGTCGAAAAAAATATGATGGTAGGTCCTTTTTAGGGTCGGCTACTATGAAAAGAATAAGGAAGAATATAATCAAGGGAAAATTCTAGACACCCCATATTAAGCACACAATCACAGCACGCACACGAACAGTATCACTATACGACAGTAAAGGTATGTAGTAAAGGGCCTCTCACCAGGTCTGGCCATGTTGAGCTGACAAGCGCAGAGCGTACAATGCGCGCTAGCGTTCGTGTTTGCAAAGTGTCGCATCGCTACGCGCCTCGGAAAGGTTTGAAATTTCAATCCGAACGTCGTTTTCCCTTACCCTCGCGGCGACCGCGCTCCAACAACATCCTCTAGAGAACTTAAGGCTTTCTGGCTGCACCCTCTCCCCTTGAGCTAAGTTCAGCCTGCTACGAAGCTACGAGCGGCGCACCTGTGTTGAAAATGAGGCGTGGACGACGACGGCGATAACAATTCGATTAGTTCCGGGAACCCTGCCGTTCCTTGGATAACTTCGGGGTTAGAAAAGTCCTGGCGTGCTGCGCGACATGCTTCCCGGCGCACTTTTTTTCTAGACGTGAATCGTGCATGCAGTCTCTGCGCTTGTGTCCTGCAAGCCTTCATTGCCGCGGAATGTGGATTACGTTCGTGCCAGGATATGCCTAATAAGTGCTGCGTGCCCAATCGCTGGAGCAATTACAAATCGGGGCCGAAAAATCATGTGTTCATGTTTCCGCAAGATGAATGGCAGAATATTAGATGCCAATGCTAAGGCAAGGAAGAGAAAAACTGGAACTCTGCGGAATGAGGCAGCTGTTTCTTTGTAAATAGTTTCGCGAATATTTTTTCTATCTCCATTGCTAAACTCATTTGGGGTGTTGTAAGTATGTGGACTGCGGTACTGTATGTAATAATGCCTCGAAAGCGAAAATAATCTAGACAGGAATAAATACACGTGTCCCGAACGTGAAGAACGACACAACAGTGAAGTTGTCATGAGATATGTGTTATGGTGCAGTGCTAACATCTTGTCGAAGAACTTTTGGGGTCACATGAACGGCAAGTCTTTGACGCCGACGGTACATCAAGGCAAATAAGCTACTCTGAAGAAGAGGGCAGCACCGTGACTTCTCAATATAAGCCATACTCTCTGTCATCATGTACCCGGAATTCGTTCTCATTCCTGAGGTTGAGCCATTTCATTTTTTAATGGATGGGCTTTTTAATAAAGCAGCGCGAGAATAGCTTTGCATAAAGAAAGTAATCTTGGAACACAATCTATGCTCTGCGGGCCATCTGTTCAACTGTGCCTAAAAAAGAAAACAATAACTGCGCTCCGGTTAAGGTTGCACGTAGGCGCTCGATCCCTTCATTCAGTCCGTATCCCCAAGCGCGCCGTCGGCCTCTTCTCCGTGACGTCACTCGCCGAGTGCTCAGGCCTTCTCTTAATTGTCTAGGTGGTGTTGGCTCCAAGCCGGGCAGGGACGTACTCGTGTGTAGAGTGTACTAGAATACGGTTGAGTGAGGCGAGCGGCTGTGGCGGTGTATGCTTTGCAGTGAGGCGCGCGGCGACGAAAAATACTGCGGCAGAGCTGCAATCGAAGTGGATTGGGCCGTTTCGAGGTCGCACCGTTGGAAACTGCTGGCGATACTTCTCGTAAACGGTGTTTATATGACATGTACTTATGCTTTAGTAATAGATGCATTTCTTTCTCTTCTTTATTTCATTTTATTCATTTTTTAATTGATGCTCGGTGACTGCGCGTGCATTGTGGTCGCAATGTCGGCTTTCATTCTACTACGTTATTGTAGGATTCCCTCTGTAGAACAAATATTTTTCTTGATCTTCAAGCTGTATGTATCTCTCGTGTGTATTTTTGCGCATATAGTTTTCCATTGATAGGTCTTGCGAAAGGCAGGCACAAAAACATATGAAACTCCCTGCCCTTGTCACTTCAAACAAATAAAACATATCTGCCCCATCCGATGCCCTGTATTCAGGTTTACGTAAAGTATTCTGATAGGAAAAGAAAAAGAGTTGCAGTGCAATATTCCATTCATGTTTCCGTCTTCCTCGCGTAACAGAATGTGGAGTAATTGGTACGGGTTATATTATTGCGGTCGGACCTCGGGCGCCGAAAACAGTTGCAGGTAGCCATTATATATATGCTAATCATTGGCCTGTAAGCCGTTTGAAATTTTTGTCCCAGTCCGTGCTTAACAACAACGAAAACAAACAAACAAACAAACAAACAAAAAAACAAGGGGGCGCGGAAGCCTGATTAGTGGCCGCATAGTGATATGGCGTTGCGCTGCTAAACTCGAGCTCACAGGTTCAAACCAGGTCGCGGCATTCGATGGGAACGAAAGGAAAAAAAAAAACACTCGTTCAGGTGCACGTTAAAGACCCCAGGTAATGAAAACTGAACAGGGTGCTTCAATCAGATTGTCACGTGGTAGTGACGTATAAAGAACACAGTAGTTATACTGTGAAAGACGAAACTAACTTTTATTGGGCGAACGTGTGCCCACAAAAACAGGCTGCATTTAAAGAACGGCGACAACGGCGAACACAGTCGGCGATCGTGAAAATCTTATCAGCGGGTCAAGCGCGTCGGCTTTTATACATCAGTCGTCGAATGTTCCAGACTAATTGCAGGGACCCGCGTGTCTTCCACAAAGTTCTACACCATTCGCGTCACGCGATGAAATCAGATAACACAAGGCTAGGTAAAAACAGACAGCGGATAGAACCATCGATAACTTTCGAGAAACTTCCGATACATGCAGGCGCGTCCTGCGCTGTGCGATAACACTTGTTAGGCGGTGAAACGTGGTCGCCCGATAGAGATATACAAGTACACGTGTCAATATCGCCAGACGTAAAATGCCAGAATTTGTTTAATTAAAGAAATAAAAAAGAGGTAGCTGCGTCCTTCGGCTTTTTTTCAGGGGTGTAAACGAACGAAATTATTCTTAGAACGACAGAAAGCTGAGCTAGTTGGTAAGGATTCATTATGCAAGAAAGGTGAGGCGTGCAGACAGGACACAAGAGTAGAGAACTGGACAACGCGAACGCCAACTCTCAATTGAGGGGAGCACTGAGGCGAAAAAAAGAAAGAAGACACAAAACTCATCTGCGCAAGCTCTGGAATGGTATCAAGATCTAAGCATACGCGGTATCATGGACATGTCCATGATACCACGTATGCTTGGATCTTGGAACTGTTCGGTAGCGAGGTCAGCGAAGCAGACAGCGAAAATACAGAAGCAGAAGGTGGCAGGAACATCAGTAGCATCGTCTGGGCGGTGGTATACAAGCAGTTGGCATCTTGGTGCAAATACGTACAAGCAACTGTGTACGAGCATTCTTGTACGCGTAGTGCCCAGTGACCTAGGCGATCGGTAGCTTCTTTGAGGGACGAAAGTCAGCAGAGCGCATGGTGGTTTGTGGTGAATGTAAAGGGCCGACCATATAGGTATACGGGCGAGATTCCGCCACTGCCTAAAATAAAATAATTCCGCTCAGCTGGAGAAAGCAGATGGCTGGCGTAGGCAATGATGCGGTGGTGGCGTCGTTACGTTGGAAAAAAAATGGCACTGATTCCATGACCACTGGCATCAGTGCGGACTTCTGATGGAGCAGGTGGGTCGAAGTGCGCAAGGAGGAATGAAGATGTTCGGAGAGAGATAAGCTTCTCGAAGGCAGTTGCTTGTTCAGGTCCCCAAGAAAATGAAACGTTTGGCTTCAGAAGAGCAGAGGGTGGGTGACTTCCGCAAAATTGTGCATGAAGTGGCGGAAATACGAGCACAGGCCCACGAAGTTCCGGACATCTTTACACACGATGGCACGGGAAACTTCTGTACGGAACGAGCTTTGCCCGAGTCTGGGCGCACACCAGATGAATCAACAAGCTCACCGAGGATAGTAATTTGGCGGCGTGCGAAGTGACATTTAGACGAATTAAGTTGAAGGTCAGCACTGCGAAAAGCAGAAAGAACGAGCGAGAGGCACTCCTGGTGCGTGGCAAATGTAGGAGCAAGAAGGACGGTGTCATCTAAGTGACAAATACAGATGGGCCACTTGAAGTCATGAAGGAGTGTGTCCGCCATGCGTTCAAAAGTAGATGGAGAATGACATAAGCCGAAGGGCATAAATTTGAATGTGTATAAGCCATAGGGTGTTATAAAGGTGGTTTTCTCGCGGTCCATGCCGTCGACGGCAGTCTGCCAGTAACCGGAGCCAAGGTCGATGGAAGAAAGGCACTTTGCACCATGGAGGTACTTTGCACCATGCAATTTGGCCACTGCAACAAGCGATTTATGGGACGGAGCATTGTCTTGGCGAAAGAGGAGTTTTTCCGTGCTGACCCGTCGTCGCTTAGAGCGCAATTATTTTTTCAGTTGACCTAGGAGTGTTACATAGCATGGTCCTGTTATCATTTTGCTATTTTGTAAGTAGTCTACGAAGATATTTCCTCGTGAATCCCAGAAGACAGTCGTCATCACCTTTACGGCTGAACAATTACAGTTTTAAATTTGCCTTTTTTGGAGCACCTTCATCAGGCCCAGTCCATTGATTTAACTGCTGTTTAGACTCTGGAGTGTAATGATGCATCCACGTCTCATCAACTGTCACAAATAGGTGCCAAAATTCCTCTGGATTGCGATCAAGCATCAATAAACACTGCGTCAAAATGTCTGCCCTCACGCGTCTTTGGTCGATCGTCAGCCGTCGCGGCACTCCACGTGCACAGACCTTCTTCATCTGCAATTTCTCATGAAGAATATTGTGAACTCTCTCTGCCGAGATGGCTACAATTTCAGCTATCTCACGTACTTTCACACGGCAGTCCTCCATGACAATTCCATTATTTTCGATATCATTTCTGGCCTGGTGTCCTCCACTGGACGCCCAGGGCGTGCTTCATCTTGCATCGAAGTTCGGCCACGTTTGAATTCATTTATCCAGTAGTAAATGGTCTTCAGTGATGGTCTAGAGTCTCCATGAACTTCGCTCAACTCGGCTTTAATTTAGGCAGCCGTCCAGTGTCTTAAATAAAAACGTTTGATCATTACTCGAAGTTCACCTTTTTTCCATTTTAGCGGGAATCACCACACAGCTCAGTGCCAATGCCTGTCAGAAGCTTACCAACTGCCGGTACCAGCGTAAACAAGTTCTGCCGTCATATGAAGGGCGCTTATCGCGTGCCACCTAGAAGAAAAAAGCATTGTAGCGCCATCTCTTGTATATTTACCGTACTTATCAAACGACCCTCCTATAAGGCCAATCTCTGTCTGTACGTTTCAAATCCCCAGGAACTAAAATTTTAATTTTTTTTCAGAATTTAAATTGTTCCGTTGCGTATTAAATAAAACATTCCATATCCACGATACGTGGTAGAGGATGTTCCAAACTTAAACACTGGTGGGGCGTGCTGTTATGAGTTCTAGATTAAAGATATGTAATGAATACATTGTCAGTAGTAAAATAATACAAAGAACAATGTCGAAATACTAACGAGACAATACATTTCCTTCAATTACACACACAAAAAAAAACTGAAAATACAAAGAAACGCGAGTCTTCTTGGATATTTTGATGAGGAAGGGTTTCCTAATGTTCAACGGTAATGATTTCAATAACTGAGAACTAAGTAGTGTGGAGATGCTGGACTTTCACGCGTCCCCTGATGTTTTCCCCGCATAGCTCTCGCGTCTCCTGTAGTCAGGCTTTTCCCCGTAGCTGAGCGCCTGCGGCGGTCGGTGTGGTTGCAGCATATTACGAGGGATGGCGCAAATGTTGCGCTGCTAGCGCCACCTAACGGCGGGGTTAGTCCGGCACGACAGGGATAGGGTGGTTAGAATGTCCATTCTAATAGGGAGCAGGCCCTTCCTTTTGGCTTGGGAAGCTGGCTCTCTATTCTATGGCTTGTGTATAGTGAACTATAAATTCTAGTTCACTGTAGCTTGGAGCCGGTGAGCCGCGTGGAACATTCCGCGCGTGCGCCGATGTGCTTCGCTGGACCGCCCCGGCAAAGGCTTGGGAGCAGCTAGGACACCGGAATGAACTAACACGATCGTTCGGACGTGCCACCGTGCGCATGACCCTATAGACACGAACGATTAGGCGTTGGTGTATAGCATGCGGGCGAACATATTCGCTCGCTGTACGGTCGTGGTGAGTCGGACTCCCTCAATTTGTTGCGCACCCATCGGCGTGTTCTGAGGATAATAATTTGGCTAGCAGGTGTTAGTCTACGAAAGGTGCAATAAACGTCCTCGTGATTTTTTGCACTACTGTGTTGTGGTTCCTTTGTCCCAAGAGCATGCATGAGACCCCACAGTAGAAAAATCCCGATAGTTACCTTTCTGTGTGGGAAGTAGTTAATTACCGAAAACAAGGCGGACGGACCTGGAAGCAATTATTGTTTTGTAATTGTCATAGATTACTCGATGATTGTCTCCTTTTATGGACGTGAGCATTAAAATGTGCCTGTTGAATTCGGCACCATTATTGTCCTTGCCGTATGTTTTTGGTTTCTTCAAGGCCCATGTTTGTTTTGTTTTTCTGGGTGATGTCGACGATGGGGAATGCGTGTCCTCAGGTGGTATTATCTCTCTGGCACGCGGGGCCGCCGTCGCATCTACGACACTCAAGCTTTTCTTATCAACATGGTTGCTTTGTTGGCTGTCGGCGATCCCGTCAGAAAAGTGGCGTGGCCTCACGTGGTCGATCCTTGCGGCGAAATTCCGTGCCACGTGTTTGTTCGAGCGGATTGATTTCGTCTGCGTGGCGGAAGCAACGGGCTGAACATCCGTTGCAAACCGCGGTACACGTTCTTTCCACGTAGTTGCACGCGTAGAATGCTACAACTGTGTAGGGTCAACATAGCACTATACTGTTTACGCGCAAAGCAACTAGCCTATCACGGGGAAGGAAAAAAACAAACAAACTAGTAGGAAACTTATGACGGGATAAAATTGAATCTCCCATTTCCCCTAAAAATTTTAAAATATAATAATGGAAAGAAGTTCAGCACGGCACCACGTCGAGGTAGGCTTTAGTTTAGTTTTAGTGTTGCCCACCACTGATCTCAGCGCGCACACTTTCGCTATTTGAGGCTCGAGCTGGTTGTGTAAGGACAAAAACATACCGCAGCAGCCATTCGCAACAAGGTGGGGCATGTGTCTGCCGCAGCGAAAATTCGGAGAACACTCAGCACATCCTAATGGAATGCGAAGGTATTCGCACAGTGAGACCCGTTAGGTAACGTACACCTTCCAGAAGCACTTGGATTTCAAGCGAATCGAAGCATCAACCGGCTAGCAGTCGAGGTAAGCAAGAAACATCTGGAGTATTGGTTTAAAAATAGTAGGAAAGAGAATGATATGACCGGATCCGTTACAGGCATAGAAAGTGGCACAAGGTAGACAGACAAGTTTTGAGGAAGTGAAAAAAAAAAGATTAAGGGTATGTATACAAAAATGCTAGAATGAAAAGCATGTACAGCGTACCTGATTAACTCAAACAGGCTAGGTGACTATTTGTCACGGCCCCGTTTCAAAGGGGATGCAAACGATCTTCATCATCATCCGAAAAGACAATCAACGGTGCGAGAGCAACGGGCGGCTGCCGCATTCGAACTCTGCGAAGAAGGCGATAAATAAGTACGTTGCAATATTAACGATTGAAGTTGCACAAGCATATGCGGAGGAAACGTACAAAGAACATCTCACAAAGCACCGGAACAATTGCGCATTGAATAAAACCTACCATGAACAAAACGCCCCGGGCGGAGCCTGATAAGAGCAGGTTCACGTTTTTTGCTCCGAATTTAGGAAATAAGAGTAGGAGAAAAAGTGAAACGGGCGTACGGCTTCACAGAGCGCTGGCTGCATGATGTCAGGTTTTCTTACAATATAAAGTTAATTTCCTTTATCTGTGACCAGTATGTTCTAGTGCAGTACAGAGACATCGTTGAGAGCTGAGCCAACATGCATGGGAATGGTGGACAACACATGAAGTTCAGTGAGGTGTCGCCGTGGGCTAGTCGGTAACCTAGTGACACTGCAAGAGACGCTCAGCAGGAGAATCGCCATTCTCGATCGCAAGGCTAAAAAACATCATATGCGTTATAACTGCACCTTGAATCGTGTTTCTATTTTTTGTTTTCGTTGAGCAGCTCGGCTATATCGTTAGCTGGGACACACGGTATACCACGACCTATATCAACGCTACTAGAGCAGTGCAAATTAACAACCATTTCTGAGCGTGTTGATCCGTGACAGCATGGGATGAAAGCATACACCGACAGTCACGTCGCTCCTTCCGATTTTTATAGAGATTTTGCCACAACTATACCGCATTGGACAACCTTCCATTGTGACATTACACAATAACCACTAACAAGGCGACAAAGCTCCGTCGACGAGTTGGATGGGTTTAAACAACTGAAACGATCGTACCTTCCAGCGGTTCCTGGATACAGGATGTGTTCCAGATGACTGGAAGTCTGCCATAATAATTACTATATTTAAATCAGATGATCACAATAATCCTAATAATTGCAGGCCCATCTCACTCACGTCAACATGTTGTAAACTACTAGAGAACATAATATGCACGCACGTAATGACCCGCATGAATAAAAGAAAGTTTAGCATACGCTAAAGAGTATGAGGGCGCGCGTTCGCGAGACATTCATTAAATTACTTGACATTTTCATTCGAATGCGTTGTTACTTCCTGTTATTTGTTTTGTCCCGCCAAAGGTCGTGGGCACGAGTGCCTTAATTAACATCATAGGTCATGGGTTCGACCATCAATGGTGGCACCATAAAATTTGGTGCCACCAAAGGTCGTGGGTTCGAGTGCCTTAATCAATTATACCTTAATTAACTGTGTCTCAAGTAAATTAGCCTTAATTAACGCCAAAGGTCGTGAGTTCGACTCCCATTAATTTTGGTGCCATAACGCCTGACGGTAAATTTTTCGATAATGCCGGACATCGATTTTTTCGGTCCATGAGCCGCTTAAGGCTTTCGTCTTAATAGCTTGCTTCTTGAAAATCAACACGACTGCCGAGGCAGCTGTTCGAGCCTTTGATCGCGTGCCTCACTACTACCTACAAATAAAGATACGCGACCTTCAGCTTGATGACAGCACAACGCGACGAATAGAAGAATTTGTCACGAACCGAACTCAGTAGGTTAGAGTAGACCACTTAATTTTCAGAAGCAGACAAGGCATATCCGGAGTGACTCAAGGATCAGTTCTAGGCCCCTTATTGTCCCTAATTTATATTAACAATATAGCAACTAACAACACGTCTCTTCTCCGCTTGTTCGCCAATGAATGCGCAATATATAGATAAATAGCTAAGCAGGATGACGTAATTAACTTATGATAAGACATATCCGAACTCCAGAAAGGATGCCGTACTTGGCGAATAGAAATAAATTTCAACAAGACGAAGCAAGTTACGTTCAGAAATAGCCTCACCGATTCATCTAACCGCTATATAAGATAAATAATGTAGAAATACAATTCGTCCGTTACCTTAAAGGGACACTAAAGGTTAATGTTAAGTCAACGTGGACTGTTGAAATACCATCCCAGAAACCTCGAAACGCTTGTTTCGTGCGAAGAAGAGACTTATTTTAAGAGAAAATGCGTTCTAAAGCGTCCGCGTACCTCTAGCGCAGTTCAAATCGCCCGCCCTCCGATCGAGGAGTGGTGACGTCATGGTCTCATAGTGATGTTGCGCCGTCGGTGAGTAAAACAGCGCCCGCAGACGGCGCTACGGCTTTTCCGCGCAAAACGCAAACGCGCGGCCAGAAACAGCCAAGACAGAGCCGACAGCAGCGCGAAAGCGTAACTATGGTGGCTCGCGGAAGGGAAAGCGCGCAACGATAAGCTGGTTCTTTATTTTATGACGCCAACTTCGACGCTCGTTGCAATGAACGAACGTGACAACGACACATTGACTCGCGATGCTGGGCTCGACTTCAGCAATTTAAGCACTGATGGACGTGACCTGCTGCTGAGGGCTCGCGCTGCCGGCGTCGTTTCGTACCACTACGACGGCGGGCCTGCTTTGAAAGGCACTCCACACGACTTCAGTAAGTCGGCGTTGAACTCGTAATCCTCTGGACGAAAGTGCAGCGAGCACACTACGTGATTTTTCGGCTCTTTGCCAGCGCGCTGTGGCAGAGGTACGGCACTTAACCACTACGAACGGAGAGGTTCATCCGTTGGCACACAGTGATAAGTAACGTTGGAGTCACCGCTGCAACTGCCCTTGGCAAAGTTCCGCGGACCGTTTGCGCATACCACGACATCACATGGATGCGGCATTCTCGCTGCTTGTTCCAAATGCAAGTTTCGCAAGCCAGTAAGACCACCGCAGCGCGACGCGATAACGAGACAACTGAAATTCCAAAGCGCGCGCGGCGCGAAGTCGAGCGCGCATAGTCGAACGAAAACGGAACCTGTAGTCGCAATGTAGTCGCACTAACCGAGTCGTCGTCTTTTCAAAAGGCATTGCTAACCCATTTGGAAAGCGGCAGTGATTTCTGAGAAAATACCTGTATGACCAATCATTCTTCTTTTTTTTTTGTCTTTGTTCAGTTTCATTACAAAGACACGGCTCATTCATTGAACTAGTTTTTTCTCGTTTTCTTTTTAGTAAGCTTAGTGTTTGTATAATTTGTTAAATGTGTCACGCGTTGTATAATTGCTCAAGTGGGTTTTGTTGTTTTGGTACACTTATATTCTCGTATACATTTCTAGGTGTACTAGTTTGTGCATTATGACTTATTACTGATCAAGTGAATGTTTTTTTGCTACCCCTCCCCCCTATGTAATGTCCGGCAGGGCACTTAGGGTATATAAATAAATAAGATAAATAAATAAATAAATAAATAAATAAATAAATAAATAAATAAATAAATAAATAAAAATGGATGACGTACACAAGCACGGTGGTTAATCCAAGAGGAGGGCAAATATCTTTCCGAAGTCCGACACGAGACCCAAGCTACCCGCAACTATAAAACGGCTTTCAGATCCGTTATTACTTGACCTTCAGGCCATACACGTACGATACGATTGAAACCACAGTCAAATTGCCTAACGCCAACGAAGGCCATATATATACTGACCGCTGCAGTGCAGTTTGGCAGCTCGAAGAAGCGACAAAGGTCTGCGCATTTGTGAACAGATTCATAGACTTTTAGCAACTTTTCACGTGTTGACATATCACTCTGTGCTGGAAACAGGCACATCGTCATGACCGCACCAATGAACTTGCCGACAGCAATGCTCCCTCTTTCTTGCCATTTGCGACTCCTTCTCTCTCCTTCAGAAGAGTATATATAGCTGGTTGGTAATACATAGTTATACTGGAAGCATAGCGCGGGAAGGACGATCGACAAAGACTAGACAGGACAAGCGCTAACTTTCAACACAGCGTTTATTGCGGCTTTTATGTCCTTCTTTCCATTAGCAGAATCAGTTGCGTATATATGCTCCTCTTCCGCAATAAATGCTGTGTTGAAATTTACCGCTTGTCCTGTCTAGTCTTTGTCGATCGTCCTTACCGCGCTATGCTTCCTGTATAACTCTTTCCTTTGTTAGTTGATTATGCATCATGTTCCCCAAGATCGGGCGGCGCGCGTGTTCGCGCCGCGCGATCTCGGAGGCAATGTGTTTGGCTTGCATAATTGAAAAAGATTGATTGATTAATTAATGAATTTTTTTGGTGCAAGGGTCACATGTATGGTGAAATAGCGCCAGGGACACGAAACTTTCAGGGCCATAACGAAAGACAGTGCAAAAGGCACGATCTTCACTGCCTGTCGCACCTGATTTTGTACATTTACGTTTCGACATGCCACAATTTCCAGCTTTTGTGCGTGTGCTTGTGTCGTGCCGCCTCGCTGAAGCTGATGACTACGATCACTAATTGCTTCTTCCCTGTGCGCCTTTCACTGTGTCCACAATTTCTGTCCCACTGTATATTTTAACGAGTGCAGGTTAAGGCCTTCATTTACCAGTCATGAGCGTGCAGTCTTAATTAAACTCGGCGTACGAGCATTTGATCTCATTCTAGCAAATTTTAACGACGACGGCAACCACCAGGAGAGCGCTTCATTGAAATTGAGAGCCTACAGCATGCAGCGCTCGCATACAACAAACCCCATCGTTTCTCTCCAGATGAAATAATGTTATCTCTGTGCTCCTGAGCCTGTCTTTGAGAATGGGTGTCGCCACATGTGAAAAACGGTCGCAATCAACTAAAGGTCACTGTTAGGCCGCTCATCTCTCGAGCATGCAGAATGGACGGTGTAGGGCTGCATGATTGTTTTGTACATACTTTTGCAGTACCGCGAGTTGCCCATGTGTTTTGTGAATGGGGAGGCGTCCACCCCCCAGCGCGTCGGGCAGCAACCGTTTCTGTTTTTGAGGGGTCGGACGGCCCGCGTGGTGTCGGGTGACGAGCCGAGGCGCGCGCCGGGGGGACGCGGTGCGGAGGCGGAAAACGGATTCGGAGAACATGCTCTTACGCGCGCTGTGTTGACATTCCGCCGATGGTCATAATAGGGCCACGCGGACAAACCTCGAGTGGGACGGTGGTATACGCGACGTTGTGGCGCCGGCTCCTGAGTCCCCTGCTGGTTAGAGACGCAGCTAGCATGTTGACCACGTGTTGCGCGTACGGAGCGGGGGGTTCACGCCCCTACGCATTCGGGCGGCAGCCACGTGCATCTTGTTTTGAGCGCTGAGGAGAGCCCGCTTGGTGTCGTGTTACAACTTGCAGTGCGCGCCGTAGAGAGGGGCGCGGTGCGCATGCGGAGGCCGCGTTCGGAGAACGCGTCGTTTTAAGAACACCGAGTCCGGGTGCCGGCAGCGGTCATTATTTTTCTACGAGGAAAAACCTTGAGGGGGACTGCGATACGCGGTGTTGGGACACCAGCGCCCGAGCCCCCTGCTGGCTAGAAACGGCTCTGAGGTGCGAGATGGCCTCAATAAATCGTGTGTGCCTGGCGTGTTTGCCGAGGCCGTCACTGACCACGTGGAAATAAGAGAGGGAAACGAAGTTGTGGGAAGAAGGAAAACAGGGTTGTTTTCCAGTGCATTTACTTTTGAGAGTAAGCCCGTCCCTTTGGGTTGTGGCTTAAGAAACTGTCAACTCTCATTGGCAACTGCTTCTGTGGGATGGGCTAACGGTCATACCGCCCTTTTTCTTTGTCTCTTTCGCCTATAACAATCGAGATGAGGTGCTTGTTCCTCAGTCTAGGCTGTAATCACTAAACCTGATAGAACAGTAAGACTCCGTACGATGCAACGCTAGTCTGGGCCGTAACCACTTAGTGGTAGAACAGTGAGACTCGGTTGGTCGTATGTAGTGACAGCTGTCCTAGGCTCTAACTTAAGAAAAAGTGGAGGAGCAAGGCGCTGTTTACGTGTGTGTTTTGTATCAGTGTGTTTTTGCTAACTCTGTATTTGACTGTGTAAATATTTCCGTTGCAATATATCTTCAAGTTTTGTTACCTCCAACCTGCCTCCTGCTTCATCAACGCCGATAATCACCTTGAAGAGACTTTGGTCGACCTCAAGGAGAAAAGAACACTGAAACTTAACTGTCACTATCGCGCGGTGTGCGCGTCTCATGGTGATGATTTCTTTCGTCCACGGCTTTCGTCATAAGGCTTGCCCGCGTCAGCTCATACGATATATAAACCGTCTGCGTGAGAACAGTCACGTGAATCCTGCCCCTATACCTCCGCGGTTATCCTGGAGGCGCACAGGTGCTCATACACAACGCTCGCACCGAAGCGACCTATATACAGAGGGCGTCCTCGCCAAATCCAAAATAAATATCAGAAGTGTATAGTGGGCCGCCCGACCTAAACTGCATCGATGACGAAAATGAGATGTTATACCGCCGATACGTTCGACCTGCCACAAAATATATGTCAGAGTGACAATTTACCACCCATTGTGGGAGTGTGTGGGCCTGCGTCAACCATGCAGCCAGTTTTTCACCAACGATATCAACTGCTTGAGGGATTCAATCGTACCTCGACATGTCGCTTGCGCCAAGGACACCCTGCTATCGCTATATGGGCTTTCGCGCGCAACACAGGCGGTCGACAACCGAATATTTATCGCCCTCCCCCTCGCCCTTAGAATAACTGGACCGTAGAGTCATTATTATCGCCATTAAAGAAATACAAGCAATCAAAACTTACGAACAGGCTGGTAAACACTTCAGCAGCGTATACAAGTAACAATCAGCATCTACGTACGCACGCCGAACCTTATCTCCAGCGTTTGAAATGAAAAACAAAGTCGAGATAAGAACTGCGACTTTTAAACACGGCCTTCTTTCGCACTTGCCTCGCTCCGCGAAAATCACAGGCCACAGTGTTGACAGCTTATGCCGCCCTTATAAAACCTTTATGCGATAAGGATGTACGACGATCCTCATCTCCCAAGGCTCCCGACTACATGCGTATATAGGGCTTTAGTTTTCACTGGCGAGGCTTAACGCACTGTGCACAGTCTAAACCCATACGCGTTTCACGCAACGAAAGCTTAGCCGTTGAAGAAAAAATGCTAGCTCTCCCGTAATCGAGAGTAGATGTAAGCATGAAATGGCTACCGGTAAAGTAGATTGGTTGGAGCAATTACGACGATTACTCACACCCATCTCAGAACCATCCGGTGCAGTGCAACTGCTTTTTGAACGTCGTTATTGGAAATGACAAATAAAACTTCAGCGTACTAGAAGTTACAGCTTGAGTGTTATTGTGAACAAACATTAGGAAGAACTCGGAAGCAATATTTTTTTTATATTTTGACAGCAACCAGCGTAAGTATTGCACGGTCCTGTGCAAAGGGTCGGGGGGCCAGAGACCGCATTTTCTTAAGCTTTGACTGGTTTCCCGGATGATCTAGTTTTGTTCTCGCAACCGAGCTAACTGCCACGCCAGCTGTCTTCCCATTCGTTTCACCAGCTGAGCCGCCGGAAGTTTGTGACTCATCCATAGTCGAGGACGAACTCTTTTCGGTGAAGCATAATCGCAGTATACAGGATCCGATGGTTTGACAGTTGAATTTTATGTTTAGCTTCGGAAACTATTATGAAAGCCGTTCACGTCAATGGTGAACAGGCTGCTCAGTGCGGAGACTTTGTCAGCGTCTCAAAGAAAGGGGCTAATTCCGCTCCTGTGTAAGGATGAGCCGAGAAGCACCGATCTAAGAGCATGGCGTCCAATCACACTTCTGAACTGCGACTACGAGTTCATTGCAAAGTGTTTGTGTATGCGACTCACTCTAGTGCTCAACATTGCTTTGGTCCCATACCAGGCATGTTGTATCCAGGGGCGTTCCACTCAACTTCACAGCTAAGCAGTAAGGGACCTCCTCCAGTGGGCGAATGCAAGGAAACTTCCGGGTATTCTCGGCTCCTTCGACCAGGAGAAGGCTTTCGATATCATTAGCCACACGTACCGTTTTCGGGTTTTGGAAGAGGCTGTCTTTAGCGTGGGTTTGCGCCGAATGGTCCAAGCTTTGTATTCTCGACCGACTTTTGCTGTTCTCACACAGGGTCGCGTCTCGGAGGCTTTAATTGTGGATCGTGGTGTGCGGCAGGGGGTTCCTCTCTCACTTGCCCTCTACGTGCTCGCTTTTGAACCGCTTCTGCAGAGGCTATCCTGTGGCAGTAGAACTGGCAGGTTCTAACTTCAACCAGGTTCTCTTCCAGTTGCATTGTTTGCCTATGCAGACGACTTGTCTATTGTCGTCCCGGACGACTCATCAGCTTGCACCATCTCGAATGTCATGGACAGTTACTGCAGGGCGAGTGGTGCAAGGTTGAAAAGGTCGAAAAGTGCAGCCATGTGCTGGAATTTCACTCCATCCAGTCCGTAGCCCGTTTATCGTGTACCCGTGAAAACGCGGTCGCGAGTTCTATGTTTCCAATTCGATCTATACGGTCTGTTTGCTGAAAACTGGCAGCAAGCTAAGGATAAGCTTGAAACCAGGACTCATAAATTCAGCGCGTTGTCGTGTCCATTGACAGCTCGAGCGACAATTCTTCGGTCACTTCTCTTTTCCTTTCTCCCGCACGTAGCATGTGTGTTTATTGTCGCAACCCGAACCAAACTTATCTTGGAGAGGGTTCTTTTTCGTTTTCTTCGGAAAGGGAGAACTGTTTGTGTAGCTCGGCAGGTGCTTAAGTTGCCCAAGGATAATGGAGGACTCGGAATTCCCGACCTGGACATCGTGGCTACTGCATTATATACCAGGTGGACCTAGGTCGCTCTTAACTCGGATATACTCCTGACACAAAGGTTTACTTCTTTTTTTTAGCACTCAAGTCCGTTTGTTTTCGCAAAGCACATTTTCTCACTGTGTGCCTCGCTCAGTTTCCCCGTCCGCCACTTATGCGGCGGCCGCCAATTCTCTGGTACGCCTCCGCAAGATTCGCCCTGGCATCAATGTAGTTTCAACTCCAATTCAAGAACTAGTCCATATCCTCACCCCAGACCTCCCCCGCATTGCCAAAGGTACGACCTGTCCTTCCACAGGCCAAGCTGGAAGCTCATTATGGCCAGATTCCTTGACGCCGGGCGTGCTACGTTCATGTACCGTCTGGCGCGGGGCTGTTTGCCGGTGAGATGCATACGCTCCACAGCCTTTCCGGCTCGAGGGGTGTGCCCTGTTTGTGGTGGTCGTGAGGATATGGTCCGTATCTTTTCGCAGTATTTGTGTCCCGCAGCTCTTCTTAAACGGATAGCTAGTATTTTTAGCATCCCAGATATTCTGTTTATGACAGTTCGTTTTTGGCACCGTTTTCCTAAGCAAGCGATCAGCCAGTTAGTGCTTCTTGTCGAGTGCTCATACTGATTTTGGTTAGCACGCTGCGATGCAGTTTACGGGGTGGGGGCGCGGGCCTTCCCGAAGTGCTTGCGAAGGCACGGAAGGTGGTCTGGTTTCATCTCACTCGGGAGCGGCATCCCTTAGGCGAGAAGTTTCTCGAAGTGTGGGCTCGCCCTGCCATAATTTTTGACGAGTCAAGTGGAAAGCTCTCCATTGAAGTTATGAAACATGCGGCTAAGGCCACTTGAATGGGCAGTGCGAGCCAGGCGATCCACGGGTTTTTGTTCGCCTTAGTGCAACCCAGAGTCAGAACCGGTCGTGGCGCACCCTCGTACTGTCGCACTGCCTAGCGGACAGATTTGGTGGCCTCCGTGGTTGTTTGCCTTGACCTCTTTTGTGTTAAGGCAAACCGAGGGCCTGTCAGGCCAGAGTCCTGCGAAACCGACATGGCTGTTTTCGTGTTGATCACAGTAGCTCAGTTAGAACTGCTGCACAGCAGCCCCCTGGCCGGGAAGGACCGTTGGCCCGAACCAAAGCCGCCCGCCCAGTCAACCCGGCTAGAAGGGGGTTGCCGGGGTCAGTGTACTGAATGATGCTGGGTCGATGAGTACATGTAAGCGCTGGGCCGCGGCACCGCCGGGTCCCAAGTCCTCTTCCCATCTGACGATGGCAACGATGCCCGGATGATTTCGTATAAAGGCTCTGGCTTTTGGCTCAAAGTAACTTGAAGGTCGCTGACAACGGGAGCTAAAAGCATTTCATGCTTAAAATTCATCCTGGTCTGGGCTTTCCTCTTCTCCGAACTTTGTTTCTCCAAGGGGGTCAAAATGGCTGTTTCGCGACATCACGAAGTGAATCCTTCTATACAGAAAGCAATAATAAACACGGTATAAAACTGTGCTAAGCGCTATGCATAAATTACGGAAATTTTGTAGACATTTCCGTGTATCCAGCGGCTCGTTAAAATCGGGTTTTTTCTAAGTATTTTATTACAGCCTGCAGATGTTACACTCGGTGCTTGCGAGAAGCAGCGAAGTAGAGGGCGATGCAGAATCAAGCTCGCCGCTTCTGTCCGCCGCCCATCAGGTTGTCCCATATTGCACACACCTGGGGGTATGTAGTCGGAGCCTGTAAACAGCGTTCTTTAGCACTCAGTGAAGCGATGACGAAACAATGTGACGTCGAGACAATGTCCCAGCGAAGCTGCCACAACAATATGACGTGCAGAAACCATTGTTGAAGGGAGCGAGGCAATCTCTCGGCCGTGCACTTGGCGTACGCAGGCTTTTTGTCCCCAAAATTCATCGATGAATACATTATTGTTCATTTTTGGTCCCCCAGGGTGCAAGGAAGGCTTCGTTTATATTAAATATTGACATGATTTGAATAATAGGAGGGGGTAGGAAGTTATGGGTATATATTGATAATAATAAGAGTGAACACGTACGCAGTGGTGGGCAGCACTTTGTAACAAAAATAGTGAACTGTGCGAGTTCACAGGGATTCAGCGTTAGGAAAGCACGTAGGGACAACGATGACAGAAAACACAGGACGAGTGCTTTGTTAAGCAGCTCGCTTCGAGAGACACTCAAAATAAGCACCCCCACAGAGGGGCTTTTGCTCTTCTTATTTTGTGTGTGCACGTGTTTCTTCAAGTGCGCTGCCTTTCATTTTCATAACCAGCCCATCAGTGTACCTGTCAAGCGAACGGTATAGGCAACATTATTTAGGGCACTCCAAGGCCTTCACTTACAGACCTCCGCTTATAGCAAGTAACGAAAAGTAAAAAAAAAAAAAAAAATTCAAGTCCACTGCACGCGATGAGCGTGACGATTAAGCTTCGGCTGTTTCCGAAGGGCAGCTTCTGTCTGCGACTCAGGCGCCATGCCGCGCAACGTTCTGCTCCCTCTAGACACTGTGCGCGGTCCAGCCCCGCTGAGCGTCGAGGCCACGGCTTGCTGCGCTATTCATGGCACGCACGCTCAGGCATAAACAAGCACAGACGCGCGCTGAGTGGCACGTTGGCGAAAGAGGGAGGCCGCGAGAAGGAATGCTGGAAGGGCAGTTATCTCTTGGAGGCCAGTGGACTCATCGCGGCGAAGGCATCGCGAGTCGAGGCCGAGGCGGACGCTTTGATGGGAAGTACTATGTCGTTGCGGAACCGGACACGGAAAAGCAGCGGGGCTTTTCCGTCCACTCCTCTCTTGCTTCGTGCACTACGCGCTTGTGTGCGTGTGTGTTTTCTTCTCAATGCATGAGGCTTCTTCGCTGAGCGATAAATCTCGGGAAGGTTTGTCCTTGAGCTCTACTTCAGTAAGGTGGGCGCGTTTCCCTCGGTTCCTCGTTTTTCACCACCCCTTGAATGCGTAATGATTTATTTCAACATACTCGCTACAGTTCTGCTTTCTACTGAGCTTCAATCGCCTGTTCGTTCCTACCCCCTCCCCCCATGAGTTTAAAATCCATGCTATGATTAATTATGCATAATAGGAAGTTTGGGAACCAACTGTTAAAGTACACTTAATATGAAATGAACGAGAAAAAACAGGGGCAAGGGTGGGGGGGTCCGAGGGGCTTGATTTTGTGTTGTCACACCCATATATTAAACCAACAGATAATGAAGCCAACGAAAGTACGGGGGAAATCATTTGTTATTTTAATTGAAATATAGAAGGGATAAGTAAAGGGAAATTAATGAGGATGAGAAAACAACTTAATTGCCGCGTTAATATGAAGTGTGCAATATTGAGTAGGGGTCATAAAGAACTCGCAACTTGTAAAGCCCCTGCAAGTTTGAGGGGCTTTTGGAACTTGCGTCCAGGAAATGCGCGAGCTGCTTCAACATTCTTGCATCGCGAACACAGTTGCAGGTGCCCATCGGTTTACTCACCACCGTTCGCTAACCACCTGCAAGGCCCCTGTTGCTAGAAATAGCGCTCTGAGTAACTTATTTCTGCAGAAAGGACGGATATATTCAGTTCGGTGGCACCAAGGGATTAAATTATTCTAAAGCGACTTTTACTGAAATCACAACATTGCATACTTGTTCAACATGCGACAATTTTTTTCCACACAGTGAGGAGACTTTCGCTCTAAAAATCACACCTATTACTCATGAAACTAGATTTACGAGTCTTCAATCGGTTGAAGAGTTTCGTACGGCTATTACGAAAACAAAATATTGCTTTTTATCCAGTACTTTCATAATTCTTTTGCTCATTTAGTGATGAACGAAATAAAGGAATGCTTAGTTTTGTACACATGTACACTGCCGTGGCATTATTTTGCATCGATGGCCTCATGTTAGCTTAGTTTTATCCTGATCTAGTTTAGAGTGCGATTCAGCATCGAAAAGTCAACTCTGAAGTTTCAAAAATCTTGACGAGTCTCCTTACAAGGAGTGGTCATTCCTTTTTCGCAACTGCGAAAAAGACACAAAACGCAAATGGACGCTTGCACTCGACCCGCGCAGACGAGTCGAAGCTCCAACACGATGAGGCAACTTTCGACAAAATGTGGAAGCAGGAAAGAAAAGCGACAAGAGAAGGGGAGAAAATTTCTACACCGGCCTTCTTCTCACACAACGAGGAGTCAATTTGCAGATGCGTAAGGTGATGGCGATGTTGATGCCAGACATTGACCCATACTCACAGCGGGGGATGTGCCAACAAGCAAGCGTTAAAAGGAAAGAAAAAAAAGAAAGAGAAAAAGAGAAAGAGAAGGGGCGGATAGTAGTTACAGTATAATAAAATATTAAAGCTAGATCTTATATAATAATATTTTAAGAAGAAAGTGTTTTTCAGCAGTCAGACGGAAGTCAGAACAGGGTAAAGAAGAGCAAAAAAGAAAGGAAGAGAGAAAGAAAGGAGCATGGAACCCAGGATTACCTGAAAACGAACGATATACTTTTTCAACAGCGCAAAGGACAAGGACGAGACGAGGGCACATACACAGGGCTGTGTATGTGCACTCGTCTCATCCTTGTCATTCGCGCTCTTGAAAGAGAATCTCACACGAACTTGCCCAAGCTTCAACAGAATGATATAATAGTCTGAATGTGAATGTGCAACTTCTTGTAAAGAAAAATAAAGACCCATGTTTTACTGACGCAGGACTTAGGATATTTTTTTTTTTTTACATATGAGTATATTTGAACATGAACGGAACACCTCCTCGTCTTCTACGTACTCCGTGACCAAGAAGAAAGAAGACAGACGCTTGCGCAGCGAAGGCGACGGCGCGCGGTCGGAGGAGCAGCCGGCGTCATGGTCCGCTCAGAAGATTAGGCCAGTACGGGACGGTGAGGTACCCTTTCTTCCTTCAAAATTGGCGCCATGTCGTCGCACTACCTGCAGTTCCAGAAAGTGGCCATTGACCGCGTCGAGCGGGTCAAGGCCAAGCTGGGCCTCAAGGACCGGAAGCACCACACGTCGCAGGCGTCGGCCGCCTCATCGCAGCACGACAGGTCCCAGCTGCTGGCCACGCTCAAGACGGGCAAGTCGACGCCCACGGACACCATCGAGCGGCTGCACGCCAAGGACCTGCCGCTGGACACGTTCCTGCGCAAGCACGACAAGCTGTGCCGGCCCGTGGTCATCCAGGGTCTGCTGGACGAGTGGAAGGCGCTCGAGCGCTGGTCCCTCTACAACCTCGTCTCCAAACACAGCGACGACGAGTTCCTCGTGGGCCGCGACCAGAACCAGAACAGCGTGACGGTCAAGATGAAGTACTTCGCTTACTACCTCAAGGAGTACCGGGACCCGTCGCCCTTCCAGATCGCCGACGACCTGGCCTCTGGCGGCAAGAGGCGGCTTCGCGACGACTACGAGGTGCCGTCGTACTTCAAGGACGACATCTTCAGGTACGCCAGGGAGTCCGACTTGCCGCCGACGCGTACCTTCAACCTGGGGCCCCCGCTGGCCGGGGACAGGATTCAGACGAACCCGCTGCACTGCAACCTGTGGAGCGCTCTGGTGCACGGCAGCCGCCGCTGGTGCCTCTTCCCACATCACGTGCCGCAAGACCTGCTCTGCAACGACCACAGGGCGGCGCGCAAGGACCGCCGGCTCGAGACGGCCGTCGCGTGGTTCGAGCGCATCTACACGAAGACGCAGTCCTCCCGCTGGCCCCGCTACTTCAAGCCCCTGGAAATTCTGCAGGCCGCCGGAGAGGTTGTCTTCGTGCCCGCTGGATGGTGGTGAGTTCCTCGCTCCCATAACCTGCAACGAGGCTCTGGTTTCTCCTCGATCCGAGACTAAACACGTTCAGGGCTATTTAAACAGCAATGCATTGTACATTTGAGCTTTTAAATTACTGCATTATGCATACGGCTGTCTGTCAGTTTGTTGATCTGTTTGTGTTATTATAAGAACGGCAACTTGTATGAAGTACTCGAAGAAACATTCAATAGCGCATTGCACTCAGCTTGAGGCTTGTAGCCCGTCACATGGGAATATAATGCGTTCAAAATTGATATTATTCCGGCCTATAGCGGCTAAGATGTTGCACGAGCCTGCTTAACTTGCTTACGCAACATTCTGCTAAGAGTGAGTTTAAGTGCCTCCATCCTAAACACACACACGTGCACTCTTCTAAGACGACAGGTAAGTAGAGAAAAGATACCTAGTATATGTATATACCTCTGCTCAAAAGCCTTACCTGTACCCTATGATACACCGGTGCTCTATATCCCTTGTCTCTATCGACCAAATGGGCAAGATAGGCAAGTTTTTCTTTCTTTAAATGAAATTCATCCGACAGCTTGGACACATAAACCGATTAGCGTAGAACACCACTTTGTAGAGGCCTACATCAGCATGTATTGTATTTTCGCGATCTTGATTGTGAAATAACTAAATATTCAGTTGGGGATGCAACACTGTATCGTGTTCTTTGTGCGTTTTTCACAGTATAGTCAGCCAGTTCCAGGACAGTAGGTGCGAACTAAAGCCCCTCCACACACGTTTCCGCCGACCAGCTCATTTAGTTAGAACAAACGTCACGTTTATTATAGTATCTTCGGGTACTAACATAATAGGGACATGGAGGATCGCTGTCTTGTCTGTTCCACGTTTCTTTTTTCTTTTGTTCTCTGAAAGTGCATTACTGGAACAGCCAATATTAAAATTTTTTGTCTTTACCTCCAGTATATTATACGTGCCACAGTCTCTATAGCGATGTCTACTGGTTTACATGCGTAAACGACATTTTATTCGCGGGCACGATACTTGCAAGATGAACGTTTGGAATAATTTACAGGCAATGAATTTTACGAAACGGAAAAGCATAAGGCCACGCCCAATGCAAACTTCTGGACAGACACACACAGACACGCACAGACACGGACATACACAGACAGACAGACAGACAGACAGACAGACAGACAGACAGACAGACAGACAGACAGACAGACAGACAGACAGATTGATTGATTGATTGATTTGTGCGGAGAAGTATATGAGATGAATATGTTGACGGATTACTGGAAAGGAAGAAACAGCAAGAGAGAAACGGGCGTAAAACATGATTGCCCATTTGCAGTCACTTATGCTTCCATGTTTTGCCTATATTTTCGTGATCACCTAACTTTTAGGTGGAGTACTGACCCACGTGTCATGTTCACACGGCAGCATGCTGAAAGCCTCGATCACTTCCATGCTTCCTCCTGTGAGATTCATGCCAACGCGTGCATGACCCGTTCAAACAACACTGTACAAGAAGCAGACAAATTGTAGTATAGTATATCTTGGGTCTGTTGGTACATTATCGTCAACATGACTGACAATAAAAGGAGAGATATGCGCTCGTCTGGTCCAGGTCTTCGTCTCTGGTATGTGTTCGTGTTCGCGTAGCCAATGGCATGCCAACGCAAGACAATCATTTTCGTGTGCTCCAGGTACGTGGTGATCAACCTGGATGTGTGTGTGGTGATATCGCACCACCACTGCAGCGCGAGCAAGCTGGCCCAGGCGTGGCCCAAGCTAACGCGCTCCAACAAGAAGCTGGAGCGCGCCTGGTTCGAGGCTCTGCGCCGGCGACGCCCGGAGCTGGCCGCGCTGGTTCCGCGCAAGCAGAAGCGACGCTCGCGCGACAGCTATTCGGACGCCAAGACGGCCGACAGCAGCGCCACCTCGTGTTCGAGCGACGTCGACAAGGACGGCTCCGACGAAGTGGCCTCGGACAACTCCTGAGAAGCGCGGACCGCAAGCGCAGCGAAATTCACGATGGCTCTGACGATTCGCCTCGACCGTTCCTCACGCTGCGCAGCAACCATAAAATTCCCCTCGGATATTTGCTTTGTCTGTACGAGTGCATACCAATGATTGCTGCGCCGTTATCAATGAGTTGCGTTTGCACTTTGCCTCCAGCGTGACGTGCAGCAGGGCAAATCGGGCATACATAAGTGTTTACGGGAGCTTCGAGTTCAGTGGTTATCATGGGAATGATCAATGATAGGATGTATACATAGATTTGCTTCTTTGTCCTTCTGGCTTCAAACGACCTTCTGATTTTGCAAGTTGATCAACTTCAACAATGTTTTGCGTTATAAAGGCAGTATTTGAAATATTTATGCATGTGCGCAAAAATTTAATGCTAGAAATGTGTGATTGCTTGGAAATTCAGAAAGGCAAAACTTTATCAGTGCGGACACGAGAACGTCTCGAGCCATAAGCGCGTATACTGGGCAAATATACGTACTACCCATTAAGTGATGGGGTTTTACGTGCCAAAACCACTTTCTGATTGTGAGGCATGCTGTAGTGGGGGACTCCGGAAAGTTAGACCACCTGGGCTTCTTTAACGTGCACATATATAAATCTAAGTACACGGGTGTTTTCGCCCCCATTGAACTGCGGTCGCCATGGCCGGGACTCGATCCCGCGACCTCGTGCTTAGCAGTCCAACACCAGTACCACCCATCTTAACTATGGTAGTTGAACGATCACCTCGCCAATTTTACTCTAGCAATTTTGGCACGAAATTCTATGACCTCCAGAGGCCATCCTAATTGTACCCCTAGGCCTATATCTTCGACCGAGCTGCCGCAGATAACCTGGAGTTGAACAGATGGAGTGATCTAGAGAATTTGCTGATATGCGGTGGGTTCGAAACAGTTAATTGCCGGTCGCTAAGAGAGGCACAAGAGGAATGAATCTCTAGTGTTAATTACTCTTCTATAGAAACCTGCAAACGTGGTTTTATGACAAATCACGGCTGCACAATTTTTCCGCAATTGGAATCGTTCGCGGCAAACGGTCGTTCGTTATGGCGATCTCTGAGGTCAGACACCGCCGGGAATTAGTCGACTTTGAGTCAAAAACTTGCACACAGAATTAACACACTGCCATACATCGCCCTGCAGAGTAGTGTGAAGAAGTAGCACTAGCGAGTTCCTCAGTAGAAAAATGTAATTAAAAAAAATCGGGGGACACATAAGCACTGCTTACAAGTTGTGAACGCGGAAACATTAATGTCCACTTGAACGCGCGGTACGTGCTGTCCGAGCCAGCAAGCAGCAGCAGCCTGTGGTGCCAACGCCGCATCCCGCCAACGCGACAATGCCCCCTCCCCTCACTCAACACCTGGCGCACTATCGCTGCAGCGATAGTGCGCCAGGTTTCCTTTCGCCCTCTCTGACTGGCTCTGCTCCGTCGAGAAGCGCTTGTGACGAGAGCCAGAGCGAGTGTTAAGTGGCGTCGCGGCGATTCCCTCTCCCCTCTTGCAGCACCTGGTGCGCTAACGCGGCAACAGCTGTTCCCTTCTGTCCGCTGTGCTTTGTCGGGGCGCTGCTCGTGACGCGACGTCGCAGCAAATGGGCATGCGACTTTAGGTGCCTTTTCGCTGCTATAGATGACAGATGCCGGATTTTTCATGGTGTCAAATTTTTTCGTGGCATAAAATAAAATGCCGCAGTTTCGCCCGAAAGGCGAACGATCGATTTCGACAGAAAATTATTAGACAGCTAATTGAAGCGAGGATAGCAGTTTTGTCGGCCCTATAAACCTGTAGCCATTCATGGTGCACTTTTGAGCAGCGCTCACAATTAGACGAAGGACGAAGCAGAATCACATAGGACAGACGCTGACTGTGAACTGACATTTATTTTGAAAAACATGAGAAACCGTCTAGTTGTGAGCGCTGCACAAAAATACGCCAAGAGCGCTTACCAACTCGCTCAGTTTTCAAGCTGAGCAAGCGAATGTTGTAAACATTCGCTTGCTAACTGATGTGACGATGATGATAACTGATTCGATGTGAAAAGGAAAGGTTGGCGCTATCTTCTGAAGACCTTGAGGGAGCACGGCTCAGCGACCGCCGGCGTGGAAGGCAATTGTCGTCCTCCTCTCCCACAGCCCCCACATGGGGCGAAGGGGACGGGGAAAGCGCATGGGTTGTTTTTGCGCTTCAACAGCATGCAAACCTCGAGACGCCCCAAACTCTCCCGCATGTGCGTGCGTAACGCGTCACGCGCGCGCTCCTGACCGGCCGTGGCCTATCGAAAGCGCCACGCCACTGGGTGGCGCGAGAGCACACGCCCTTTGCATCATCGCCTATGCATCAGCGGTGAAACTTCAGCCGCCGATCTCAAAAAAACGGGCGATAGAGCCAGAAACAGTTAATAGCTTTAAAACTTGTGACGTGCTTGGGACTATACACAATTATCATCCGCCCACCTTTATGTCCACAGCAGAACGAATGCCTCTCCCAGCGATCTCCAGTTACCTTGTCTTGTGCTTGCTGATTCCAACTTGGGCCTGCAAATTTCCTCATTTCATTATCCCACCTAATTTTCTGCCGTCCTCGACTGCGGTTCCCTTCGCTTGTCACCCGTTCTGTAAATATAATGGTCTACCGCGTATGTGCCCTGCGCATTAGAAGTCCTGCCCAACTCCATTTTTTTTCTCTTAATGTCAATTAGAATATCGCTTATCCCCGTCTGCACTCTGAGCTGCACCGCTATCTTCCGTTCTCCTAATGTTACGGATAACATTTTTCGTTACATCACTCTTTGCGCGGTCCTTAACTTGTTCTCGAGCTTCTTTGTTAACCTCCAAGTTTCTGCCCCATAAAACCGGTAGAATGCGGTGATTGTACACTTTTTAACGACAATGCTAATCTCTCCGTAAGGATGTGGCAATGCTTGCCGAATCCACTTAAACTTATTTTGATTCTTCTGTAAATTTCCTTCTCATAATCAAGGTCCCCTGTCAGTAATTGACCTAGATAAACATACTCCTCTAGATGCTCACTGGTGAACATGAATTCTTGCTCCTTTTGAAAAGTTATTGAATATTACCTTTGTCATCTGTATATTAATATTCTACCCTACTCCTACACATTCTCAGTTAAGGTACGTGTTCAATAATTTGTTGCAATTTACCCCCAGTGTTGCTAAGCAGGACAATGTAATCTGCAATCGAAGGTTGTCTAGATATATTCACCGTTGATCCTCACTCCTAAGCCTTCCAAGTCTAATAAATACTTCTAAGCATGCACTGAATATAGCATTGGAGAGATTGTGTCTTCTTGCGCGACCCCTTTCTTCATAGGTATTTTTTCAGTTTTCTTGTGGAGAACTAAGGTAGCTGTGGAGTCATTGTAGATATTTCCCGGGATATTCACCTATGCCTCCTTTATTTATTTATTTATTTATTTATTTATTTATTTGTTTAATTCAAGTATTCTCAAGGACAGATGGCCTTACAAAGAGGAGTGGGAGAGAAAAGAAATTCATGTGCAATTTGTTTAAGAAAAAAAACGTAAACAGCAGGTTTGAATTTGTCAGAGTACGGGATAAGAGCGATGGTGGCAGAAAGGTGGTTCCAGTCGACGCTTGTCCTATAGGGATGAAAGAATTACTAAACATGTTCGTACAGGAGGAAGGAACTTCTACTTTATACTTGTGGTCCAACCTGGATGAAGTGTTCATGGGTGGAGCAAAAATAGCTTCTTTCAAAAGAGGGTTATAATGGTAAATCTTAAGGAAGAGGAAAAGGCATGAACACTTAAGACACACTGAAAGATCTAGCAGATTTAAACTGGTCCTTATCTACGTCACGCTGGCATGAAGTGGATAATTAGAAAGAGTGAAACGAGCTGCTTTATTCTGAATACTTTAAAGTGTGTTAATAAGAGTGAGCTGACCACAGTCGTAAATCTCAGAGGCGTATTCCAGTTTCGATCTAACAAGTGTTCTACAAAGAGAGAGTTTAAGAGAAGATGGTGCAGAATGAGGACAGCGAGAGAAGTTAGGACAGCCGTAGACAGATTAAAATTTCTATTCCTCATCATTCGTAATAAACTTAAAATTAGCAGGTCCGACTCCTTCAAATTATGGCCCAACGCACGTTTCCGACATAGACATAGCATGTATACCGAGCCACCATTAACACGAAATGACACATTTAAATATAGCTATTTTCCTAGATAATTAAGGAATGGAACATGCTTCCCGATCCACTGGTTTCCTCTTCTTCTTTAAGTACATTTCTAGACGAGCTGCAGGCTCTTGTTTGTTCAGGGAAAGAAGTGTTCTAATCCGCTAGATCACTAACACCGCGCTGTGGTCGCGACGAGTGCAATTGTGCTCGGATTATTACTTCTGTGAATACATGTGAAAAAGCAGTGCCTTTGTTTGTATTATTATCATTATCTTCATTGTTGCACGCGTGATTCTTCATTGCATTGTAAATATTGACTGTATCTCCATTCCTGTAGTGACCCTTCGGGGGTACGTTAACAGTGTCAACAAACAAACAAACAAACAAACAAACAAACAAACAAACAAACAAACAAACAAACAAACAAACAAACAAACAAACAAACAAACAAACAAACAAACAAACAAACAAACAGTTAAAAATTCCACGCGTATAACCAAGCATGCGGTTAGCGTTGTTAGAAATGTATTCTATATACGTGGACATGCCATGATAGATTGTTAGCTATTTGAGCTCCACCGTACGTTTAGCATGTGACGGTTGACAAGGGATAACCGTTGAGAATATAGTTGCGTGCCGGAATAGTGGTAGAACGACGAGTCACATGCATGACTTTACATTTTTCAGTATTTAAGGGCATGCACCGTTGTTACACATTATTAAGGCCGTGTTGAAGTTTGCCAATGTCAGACGAGTCAATAACTTTAGCATAGGTCATCAGCAAACATTTTAGTACACGGAAAGCTGAGGCAGTTAGGAAGGTCGGTAATATAGACTAGAAAGAGGAGTGCTCCAAGAACTGAATCTTGGGGAACGCCTGAAGTTACGAAGGTAGGACTTGAAGAGAAGTTATTTGCAAATACATATATACTGGGTCCTATTGATAAGGAAACTCTTAATCCAGTCGGATACTTCTTCATTCATGTTAAGTTCAACTATTGCTAAGAGGAATGACTTGTATGAGGCAGTATCAAAGGCTTTAGCAAAGTCTAAAATTATAGTCACTAGCAATTCCAAAATCATTTGCAGACAGGTCATTAGTGAAAGTTAAAAGTTGTGGTTCGCAATAAAAATGTTTGCTAAAGTCATGCTGGGCAGTGTTAAAGATCGAGTTAGATTCTAGGAACTCTGCTAAGTTAGAATAACTAAGTTAGTTCTAATAACTTGCATAATATATGCGTGTTAATGAGATGAACCGGTAATTATTAGGAGAGTGCGTGTTACCTGATTCGTGGACTGGAACCACCTTGCCTACTTTCCAGTCGTCGGGAAGGACGGAGCACTGTAACGACTGCGTAAAAAGAGAAACAGAGAGAGAAATAGAAGAATGTAAAGGCAGGGAGGTTAACGAGACGCACGTCCGGTTTGCTACCCTGCACTGAGGGAAGGGGTATGGGGACTGTGTGAAAAGTTTAGACAAAACATGCAGGAAGGAAACTCAGGAGAGGCCCTGACGTCACTCTTTGTGAAGCTAATGTGAAGCCGGAAGTTGGCGTTGCTCATGGCGTTGCTTCGCCTATCGGGCCAGCTCTCCTCTCTTGCTTATGTTTCTTGCGAAACCACGCCGCGCTGCGCGCAACCGGGCTGCTCGGACACGCGTGCTCCGCAGCAGTACTTAACAATCGCGGTGTCTCATTGCATTACTGTTGCCTAAGTCAAGTTGAAAGAATTTCATAATGAGCTTCGCAAATTGGGCCTTGAGGTTCGAATCGGCAGCCTTTACCGGCTTTTATGAAAATAAACATGACTTATAAGGCCAGCCAACCGAACTGTTTTCATCAACCGCAGGTAACGGCCGCTGCCCAGTTCTTGCGTGTGTTTAAAAAAGGTCACCTTCATCGCTGCCTTCTACTTGCTTTTCTCTGCTTGGGCTTCCTGGGGCTCTCAGACGGACTTGCGAGCTAGACGTCTGGCGATACAAAAAATTTGCGCATTCTCACTGCACTGCAAGAACGCACTGGAGACACGTACGACACACCGACCCATTTGCGATCCACTTGGAGTTTATGAGCAGAAACACATTCTCGCTTGAGGAATCGTTGTGGTTTATTGAACGAACTTCGGGTGGCCGCGCATCACTACGACAGCGCGCCGGCGAGGAGGCAGAATGTCATTTCTGACTCCCCGTTTAGATTCATTGACTGCGGCCTGAGGTGCCTTCTTACCACGGTAAGTGAAGCATCACGGAACCAGTTTTGCGATAGCCAGCGCACGGTGCAGAACAGTACGCGCGTAGAACCGGCCTACGCGCGACCATGGAACAGCCGTTTGATGTGTTCGCAGGCGTACGTTCTGTGAAGCCTTGCTCACTCTTGCAGCGCATCCGCTAACCTTCACTTCCCTGCGCTTCTCGCGCGCACAGATAAGATACGCCTGCAGTAGGGAGGATTCGTTCCTTAAATCAAAGCAGCCGCTTCTTTCCCATCTTATAGGATGAAGCGACGGCTGGCAGGCGCACGGTGCCGAGGGCAGCAAAATGCACATATTCTGCGTAACGCTCTATCAGCACGTGTATTGAGGTACACCTGTGCAGGTGTGCATGAACCTCGAACGCGCTCTGCTTAAAAGACTTCGTGCTGTCGCAAGTACTTCGAGGAACAAGCAACAGTTAAGCAACATGTGCTTTAATATATGCACAAAAGCAAGTTGTTACTGAACACCAACTATGCCTTCATAACGTACGTTCTACGTGCCGCAAACGCACCATATGCGCTGTCAGAAGCAGGAATCACTGACCTGCAAGGTGTTCATTGTACGGATTTTGAAACGCATCGGTTTCTGCCTGCGATGGCACGTTAGCATGATTCCGTCAAAGAGGGCAATATTTCCCGCGCATATTCCTTCGTCCGTTGGCATTGCTGTGACGCGGTACATTGCGTACTGCGTTGCATGCGCGTTCATTTCCCGAACTTCAGTTCCTCCTGCCCCACCTGGCCACAGCAACATCCGGGAGAGCACGGTCCAGATAGCGCAGTGAAACAAAATACGGAGACCAACGCAAACCTGCCCGCATGGCGCCATTGTCGCGGTACGAAACCTACGGAGCAACATGTGTGAGCGCACAGAACCATAACAAAGCCGCCATTGTGGCCCGAAAGGCGTGGCCGCTACGGCAAAGAAATAAAAAAAATACAACGAAAGAAAGGAGAACCTACTACGTCATTTCCTCCACATTTTTCTCCTAGCACGCGGAGGGGGTAGGGCTTCTCCTCAGTTTCCTTCCTCCATGAGACGAAATATCGGAAGAAAACACTTCGTTGCACGTGATTATATTAGAATTTAAGGAATCAGCCCCACATGAAGAGAAAATATCTTTAATTTCTGAACTAGGCCTTTAACACCGACAGAATCGACAAGAATTGGATCCCATCGGTAAAAAATTGAGACTAGACGTATGCTGAACAGCGATTGGGGTAGGGCAGTCAAAATGGGAAGCAATGGGACTTCTGTTTCTGAGGGCAAGTTGCACCATGTTGCGCCATGGCAACTTCACAGCCTTCACGTGACCTCGCGGACGCAATATTAGCAAGGAATGCATTCCCAGCCATAGACAGCTTCTGCTGCGTAGCTAGAATAAGCCGAAAATGAGCCAATTCAAATAACGCGCGCACGTTCTTTCTTTCTTTTTTTTCAAACAACTGATTTTCAGCTCATTGCGGCTGTCATACAGGCGATCCAATAGCAGGCAAAAAAAGCTGTGCTCATAGCTTTTAGGGATCGAGAGCGCGAGCCGTCTATGCTTCGCTTCAGCAACATACTGTTTATATAGCGTAGCAACTGCTGCGACTTGTGACAACCAATCAGGGATGAGAACCGGCCGTGCATTTCAGGTATGTGTTTTTTCCATAGTTCGTCCAATTGTCTCCGAAAGGCGCCCGCATTTATTGTTGCACGCAGGTCTCACCTCTGGAAAGACCGGCGATGCAGTATATTTTCTGCTTAGAAAATGACGTGCACGCTGACTCCGCATAAATGCCCGTATTCACAAGAGGCTGTTACGTAAGAATCATTCGGAAGAGGAAATGTCCGCCAATCCTAGTGCTGGACATATTATTAGCAAAGAGGCGGGCCAATTGTAAAGAGCACTTACAAACGAAAAGCTTTGCGAATTCGACTACAGTTTAGCGCTGCCAAAGCTACGAATTCAACTCAAGTTGCGCTCTTCAACATAACAATATAAAGTGTGTAACGGAGAATGGTTCTTTAATCGTACCTCTATACAGACATTTCTCTTTAAAAGCGTAGACACGATAAAAACTTCGCCCCCATGAATAAAAAGGACTCAGAGTCCGTAGTGATAGTGCTCCCATTGCTCTTATCGTAAGTTTCTTTAGTGCACAATAGAACGCGTGCAACTAACTTGTTGCGGCTTCCGGTGGATGTCGATGTGGGCTGCCGCTGCGATAAATTGAGCGTTGTTGAGCATTGAGACACTTAAACGAAACAATAGATTGCGGTATAGCAAGCAATAAGAAATTCACAAAAGAACCTAGCCCATTGTGACAGTGGCTGACATCATAAAAACGAAAGAAAAAAAAAAGGCAGAAGGGAGGGGAACATAATTTTCTTGAATATTATTTTCTATAGAAAATAGCTTGCGCAGCTGGGGCAGAATTCAGAAATTTTTTTCGTTCGTAAGAACTTTGCTATACATACTAGCATGTTTCGCTATCACGGCCCGTCGGCGCCTGCTCTTTGAAACAGTTTTAGCGCGTAAGAACTTTTTCGTGAACGCGCGCCTGCAGTTTGCTAATGTATTAAGACTCAAGGGCATGCACCCTTGAACTTATCAATTGTGCTGTTCATAACAGCTCTATCATTCACTGTCCTGCGCGCATGATTTCCCCAGGTTTCATTTGGGGGCTGCTAGTGCGTGACTCAGCGAGTGAAAGCGCGCGCGAAGGACCTGGGGAGGGAGAAATCAGCCTTCTACAGGTGACCGGTATTCTACAAGCCGGACAGCCTGCTCAACTGGATTTTTCTGCGCATCCAATACTTGCGGAGCTTGAAGAAGGTCCGAGCAGAGTTTGTTTACCGTGTCCTATAAGTTTCGCTAAGTTATTTCTGCCTCACTCGGCTGTATTAATTGCTTCATTTAATGAGTACCTTTCTTTTTTTTCAGTCGCGGTGCTGACTGTTGGCTACGTATGGTTGCGACCAACGAAAAATCGGGTCCCTCAGCTACACTCATTCACTTTCATGCATGACGGTAACCAAGTACACGTACGCTCTAAACAAGGCAAATTGTAATTCCTTCCCACTATAGCTTCACTGCAAAGCCTGGTCCTGTTTAAGGTGTCGGATATGCTATTTAATCTATATATTGTCGGGACTTCACATAATCCAGACGTTATAAAAGGGAAAATTGTCCGTTTGCAAGCTTGCGTGCACTTGCACTAGATTCGCCAAGTGGGATTTGCGACTGAAGTATGTTTACTTCGTTATCAATGGGCGCTTGTCGTCAGATACTTGTACCTCGAAGTCCTCACGAATGAAACATCTTGGTAAAGCCATAGCCAGTGAACAGTCAACCATGTCAAAACTGAAATGATTGTCTGTCTCACGTGTAGTTTTATTCCTAGATGTGTTACTGAATGGAATGCCTTCCCTTACTCTGTTATGCCAGCCACATGTAATGAAGAACTTTTGGAATGTGCTTTTCCGCAATGCGTAGGTGTCCAGTTCTAGTGTTTTTACGTGCATTGCTTTTATAACTGATTTGCTGCTCTGCTGAGACATTTGTGCTTTCCTTTCAGTTGTTTTGATACTGTGTTCACGTGTGTTAGTGTCTTCCGCTCCTGAAACGGTCATTGCTCTAAGACTACTAATGCATCAAAGAATAGTCTAATTTTCATATTTAGTGCTGTCGTAATAATTCTGTATCTTTTGAGCGAAGCTGTAACCGGCCAGTATGTATACTTGTCAGCCTTGAATAGAAACCCATTCGAGAAATGCGCCCCGAGCAATCTCACATTTAAAATGTGTTCAACATTATATAAGTAGTTAGCGTGGTGTTAAAAAACGAAGCGGAACAACATTTCAGCACCTTCATCTTTGGTTTCATGTCACTAATATTTCAACTCGTAGTCGGCTCGGCGTTTCAAAAAAAAAAAAAAAAAAAAAGAAAGGGAAAGTTCGAGGTAAGGCCCCTCCATCCACGCGCCACCGCCGACCAGGTTGGATTTATTTATTTATTTACAAAGTACCTACATCGCCACAAAGGCATTACGTAGGGGGGAACAAAATACAACCAGTAATACAGAGAAGCTTTCGGACAGATATACTGACAAACAGAATCACTACAATAACTGTTAGAGAAAGGCGTACAAGTAACGTGAAACAAGCAAGTTCCAAGATATATAACACATACATTTGTTTTACAAGAGCGCCGTCACAGCATTGAATAGAATAGTTCGTTATTTGACACATTTACTATATGATTTGATAAACTGTTCCATTGTCTAATTGTTTTGGGGAAAAAAGAGTAGTAAAAAGTGTTTGTTCTGCAGTTATAGGCTGAGATCTTTTTGTTGTTATCACAGCGACTCGATATATAATCTGGTTCCAGGAGATAGTTATAGCGATTAATACCTGTCTGATTATTATATATTCGGTGCAATAGTTTAAGCCTTAACTTCTGCCTACGCATATGTAGTAGATCCCATCCTAAAGTGGCCTTCATTTCGGAAATGCTAGAGTACGGGCTGTAATTATTGCAAACAAACCTTGCTGCTTGGTTCTGTAGTTTTTCCAGTCTATTGATGAGGTAATCTTGATAGGGATCCCATATTACACAAGCATAATCAAGTATTGTTCTAACATGTAAGAAGTATAAAGTTTCTTTAACTTCGCGTGTTGCCTGTTTAAAATTTCTGCGAATAAAATGTAACATCCTGCTAGCTTTTGCTATGACAGTGTCAATCTGTTTATGCCAAGTGAGTGATTCGGTAAAATAGACTCCTAAATACTTATATTCAGACTGTACGTCGATAAGCGTGCCATTGATGTTATATCGTTGCTGAAATTTGGATAATTTTTTGGAAAAACTTACGCTACTGCACTTTTTTATATTTAAGTTCATGTTCCATTTTTTACACCAGATCGCTACCTTATCTAAATCTGTTTGCAATGTATCTATGTCATCTTCAGTGGTAATTTCTCTGTAAATCACACAGTCATCAGCAAATAGTTTTATGGGTGATGTAATTAGTTCGACAATGTCATTTATGTAGATTAAAAATAGCAAGGGCCCCAGTACGCTTCCCTGAGGAACGCCCGAAGAAACAGTTATTGGTGAAGATGCAACGTTGTTTAAGACAACAGACTGGGTTCTTCCGTTTAGGTAGTTGCGTATCCAATTTTGAACGTTTTCGTTTATATATAATGCAGCGAGCTTTACATCTAGGAGCTTATGGGACACAATATCGAAAGCTTTTTGAAAATCAATAAAAACGGCGTCTACCTGACTATTGTTATCAATGGTTTTAGATAACAAGTGCTGGAATTCTATTAGTTGTGTGTTGCAGGAATAGCCTTTTCGGAATCCGTGCTGGGAAGGTGTAAAAAAAGCGTTTGAGTCAAGGAATGCAGATATGTTACTATATAAAATGTGTTCGAATATTTTGCAACATATTGACGTTAGTGAAATCGGCCTATAGTTTTCTGTGAGTTTTCTGTCGCCCGATTTAAAAACAGGTGTCACGCTTGCCGTTTTCCAATCTTGGGGAATGAGGCCTGTTTCAAGGGAAAGCTTATAAATGATCGTTAAATACGGAGAAATGATACCATGACACTCTTTAAGGACTACTGGCGATATTCCATCAGGTCCAATTGCTTTTGTGTCATCTAAATGCCGTAATAAAGAGTCGACGCCACTAACATCAAATTCAATATCTGGCATCATATCGCCTCGATTGGCGTTGTTCAAAAGCGAAGTCTCCCCAGCAGGTAATAGCGAAAACACAGATTGGAAGTACTTGTTGAAGCATTCCGCCCTCTGATAGTCCGACGTCACGGTTTTGCCGTCAACAGTTAAAGATGGTATCGATATGTCTTCTTTTCGATTTTGTTTTACATATTTCCAAAAAGATTTTGGGTTTTCTCTCAAGTCCTTGTTTAATTTAACAAAGAAGGTATCTTTGGCAGCTTTAATTGTTGCTTTCAATAGCTTATTTATCTCTTGCAAGCGTTTCTGATTTGCCAGACTGGTGTCGGCAGAAAATGTTTTATACGTTTGTCTTGCTTTCCTTACAAGTTTACGTATTTCTACGTTAAACCAAGGTTTTTGTTTTTTTCGTTGCCGCAGGTACCTGCATGGAACATGACTTTCGACTAGTTCAAGTATTTTGTCCCGAAATGCTGACCACAAAGTTAACGGACAGCGTGCATTTGACATATATTGGAAAGTAGGAAAGAAATTTTCAAGTTCGGTCCTGATAGCAGCATAGTCTCCTCTGTCGTAGCTGTACACTTTTCTTTGCGGAATTTGCGCCATCCGTACTCGCTGTATGTTAAGCTCTATGACAACTGCCCTGTGGTCACTAATACCTGGGCAAACAGTAACTTTTGATATTATGTTCGGCTCATTGCAAAGTACTAAGTCTAGAATTGCATTTTCTCGCGTAGGTTCCAGTACGTACTGCTGCAATCCATTTAATCCGAGCAGTTCTTCGAACTCTGTGTAAATACGGGACCTATTGCCAGCCACACATCCAGCATTCCAGTTGAAGTCAGGCAAATTGAAATCCCCCCCTAGAAGTACGCTATTAGGCAGGAGAGAGAGCATCTCAGACAGCAATCCGAATGAGCCGCTGCTGCCGGGTGGACGGTAGAATGTCCCGTAGACTACATTGTTTCCGTTAGGCAATTTCACAAGGCACCAGACAGACTCAGAATCGTTTTCAAATAAAATTTGTGTACTTGACAATGCATTTGATATCAAAAGGAATACTCCCCCGCCTTGTCCATGCCTATCTTTCCGATAGACAGTAAAACCAGGCGGAAAGATTTCTACATCAGGTATATCCTTGTTTAACCATGATTCGGTGCCCATCACAATCTGAGGTTTAACAGTGGCTACTAAAGACATGAAGTTATCGACTTTGTTCCTTATGCTGCGACAATTCACAAGCAGGACAGAGAGCCGTTCAGGCTGCGAGCAACGTGCTGAGTTATCTTTCGGAGGAACGGAATTCGGAATGCGTCATTTGCCTCTGTCCAGTCGCGCATGCGCCTGAAGTGGAACTGGCATCCGCATATCGCTATCCCAAACAAACGTTTGCCCATTGATGATCAATTTATCATAACTCAAGCGAACACGATTTTCTTTGTTCTCTCTTTTTTCTTTCGCATAATTCCAAAGCTGACGTCTTTTTTCTTGTACGGCTCGGCTGAAATCTTCAGAGATGCTGTACGAAGTGCCTTTTAGTCTGCAAGCGTTTTTAAAGACATTTTCTCTAGCCTTCCACCTTGAAAAGCATGCTACTATGGGCCGGTTTTTGCCTTCTCTGAAAACGCCTACGCGATGAGCCCGTTCAACCGAAATATCATCAAGTTTCATCACATCTTTGCATATTCCACTTATTAGTTTTTCAGACGCCTCCCACGTCTCGTTATGCTCCCTGTCAGGCAACCCGAAAAAGACCAGATTCTGTCTACGGCTTCTATTCTCCAAGTCGTCTAGTTTAGCCATAAATTTATCTTCCATTTTTTCCACCCGAGCAATACGACTTTCTACATTGTTTGTCTTCTCTATTAAGCCCGTAATTTTGGATTCTAATTCACATTGTCTTGTTGTAATTTCCGTTAACTTCGCAAGCACAGTTTCCTGGCCTGTTTTCATTTCTAAGAGAATCCTTTCAATGTTTGTCATTTGGTCACGTTCAACTGCATTCATGGGCCCTGGATTTAGTTCTACATCCCCCGATAGGAGCAGTAAGATTTGGGAAAGCGTCAGGCAGCCGTCGTAGAGAGAGAATAGTAGAGCATCAACGAAGCACAGGCTGGCATGTTCAAGACACTCAATCATTTGTCGCTTGCTAATGGGGCACGACACTCTTAAAAGCATAACATTGCTAGAGCGATAACACTTAGTTCCATTTAGGTAACTGACCTGGTACATGAAGAAGCGTGAGTTTGTGCCGAAAAGAGCGTCGTGCCCCAGTCGCTCTAGGCTTGGCTGGTCCTTTATATGGCCAGCGCGCAGCGGAACCGGAAAGGTTCCCCGATGCGCAGATTCCACTTCGGTGCGTCGGAGATCGTACACGATTTCCAGCAAATAATCTTGCGGACCGTGTAAGACATGAGCAGATGATTGCAGATCCGTTGTAGCAGCATCTGGCCAAGGTTCGGTGAAGCCATGTTCCACCGCGAAGTCGGCGTTCGCCACGACAGCGAAGAATCCGAGCAGCACCTGGTACATGAAGAAGCGTGAGTTTGTGCCGAAAAGAGCGTCGTGCCCCAGTCGCTCTAGGCTTGGCTGGTCCTTTATATGGCCAGCGCGCAGCGGAACCGGAAAGGTTCCCCGATGCGCAGATTCCACTTCGGTGCGTCGGAGATCGTACACGATTTCCAGCAAATAATCTTGCGGACCGTGTAAGACATGAGCAGATGATTGCAGATCCGTTGTAGCAGCGTCTGGCCAAGGTTCGGTGAAGCCATGTTCCACCGCGAAGTCGGCGTTCGCCACGACAGCGAAGAATCCGAGCAGCACCTGGTACATGAAGAAGCGTGAGTTTGTGCCGAAAAGAGCGTCGAGGGGCTTTAGTTCGAGGTAGCGGGTTCAATCCCAGTGGCGGCGGCGTTTCAATGGGGCGAAAAGCCAATTTTTTCTTACGGACAATTCTGGCTTAAAATGCTTTTGTGAATACGGGCCCAGATTTTTTATAAAATGGCCACCAGCCCAGCCGCGACGCAGCGCTTTTGCAGATCAGTTCCTAGGTGACGCGTACATATCTTACCTCTACGAGTTTCAAAGGACTAAATAACAAAAACGTTTTAGTTATCTTTTTTATTAGAGCATTGGTCGCAGTTGTTTATATGGCAAACTTGGAGCACTCACACAGGAAAAAAAGAAATTTGAAAAACGCACTAATTCTAGCTATTCGTCCTCGAATTTCAACGCTCAACTTAAGCCGCGCGCTCTCCGCTCTCGCGTCGTATACAGAAACGGCCTGTGACGAAATGTGTGACGAAGTGCGATAGAGCCGGATGACCCCTTTCCGTACGAGACAGCTGTACGCAATAACGTGCGTTGATACGGGTGACAAACGACGCCTCGCTTTGCACCGATGCTTGTAACAGAGTCGAACGTGTTGTCAGGATGGCCGAGCGGTCTAAGGCGCCAGACTCAAGGTTCTACCTTTCCTCTCATAGAGGACTCGAGGCTTCTGGTCCACGAATGTGGGCGTGGGTTCGAATCCCACTTCTGACAAATATTTTTTTTTTGTTTCCATCAAAAACATGCGCATAAAATTTTTTTAACACGAATGATTTCCCCGCGGCGGTGTGCACAAAACAACAATGGCAGAAGTTCGAATCCGGCTTTGAGCAATACGCTCAACATTTTGTGACCTTTTTTATTAATTCAATAACGTGAACTCCTAGAATGACCATTACTTTCTGAAAGGGTTCCGAGATGTACAAGGAGATGTATCCTCACAGACGTATTGCGTATTTTCGACTTTCTCGTCTCTCTTCCCCTCATTCTCGTTCATCGGCCTTTCAGGTTTTAAGTGGCGTCGTTCCTATTCGCGTTTTATGTGAACACTTCTTTTCTTTCTTTTTGTTTTTTTTTTACAGCGAAGCACAAACTGTGAACAATTTCTGGCACAGGTGTCTCGTCTTCACGTCAAGTTCAGTGCCGCGTTTGCGCAACACAGGCGCCAGCCTCCGAGCCGGGCGACGTCGGCTGCTCGCCGCTGCCTCGGTCAACCGCAGCGCCCGGAGTTTTTGTAGTGGAAGACAGGTGGCGCCACCAACACGCTAGCTGTAGGGTGCCTCGATGTCCTCCTCGCCCGCCGCTCCGTTCAGGGTGGAGACAAGTGCGTCGTCTGCTACGGCGTCCGCCATGTTCTTGCCCGCTGCGAGCGGCGCGTTGTTGGCGCGCGTGTGGACGAGCTTTTTGACGGAAGCAATGCGCTTTTTTGATTACTTCGATGACGAATTGCTCTACTATTAAGAAATATTTTTGCACCGAAAAAATATGCGCGCATTCCATAAGGCCCCTCTTTTATGCCTTCGTGTTTCTACTTAGTGTCGTTTTAATGCTGTCGTCTGGAAGTACCCTCGTAAAACGCGTTGCAACCACTGATCAGCGGCCTGGCGTGTTTGGTTTACGAACTGTAAATACAGAAATTAAGTTGCGCGGCAATCACTTTGTTTCACAGTGGGAAATGATGCGTTTAGCACAAGCGTTCACAGAGGAATGCAAAAATTGCTACGCTGCCAGCAGTTCTGTTCTTCGCGAAGAGTTACGCCGTGAACCTGTGTTGCTTGTGAGCATGTTGGTATGCAGCCCTGGAAATTCCTATTGCATAAGAAGATACCGGTGGTAAAGAAAGAGGTCAATAAGTGACGAGTAGATACGTGGTTTCGGTCACGACGTATGCGTCGCCATGCAGGTTTTTATTATGTCAGCTGTCAGGAGGTGTGAATTGCCACAGGTCTTTCGTAGATCTCAGACCAACGACCAGAAACTACAAAGAAGCCTTGAATTAACTTGAACAAAATAAATTAGAATGTCAGCTTGCAGCTCAGCTCGATAAGTTCGAAAAAAAAGCGGATAACTTGTACAGACACAAGGTGAAAAATCAGCACGCACAGCAAAGTAAGAATAAACACATAAATGAAAACTATATTAAATGAGTAAGACATGCACATGAAACGAAAGTTTTTGAATTCTGCCGATATGCATTAAAATTTAATTTCAGTGTTCACTATAGGCGCACTCCTGCACACGTCTTGCTTGCATACCCGTCAAGTCCCGTTGCCGCGGCTTGACGCAGGTGCACACGCAGCCTCAGTCTCGCGTAGTTTGACACAAGGAGCTTTTCCACTGTTTCTTTGTGTTCCTGACAGGCGCCCGTTACGCCGCATCGCAACATCTTTGTCAAGTATGCGGTTACAGCCTTCAAAGGAGATTTCATGGTGAAAACGATTTCTGTCCAGGTGGTGATACCATTAAAATGTTCCTCGCAAGATTTGAGAACTCGCATGACTGCATCGCTTGGGTAATGAAGGTTGCTGCCTTCAGAGACGTATTCCTTGAGGGACGTCAAGTATGCATGCTCACTGCTGCTTGAGCCTAACAATGCAGGCTTGCACTGCTCGCAGTGGCCAATAGATTTGAGGATCCCTTTTATAAGAAACCCACCGATATGAAACAAAACCTCGCACTCAGCTGATGTTAGCTCTTCGACAAACGGGATCTCCGCGTCGTCGATTGCTTCAATCTCGGCTGCCGCTTCTTCTTGCATACCTGCCGACAGCAGGTCGATCAGGTACTGTGCGTTATCGACATCGTAGCTAGTCGATGACGGTGTGTGGAAGAATTGGCTGACACAAACACCTTGAGTGATTACTGCACAACGGCACGTAGCAGCCGGGCATTTTGTGCCGACGACACCCAGCGAGCTCGTCGCAGCAACGTCCTACCACCTGCACCGTGCAGCGCGCGCGGCGGGCATGAACATGGCGGCGGTGGCTAGAACGAACCGGTTCTGGCGGCACCGGCGCCGTCAAAGAATGTCTCCACCCTGAACGGAGCGGCGGGCGAGGAGGACATCGAGGCACCCTAGCTAGCTGGGGCGACGGATCAAGTCAAGGTCGCGAAGCCGTTGAACAAGTGTGCGAGATGAACGTCACCGCATAGAGAAAGGTCACTGGCCGAAGTACATGGCAGCTGCACAAGTTGGTTCTTATTTCTGTGGCTGCACGCCGCAAATAAGCATGTGCCCATGTTATAGATCGCCCGTTTCCTCAGTTTAACGAATACTCGAGCGCAAGCTGCGAGTATGACTTGAAAAATCAGCTGTGCAGCACCTCCGTTGCTCATGATGTTCACCACGGAGGAAGGAAACTAAGGATAGGCCCTACCCCCTCCGCGCGCTAGGAGAAAAGTGTGGCGGAAATGACGTAGTAGGTTCTCATTTTTTTGCTGCTTTTTTATTTTTTTTTGGTTGTATGGCCACGCCTTTTGGGCCACAATGGCGGCGTTGTTATGGTTTTGAGCGCTCACACGTGTTGCTCTGGTAGGTTTAGGGCCGTGGCAAAGGCGCTGAGTGGGCGGGTTTGCGTTAGTCACCGTGTCTTGTTGCGCTGTGTTACCTGCACCCTGCTCTGCCAGATGCTGCGCGAGCGCGTGCGACACCACGCGCAGCGCGGCGTGGTTTCGCGAAAGATGTAAACAAGAGAGGAGGGTGGCCCAAAAGGCGGAGCATCGCCATGAGCAACGCCAAATTCCGGCTTCACTTTTGCTTCACAAAGAGTGACGTCAGGGCCTCTCCTTAGTTTCCTTCCTCCGTGATGTTCACGATTTTTAAAGCGAATCAGCGTTGCCAGATTGGAAAGTCGGCACGACACCTGAAACTCGCTAAAGTTTCCCCAGATTTCACCAGAAAATAAAATTGCCTTAAGATGCACAAAAATGGCCAAGAATTAACATTCGTCAAGCACTCATTTTATTATGAATATAATATCACGATGAGAAGCCTTTAATCATCCCTTGGAGCATCGTAAATGCCTGAATGAAACCAGCGTAGCATATCGTCTGTGATGATGAGGAGCCTGTAATCATCGCTTGGAGCATCGTAGATGCCTGAACGAAACCTGCTGGTAGCATATCGTCTGTGATAGTGAACTTCACGCAACACCCCTCTCTGGAGGCCAACGTTGTGCGAATTCGTACAATGGAATCCAAAGTTTTCAGCAACATTTTGTTCCTGTACTTCGTCTTAAAACACGTGACCTGACTGAAGACACGCTCGACCAGTGCATTCGACACTGGGCAAGAAAGACATGCCAGTGCATACAATGCAAGGTCCTGGTAGGGCTTTTCCCCCATGGCATTTTTAAACTTCAAAATTCTAGCCCAGAATGTTGCAGAATCCTCAGGAAGTTTCCCGTCGAAGACGGCCTGCGCAACAGGTTTTTGTGACAGCGAAACGAGCGGAGCGTCAGCACGTGTGTTGGCTGGCCACTTGACGCATTGCCGATGGCCCGGCGTTGCTCTTCCCGCGCTTCCCATGGTAAATTCATTCCTCCACTAGAACAGCCGGTGCCATCTATTGAAACGACTTATAAAGATACGTGCGTTGAAACCTAGCGCTAGCATCACACGCTAGCACAAACCTTAGCTACAGTAAGCTTTATAGTTCACTGTACTCTAGCGGTAGCACAGGAACACAGGGATTTCATGAGGAATAAACATATACAAATATAGGCCTTAGAATCGTGGCGGCCGCAGGCGCTACCTAGTGTTAAATGTTTGGATGAGCAGCGCGGGTAGACGGTAATTTCGATAGAGTGGTTTTCCCCAGATATCCCCAGATCTTGTCTGGTGTAGTAGTTTGTTGGCCTGGCCACCAGGAGCTCTACATTTTCACCAGGTTTCCGAAATCTGGTGGCCAATTTCACCAGATGGCAACGCTGAAGCGAATAGCTTTTTTTCCCTCTTTCAGTCCGTTTTCGTGGTAGGCGATGGTTGATGGTCGGTGTTCGCACGTGCGATTTGCGAAACAAAGGCGCCGAGGGAAAGGGCGCGCAACCGAGTTGTGGGGAGGTGCAAGGGGATACTGTACTGTCAGGGTGGTTAGAATGCCCTAGTACTGTGGCGTCGCGCGTGAGCTCTCTCGCTTAAAGCTTTACTCTCGCTGGCAACGAAGTTGCGGGGAGGGGCGGGAAATATGGGGAGGGAAGCTTGTCGCTCGTTCGCTCATAAAAATAAAGAAAAAAATATGTCACTTATGTATCGTTACTTCATTTGAATGCGCAAGCATTAGGACTTGTCTACACGTTCAATTAAACCTCCACCTTAATCCACCTGCGTCTGTCTGTGCACTTTGTGTGCCTCCTTCGTCCACCGTCGGTTCCAGCGCTGTAGCCTTCTACCATGTTCAACCAACAAGCCCAAGTGGTTACGCTAATCCACCTTGCTCTAATTTGTACCAGCCTTACTCCACTTTAATCAACATTCAACCACTGGGCCGATTTTAACGAAATTTGTTGCATTTGCGAGAGAAAGTAAAATTCTAGTGACTGTTTGACGCTGGATTTCGATTTAGGAACTGAATGTTCTTAAAGAAATTTTCAGAAATTGGTAAGTTTGAAAAAAGAAATATGGAACCTCGAAGTTTACAATTCGCAGCTCTGCACCTAGAACAGATATGGCAGTTCTGTAAACTGCATTCATTAGAGCAATCAAAGCGGACAAATTTAATATCTCAGTTTTTGTCTTACATGAATTTGTTACATTGCCTACAAGGGTTTTGCAAAAGTCCTACTCACATATTAGTGATAAATTTGAGAGCCATATGTAATACATCAATTTTGTCCGCTTTGGATGTACTATTAGGTGCAATTAACCGAATTATTGTATCCTTTTTCATTACTGAGTTACAGAGTTGTAAACCTTATAGTTTCGTTCCCTTAAAATTTTCGATTTTAGCAATTTTTATTAAAACACGAGGCCACGAAATTCCAAAAAAGTAAGACTGACAAATAAGGATCGACTCAAATCTTCTCAGTGGAAATTCACACAGCCTTAACAATGCTTGCACAGTACATATTTTAAACCTCATCTCTAAGGAAGGAAGTAGATATCACGCCGATTGCTACAAGCTTTGGTTGCTCCTAGCTGAGCGCTTCCCGTTCTAGCAGAATCAGCTAGAGCAGGCCTTATAAGCATAGGCGCCGGAGAACAAGCTACATAAAAACTTTAAGCACGCAGTAAAACTACAGCGCCTAGAATGGCCACTGCAGTAAAACTCTCCGCCCTGTTGGAACACAGCAGTCTAAGCTAAAAAAGTATGCAGTTAAATAAAACTCTTGCTTGGGCGAGTTGGTTCATGCTTGAATTAGTAAAGGCAAGGCGCAGAAGACCAGGACTCAAGAAGAACACAAACTACAGGACCGGCGCCACTCACAACTAAGTTTATTTCCGCAACAAGCCTGCCTTATGTAGGTTATTCACGCCGAGTCACACACGAAAATTTAGAAGTAAAAAACAGCAATCTATCGACCACTTAGCAATCATATCTGGCACAAAATATCAAATGAGCAAACAAGAACCACACGTGGAGCAGCACGGGAGGCAATTGATCGAGTATAGTCTTTTCCAAGCCAACGGGGACAAAAAACGAGACATAAAAAGTACCGTCTACGCTTCACTATCAAACTATCCACAACATAACACACTTCAAACGCCTAAGGTTTTATCACTGACTTATATTGAAATTTACTGGGTAATGTCTAGAATTAGGTGTGGCCTTCAAGACTTTAAAAAAAAAAAATAGACGGTGCATTAAAACGTGACTGCCTTCAGATTCACCACATAAACAACTGGCTCCAAGATAATACAAAGTTAACTAATACATTTTTTGTTAATTAGTATTCTGAAGCTCACGTTATTAGCCGCAAGGCATGTCCGCCTCACCTAGTAATTCGTACGCAAAAACTGCACGTTCCATCGCCGTGCTTCATAATCAAATCGCGGTTTTGGTACGCAAAACCGCGTAATTCAATTCAATTCAAAGAATGCAAACTTAATTCGAGAAAATTTGCAAGATTGTTGCTGTTTGTAAATTATGAAACGGTTATACATTTAATGTTTCTTAAGTTATGGAATATGCATACGTTTAACAACCCTTCGTGACGTCAAACGCAATGGAAAGTGCAGGTGTGTGCATGATTGATGAGACCACGTGCGTGCGCGCGTTCAGAAATGCATCTTGGCAGTGCATCACTATTGGTTTTTTCTCGTGCGATCTTGCTTAAAGGTCACTATTGGGAACTGAAAGAGTCGCCACCGAAACGCGTCACACATTCATGTGTGAGCCGTGTACTGCAGCCATGGTCTTCTCTCTTGCGTTTCCTTCTGGACACGCTGCGACATCTGGCGATGCGTGCGCGAAGTCTCTCGTTTTTTGTGTGGCCTCCGAGATTGCACTGGTGGCGCCCCGATGTGTGCTAACGATGAGAATTGATCCCTCGTTGCCCATCTCGCGATAGCGGCCGAGCGGATACAGCACCAACTGAACTGCTGTGCTCTGAGACTCATGTCCGCTACCGACTACTACCGATGTTCTTGAAGTCTTTCTTTTTATTAGAAAGACCGCCGGAGTAAATAGGCTAAAAACGCTATACAGGTGTGAAACTAGCAAAGGGGGAAAAGTACGCTAAAAACGCTAAGCGCGCGTTAAAAACTAAGCACGCATTAAAATTCTAGTTCCTGGGAGGCGCTGCTCAAGCATGAGCTTCTGCGCACTTTTCCGCCGCCTGTACAGTCCCGCGAGCTGTCATCATTTCGCAGATAGCTAGAAATACAGTATTTACTTGCCTCCGCTTCGAACTCAGACTTTTTTTTCAATAGGTCTCTAAGGCAGAGCAATTACGTCAGCCTCACATTCATGATCCTGAATGAAGGCTCAAAATGGGCCAGCAAGCGTTCTTCGAATCGATGGTAATCAACAAACAAACGTATCTGAGCTTCCTTAGAAAATCATAGTCAAAAATCATCTCAAAGACCACTTGGACGTAACCGCTCTTTTAGTTCCGTAATTCACCGTCTCCCAGGAGCATATAGAAAGAGAACCCAAAAATATGATCCAGCGCATAGATCGAAGCAGTCCGGGAAGAAATGTAAGAGAATCCGAATTATGCCTGAAAAGATATTGTTGAATTTGTTCACGTGTGTGGGATTTACGAACTCGAACATAAGAATAGGGCGCATGCTCTCCCTCTTCCTGCGGCATCATCATCATCGGTTCCCACGAGTGACCTGGGAACCTCGTGCGCGAACGCGCTGCTCGTGGAGGTAAGAATAAGAAGGAAAAGAACAAGGACAAGAAGAATATCGCCGTGTGCTAGTTCCTAGGGCCAACTACTATACTATACGCCTGAAGCGCTAAGGACCCTTCAAGGACGCCGTCGCGGGCAACCTACCTTCCGTAAGGCGTTCGTTCCAGCCTTCTGCCAAGGGCAGTGCTTCTACCCGAAGCTCTAGAAGGCGCTTCTCAGTTTTGGCCGCCGTGTCCGAAGCTGCTAAAGCGAAAGTCGTCGATAGCGGCGGTTTACGTTAACACGGAAGTATAGATCCGCGGTCACGTCTGCGGTACTCGCTAGTGCTCGCTCGGTGCCAGCCAAAACAGAGCCGAGTCCTGTTGCTGACAACTGCGCGGCCGCCGTGCCTCTTCGTGGGCAGCCTATGGAGCCCAAAGACTCGGCCAAGGCAGCGGGAGGGCGCGCGTCGCGCTCTTCAACCGGCAGTGTCTCCAAGCGCAGCAGTCGACGTTTCTCCGACATGTCCTCGGCACCTGATGGACAGCAGGACGACGCCGCGGATCAGGGAGGGCCTGCCGCCCCGAAGAGGGTATCGTCGGATGCATCCGCCTCACACGGGACAGACAGGGCGGACCATCCTGCAGACCCTAAGGCAGCTACCTCTCGTCGAGAGTCCGTGAAACCCGAATGGGCCGCCAAGAACGCTGGCCTGGGAAAGAGGCGCAAGTCGACGTCTTCTCGCAGAAGCGCCTCGTCTCGAAAATCGTCGAGGTCGTCCCGAAGCTCGTCCCGGTCCGCACAGCTGGCGAACGACGGCGGTGCCGCGGAGAAGACTGCAGCCTCCCACTCTGCCATGCCCAAACAACGTAGAAAACGCAAATCTCGGAAGCAATCCAAGATGCTCGACGATGCGGCCGCCTCTGAAAGCGATAAGGCCGCCGAGAGAGGTGCTTCGCAGCCTTCCACGGTGCCTGGCAGCGGCGCTCCATCGGCGTTGATGACCGGTCTACAGATGACAAACCTCTGCAGCGAGTTCTCCGCCACCAGAGAGTCTGGGACAGCAGGTACTTCCCTCGTTCTTTACTTGCGAGAGCAAGTTATATTTCTGTTATCGCACATGGTTCGTGAACCCTAGTGTCATAAATTGAGGGGTTTAAGGTCCAGAAACTGCACAATGGATTATGAGGGACAACGAAGTGGAGCGCTCCGGATGAACTTTGACTTCCAGCTTTTTTTTTTTAGCGTGGACCCAAAGCATGGTACACAATCGTTCTTGCTGAAGCCTCTTTTGCATCACATGTGTCCCCGGGATTTCTAACCACGCAAACGTTTACTTGTCATAGCAAGTTTGCGCTAAATTGCCTGATCTTTTTGAAACCTTTTGTGTGCCGTATGCTTAATAATACACACACACACATTTCACAAGGCTGTCGGAACGAAATGTTGGTTGTAGTTTCGTTCCACTGAAAAAAGCTCCGTTCCGGTTCTGCTTCTGAACCAAAAAATAAAAATAAAATAATCCTTAACGCTTCATAACGGTTTTGGGTCGCATGCAACAATTTTCGAAGTAACGATAAAAATACGTTATTAATTTTTTTTTCAATATGTGACTTATGGACTCTGAGATCATGCTCAGTGCCTTTAGTCAAGGCATTGGACATGGTCTCAGAAGCAGCACGTCATCGAGTGTACTCGCCGAAATTCGAGACCGCTGTTCCAATAAAACGAACATAAACGAACGATTAAACGTCCGTAACAAAGCGTTGTACCCGTAGAAAACAAAACGATAAGCTCTTCAGCGTGCAAGCCCTGTGTTTTGCTACGATGCCTATCAGCTGGTGCGCCGAAGCTCCGAGCGACATGCTTAGATTAGTGGAGCGCTCGACCCGCACTATCCCTGCCTGAGATACGCGCTAATGCGGATCCCGTAGATGCGCACTTATGATGACGTTGCCTGACGTCGTTTGTTTCGGATTGCCGACTTCCCCTTAAACCGAAAACCTATAAAAATATTTTGGTTTCGCTCTAAAAACAAAATAATAACACACACACACACACGCGCGCGCACACGCACACACGCACACACACACACACGCACACACACACACGCACACACAGAGAGAGAGAGAGAGAAACTCCTCTGAGTTGTCTAAGGTACGCGTAAGCATTGTGCTACATGCTCACCTCCACGCAGCCCGATGTCATTATCAATGTTATGAAACTTGATTCGGCCAGTACAAACGACGACACGAACTGATGCGGATGGCGCCGCAAGGAGCATTTATGACTCAAGGAAAGTATTGCAGGTGGCGGCGCCAGGTGCTCCGATGACGCTCCCATCATTATAATCGTTATCGCCCTTAAGCGCATTCGCGTCGAACCGTTATGAACCGTGATCAAACCTACTCGGGCCGGCGGCATTGCCTCGCGGACCGTGCCTTGAAAGCGATCTGCGACGCCGAGTGCCGGCTACTGATAGGTTCGCGCGCTGTGTTCTCGCCGCTTACTTAGCGTTCAAGAGAGACGCGCGGGCCCGTATCGTGAAAGCGATCTGCGAAAGCGGCTGAGTGCGGCGCGTGCTGTGCAGCTCCGTGAGCGCTGTTCCCGCTGCTTCGTTGGCGTAGAGACAGCACGAAGGTGAATTCGCTCGCTGCTGCGGAGGCTCTCTTGAAAGCGGTCGTTTTACGGGACGGACGGGAGGATGGGGGGGGGCGGACAGTTGTCTCATTGGGCAAGCAAATAAACGCTTACGCATTTAAAGACAAGAAATATGCGAATAAATACGGAATCGCGTGCGCCGAAATTTAGCAGACGACAGCATGTTCTTCGCCGAGTGCATGGTGGTGCCACACAACCACACCGCAGCAAACGCGGAGGCTATTTCAAGAAGGCCCGTAGTGTATATCTGCAACTTGGCGGCGGAAATTGGTCAGCGCGCTTTGGCAAGTACTGTACACCAGCAGCATCGGGTGCGAGCGAAACATGAACTTAGTTGTTATCGCAAGTCCAATGAGTCGCAGTTTCACACAGATAATCATTAGTTGATGGGGCTTTTTTATTTTTTATTATTATTTCGATTATTTCGTGTGATTTGTTTCGCCATACGTCTTCGCTGAGAGTGTCTTTATTACAGACGCCTGTGCGGCCAGTACCAATGTGAATCCGACCCCCTTGTTGTCAACGGTACCAGCTGGTGCAACAGAGGAGCCGACAGCTATGAAGGCATCGATAACGCAGGCGTCTCCGTTTGAAATCACGAAGTCCCCCCGCGATACACACTCCTTCCTGGGCATCTCAATGCCGGTGAGCAGTGTGGCAGCGGACTGCATGAAGCGCCTCTTATAATGCGTAGTGTTACACACATGCGCACGAATATACGAATACGTGTGCTTCGCGGCTTCAAAGCCCTTCGCTCGCGAACGGCGCTAATTAGCTCGACTAAGCTCACATTCTTGCGCATATATATACTAGCGTCGAATCACAGGCGCTTGCGGTGGTTCGCTTCTAAATAATAAGTATGGAGTCTTGGTTTTACGAGCGCAGGCACGAATTGGTGCGTTGTTTAATTAAATTCTAGTGTTTTACGCTCCAGAACCACGACGATCTGACGTAGGCACGCCGTAGTGCACAACTCCGGATTAATTCTGACCACCTGGAGTTCTCCAACGTTCATCCAGTGAACGGTACACGAGCGTTTTTTTAATTCCACCCCCATCGGGATGCGGCTGCCGTGGTCAGGATCGAACCCTTGACCTCGCGCTTGACAGCTCAATGGGCTGTACCGTGGAGGTTAATAGGTGGTTTTATAGGACGCTAGGCTTGAAGGTAATAAAGCAACTAATTCGGAAAACCGTGGCGGCGTAGCATGGTTTCCTTTCGCTTGTTTATTTCACATTTTATTTCATATTCGTGGCATAAATAAGTCCATTCATCGCCGAAATCAGACAGTATACAGCGCGCTTTTCTTTTTTATTTCGAACATGAAAAAAGAAGCCCCCTAATGGTTACTCGAATTACGTCACTACAGATGGATTAACTGTCCACAGTGTCCACAGAAAACAATGCAGTTAATTTACTAATTAAATGCGTCGATTGCCGTCCTAGTTGCCTACCTTACGCCAGGTGTACATATCGGAAAGTCGAACCGGAATCGTCACAAAACTCCAGTTCCTCTTTTCGGCATTTCGAAACGGTCACGTGAACCGACAAAGAAAGAACTGGTGCCAAATTAGTCGCTTAGATTACATGATTCTACGCACGCGGTACCGCGAAGCGCAGCTCGCAGTGAAACCTCCCGGTTACGTAGTATATATGGCGGCGTCAAATAGAGCTCGGGGGTATAACGCGCGATAACGAGGTCCGTTCCGCCGCACTTAAACTAAATGCATCCAATCCGGAGATGAGCACAGTACCAATCGGAATAAGATCGCAGTAAGAGGCAAGTGCGACAGCATGCAGCTTCACATTACATCGCACTTTTACGTCACACAGGGTTTAGAGAGAGAGCCGCGTTTCGCGCTGTCGGGTGCGCAATCAGGTAAATTTAATAAATAATTGGGCACCACTTATTTCGGTCTATATGGCCATATTGACATGTAGAAACACGGAACTAGACTATCTTCCTTCAGCTTTTCCATGTAAACATGTGACTTAATGTAGTCATCTACGAGGTGAATTAATGAAATTAATCTAATTAGAAAATTGATTGCTTTTTGCGTTTTCTTGCAAACGATGTCCTCATAATTCGCGAGTAACTTCGTAGGTTTTAGAGCGAAGCTGTATACCTCTACCGTCCAAGGAAATTTTCGTGTCACCATAACTCCCCATACGTGGGCCGATCCCGAAGATAGTGCGATGCCGGGCCGACCTGCGGCGGAGGCGAAGCAGGCGTTAAGCTCTCCCCATACGTGGGCCGATGCCGAAGATAGGGCAATGCCTGACCGACCCACGGCGGAGGTGAAGCAGGTGTTAAGCCCTCCCCATACGTGACCCTATCCCGAAGATAGTGCAATGCCGGGCCAACTCGCGGATGACAGCTTCGCTGGTCATCCTTCTTCACAGAGTGGAAGGGCGCTGAGATTTTTTTTTCCAGTTTTGATATCACGATGTCTACTTTTGCGAGCCCTTCGTAACGCATCTAATTGTATTCCAAACGTAAAAAATTGGCGCAGGCGCAGTTCTGTACCTACTTAATGTGAAACTATATGCTTATATTGCGACCCAAAATTTCGTGCAGTTGGCCTTTAATGTTTGCAGTATTTAAGACTGGATTTGCGCTGAGAAAAGAAAACCCAAGAAAGTCATTTACTTTTTGGGGAATTTTAAATTTGTGGAGCTGGTGGAAATTTTGCATCTGGCAGTCTATACACTGTCGCTGTGCCTCCGCAGGAGTACCAGCCGCGGAGCAAGAACTCGCATTCGGGAAACGTACGCTGCAGGATGGCGGTCATCGTTCTCTTCCTGCTGGCTTGCGTGCTGCTCCCCTTGCTGGTCGTCACGTGGCTCTACTTGTTCGCCAATCAGGACGCGCCGAGCTCCTTTCCCGTCTGCTCGACCGACGGCTGCCTGAACCACGCGGCGGCACTGAGTGCCAAGCGGAACCGTTCCCTGGACCCCTGCGAAGACTTCGGCCTGTACGTCTGCGCGGCCTGGAAGCGCAAGCACACGAGCCTCACCAGCACAATCGTTGAGGAGGTGGCCATCGATGTTTTTTTTCTTTCCTCATTTTTAAAAATAAAACATATGCTCAGCCATTCAAACGCGATAATCGTCCCGCATGGCTGCCGGTGCTTTTTGCGCCACCGGCGAGCGATATGGGGAATCGTTGGGGGTCAATAAGGCAGTCACAATACTTCACAAAGACACTTGCTTTCATCATATGCCATGCACACTGCAACAGCTAGGTGTCCTCAGCGTCCACTGGTGGCGCGAAAAGCGCGGGCTGCCATTGCGGGCCGATTATAGCGTTTAAATCGCCAAGGACTGCACATGGGCTGAAGTGCGTGAGGTTTTCCGTAGAGTAACGTAAAGCATTTTGCAAAACCGTTAAAGGCACACTAAGTAGAAACATTCAATCAGTTTAGACTGATAAAGTATGCTTTCAAAACTGCATTTGCAAAAGTTCCATTTTGCCGATCATCGCGCCGAAACTCCGCGGAGCCCCTGTACACGAGTGCGTCGTCACGGGTTTCAAACCTTTTTCTCGTATTTGAGCTGTTGTGGCTTAGTAACTGTTTTTTGAAAAACATCCATTCTTTGGATGTTTTAGAGGTCCATCTTTACTGATAAAAAGTTAACTATAGGACCGAGCAAATGTCGTCAAAATTCATGACGTCACGCGTCGAGCTGGTGCGAGATATTGACGGTGGCGTCGCCACCCGTGTTTTTGCGCCTTTTGTGGCTTACGAAGCTTCCTCTGTTAGCGGACTTTGTGGTTGATTAATACACTCCAACTTATCCTTTCTCTTTAGTGTACCTTTAAGCTGAGTTATCTGGCAGAGGCTTTTCGAAAAAGACAACATACGTTGCATATCCAACAACCTCATAAGAACATGAAAATCCCGCATAAAATCTCGTATGTTCCCATATGTTCACGTGCGGGTATTGAATATAGGGTATATGAGATTTCTTTTTCTTTTGAGATAGAGCGCCATGGCATAATTCCACAATGTGTGCGGCCTGCAAATTGTGAAGGTTCAATGTTTGTACTCGCAAGAAAAGCTCTTACGCTAGAATTGTTGAATTGCGGTTGAATATCGCGACAGATGGAAACGAAGTCGCCAAACAAGACATGGTAAGGTCAATTTTCATCGACGATGATATCAATACTAAAAAGCTGGAAGGAATGTAAATAGGGTGATTGGCTCATAGGACGCAATGAAAGAAACTGATCAAACATGGCGACCTCTATATTGAAGTGTATATAGTCTCAGGGATCCGGAGAACGCCTGCATAGCATTGCGATACGAGTTGTGAGGCAGCCACACGATAGCATATATGTGTATGATTCCTTGGCCGTGCGTGCATGAAGCAGGGTGTGCAAAAAGGAGCACAGAGTGTATATACGAACGTGCATTCATCGTACGATCACATTGTGGAAGAAAGTTTGATACCCACATAAGTAGCTTATTCGTCGTCAACTGGAATTAATTTCTTCAGGCCTTTCCAATATGTTTTTTCTATGCTAGGGCATTTAGGCATCGTCTAAAAAGATTCTGCGACTATAGGTATAACTTTTTTTTCGCAGGAAATATGGAAAAACCGGCGAGAAGGCGAAATCTTTTAGGAGCAATATTCAGGCTGTTAGGCAGGGAAGGATTAGCAGCGAGAATCAACGGAGAACATCTCATCAACGTGCGGTTTGCAAATGATAGGGGCTTAATGCCCGCTAGCTTGAACCGGAGTTGCAGAGTGAGACCCTACGCTCCTTTCCGGAGAGTCAAAATCCCCGTTAATTCCAATCCTTCTTTAGAAGTCCATCTTCACTGATAAAAAGTTAACTATAGGACCATGACGTCACGCGTCGAGCTGGTGCGAGATATTGACGGTGGCGGTATGGACTCCTCGGTATGGACCCTTCCCACTCCTGGAGTGGCTGAGCTGAACCTTGACTTGGAGCGCAAAAAACGTGGGTACAGAGGTAAAGGAAGACCAGACAGGACGAGCACTAACTTGAAGTTTGTGTTCGTCTTGTCTGGTCTTCCTTTCCTCTCTCCCCGTTTTTTTAGCGCTACAAGTCGAGTATGCAGTCTCACAGACTCGCCCAAACTTCAGCTCTTATGAGATAAGCCATTACATTCCTCAAATTCCAGTAAACGAAACGTTTCCTAATTGTTTACTAATTGCGCGTGCGTGCTTCGTAACTACATAAAAAACAAAGTTTCGAAGTCTTAACGACGTTCCAACTAACGCAACGTGCGTGGTTTTTTTTCGTCCAATGAACATGCTCGTCGCGTGTTATCTCTGCAGCACATTGGTGCCTGTAATCTCTCTTATACGACGTTTTCTTTGCGAACACTTCCTGACTTTACCGACCGTGGCTGGGTGCTGCTGTAATACCGAATACCTCATGCTTAAAAAAAGAAAGGAGAAAAGGCTGAATTATGTACCCGATGGTGAGATCGAACCTCGGACTTGGGGTACCGACGCCACAATTGCACGTGCACTTCTGGCGGGCCAACGCCAGCTATAACCGTCTCAGCTGATCGCCGCATGTGTTAATTGCGTAGGACGGGAGCGCAAGAACAGATGCGGATTAACCAGTTTCCTCTACACGAAAGATGGAGGAAGGAAACGTCTAAATTTATAGCAAATATAAAGCGCCGACACGTAGATTCCAAGATGTGTGTTGGACCCGCGTAATTTTTATTAAAGAATCCTTTTCTGAATTATGGTTTCTGCAAAAATCTGTCTTCCTATATTTGCCATGAAAAGGTTCACCAGCCATCAAAAAGAAGGATTGCGTGAACACATGGGCGGTATATATAGCACATGCCTCGTCAATACAGTATTAATTTCCCGTACGCAAGCAACGATATTTCACATGGATATATACAAGATGCGGACGCAAGACATTTATACGCGTGTAATAGGACTAGACAAACACATAATAATCTATTACATAAATTTATTTGTCTTCCTTATCAAATAGCATCAAAGCTTTCTTTTTAGGTGGCGTGCCTTCTATATACCACTCGTGACGCAACACCGTCGTTCGCACGCAGGTGGTCCTGGACTCCATCCTGGAGCAGAGCCGGCCGAAGATGAGTGAATACCACGGCGACGTGCCGTTGGGACAACGACCCGAGCAGTTCATGGCGCTGTGCGAAGCGGCCAGGCCGAGTGACGACGTCTCAGCCGTCAGAGCGTTCAAGGAGTTTGTGGAGGGCGAGCTTGGTTTCCTGGATCCTCCTAAGAAGCCTCCTGGCGACGGGAGGCTGCCGGCCAACAGCAGCCTACACGCGCAGCTTCTCAAAGCACTGGTCGTTCTCAGCGGCAAGGTATCGTTTATACTTGGCGCACTGCGTCAATGATACATATATAGAAAGAGAATAAATTGATTGCGGTTCAGCACCTGTAACTATTGGTTCAGGACTGGGCTATCCTTGCAGTGTTCTCCACGTTTCTGCGAATTTCAGTGACACTACAGCAGTTTCGATATTTATAAATGAAGAAGCAGCCTGTTACGTTAGGACTTGCCAGGTTTGGCTATAGCTGGCGCTAATCTGTTGTGTTCATATAGGAGGTTGTGGCCAAGTACTGCACCAGGGTGGCCAATCCTGCTCTGGTGAGGGAGTGCGTTACCGGTTCTGGTCACAGGGATCAGGCCACACTCCAGGCCTGTTTATGCAATTTTATCAACACGCGGATTTTTGTTAATCCGGTGGAAAATTGCGCGGCACCGGGATTCGAACCACGGACCACTTGCACGCGAGGCGGGTGTTCTATCTCTACGCCACCGCTGCACCGGGGTAGTTGGAGAACCGGGGTCGTTGGAGAAGTATGGGAGAGGCCTTTGCCCTTGCATAACCAGGCTGATGATGATGATGGCGCTAATCTGGCGCAGCAATTTTAGTTGAAGGTGCATAGTTTCACAATTGCGTACGTATTGGAAAAGATCACCAAGAAGATACAATTCGGCGTAACCTAAAGGTAGGATCTTCACGAAGGTTACCGTTACAAGTTTGTGGCTGGCTGCTATTGAAGCATCTTAGCTAAAAGAGTTTCTGCCTTTTTGTGGTCACTTTCGATATATGTATGCGTGCGTGCGTGCTTGTTTGTATTGTTGCTATGTGCTTTACAAAATATGGTTATAAACTATCTTTTTAATCCGTTGATCGCTAGACGTACGGCCAGCATTCTTGTTTGGTAGTATAGAAGCGCACGTATACGAAACCGTGCTAATCCGACGCGATACCTATGCCGCAGGTGGTGAAGATGAAATTTTATATGATATTGCATTGTTCCAAATAATGATGATTATGTACAATTTCGTATTGTCAGGTTATGCACAGTTGTACAATGCACAATCGCGTTCATAATCATCGGCAACATGATGCCCGGGTTCGAAAGGGCCCGAAGACTGCACGGCGATGCTGAGATACCAAAAAAAATCCCGGGAGACCCTCTCGATGAATGTCGACTGTAATGCGATTAACATTGACGCAATGTAGTGACACGCCGTATTGCCAACGCCGAAACGTGCGTGCACTGGGCTTCTCTCGCACTGCACACACTGCGCCATTAAGCGACTCCGTAACGTTGTCCGCGCAAGGCATGGATTATATTCCACCGAGAACGCGCGAAATATTAAAGGACCTTTTTTGGTCATTGGAGAGTGGCACTTACGCAGTGGTGTATGTCCATTTACGCGAATTGGTATCAAAGAAGTTTATTGAAGAGCGGCATATACGTAGTGGCACATGCCCAATGACCCAACCTGGCGTCAGGTTCACTGAAGAGCGGCACAAACCAGGTGGCACAAACCGTGTGCTACAAGTTAGCATCAAAGAAGTTTATCGAAGAGCGGCACATACATAGTGGCACATGCCCAATGACCCAACCTGGCGTCAGGTTCACTGAAGAGCGGCACAAACCAGGTGGCACAAACCGTGTGCTACAAGTTAGCATCAAAGAAGTTTATCGAAGAGCGGCACATACATAGTGGCACATGCCCAATGACCCAACCTGGCGTCAGGTTCACTGAAGAGCTGTACAAACCAGGTGGCACAAACCGTGTGCTACAAGTTAGCATCAAAGAAGTTTATTGAAGAGCGGCACATACATAGTGGCACATGCCCAATGACCCAACCTGGCGTCAGGTTCACTGAAGAGCGGCACAAACCAGGTGGCACACACCGTGTGCTACAAGTTAGCATCAAAGAAGTTTATTGAAGAGCGGCACATACATAGTGGAACATGCCCAATGACCCAACCTTGCGTCAGGTTCACTGAAGAGCGGCACAAACCAAGTGGCACAAACCAGGTGGCACAAACCGTGTAGTATAAGTTAGCATCAAAGAAATTTATCGAAGAGCGGCACATACATAGTGGCACATGCCCAATGACCCAACCTGGCGTCAGGTTCACTGAAGAGCGGCACAAACCAGGTGGCACAAACCGTGTGCTACAAGTTAGCATCAAAGAAGTTTATCGAAGAGCGGCACATACATCACATGCCCAATGACCCAACCTGGCTTCAGGTTCACTGAAGAGCGGCACAAACCAGGTGGCACAAACCGTGTGCTACAAGTTAGCATCAATGAAGTTTATTGAAGAGCGGCACATACATAGTGACACATGCCCAATGACCCAACCTGGCGTCAGGTTCACTGAAGAGCGGCACAAAGCAGGTGGCACAAACCGTGTGCTACAAGTTAGCATCAAAGAAGTTTATTGAAGAGTGGCACATACATAGTGGCACATGCCCAATGACCCAACCTGGCGTCAGGTTCACTGAAGAGCTGTACAAACCAGGTGGCACAAACCGTGTGCTACAACTTAGCATCAAAGAAGTTTATCGAAGAGCGGCACATACATAGTGGCACATGCCCAATGACCCAACCTGGCGTCAGGTTCTCTGAAGAGTGGTACAAACCAGGTGGCACAAACCGTGTGCTACAAGTTAGCATCAAAGAAGTTTATCGAAGAGTGGCACATACATAGTGGCACATACCCAATGACCCAACCTGGCGTCAGGTTCACTGAAGAGCGGTACAGACCAAGCGGCACAAAGCCAGTGCTACAAGTTAGCATCGAAGAAGTTTATCGAAGAGTGGCACATACATAGTGGCACATACCCAATGACCCAACCTGGCGTCAGGTTCACTGAAGAGCGGTACAGACCAAGCGGCACAAAGCCAGTGCTACAAGTTAGCATCAAAGAAGTTTATCGAAGAGTGGTACATACATAGTGGCACATACCCAATGACCCAACCTGGCGTCAGGTTCACTGAAGAGTGGTAAAAACCAGGTGGCACAAACCGTGTGCTACAAGCTAGCATCAAACAAGTTTATCGAAGAGTGGCACATACATAGTGGCACATACCCAAGGATCCAACCTGGCGTCAGGTTCACTGAAGAGCGGTACAGACCAAGCGGCACAAAGCCAGTGCTACAAGTTGGCATCAAAAAGAATTATCGAAGAGCAGCACATACCCAATGACCCATGCTGGCATCCTGTTCACTGAAGAGTGGCACAGGCCAGGCGGCACAAACTCCGTGCTACAAGTTAGCATCAAAGAAGTTTATTGAATAGCAGAGCAGATATAGTGGCACATACCCAATGACCCAAGCTGGTGTCAGGTCCACTGAAGAGCGGCACAGACCACGTGGCACAAACTCCATGCTATAATTGGCATCAAAGAGGTTTATTGAAGAGCAGCACATACCCAATGACCCAAGCTGGCGTCAGGTTCACTGAAAAGAGGCACAGACCATGCGGAAAATACCCCGTGCTACAAGTTGTCATCAAAAAAGTTTACTGAAGAGCGGCACATACATAGTCGCACATACCCAATGTCCCATGCTGGCGACAGTTTCCCTGAACAGCGGCACAGACCAAGTGGCACAAACCCCGTGCTACAAGTAGGTATCAAAAAAGTTTATTGAAGAGCCGCACATACATAGTGGCAGATACCCCGGGATCCAAGCTGGCATAAGGTTCACTGAAGAGTGGCACAGAGTAGGTGGCACAAACCTGGCGCTACAATTTAGCATCAAATAAGTTTATTGAATACCGGCGCATATATAGTGACACATACCCAATTACCCAAGCTGGTGTCAGGTTCACTGAAAAGCGGCACAGACCAAGCGGCACAAAGCCAGTGCTACAAGTTGGCATTAAAAATAATTATCGAAGAGCGGCACATACATAGTGGCAATAATGACCCATGCTGGTGTCAGGTTCACTGAAGAGCAGCACAGACTGAGTGGCACACACGCAGTGCTACAAGTTGGCTAAAGAGGTTTATCGAAGAGCGGCACATACATAGTGGCACATGCCCAATGACCCATGCTCCTGTCAGGTTCACTGAATAGCGGCACAGACCAGTCGGCACAAACCCCGTGCTACAAGTTGGCATCAAAGAGGTTTATCGAAGAGCGGTACATACATTGTGGCATATACCTAATGACCCATGCTGGTGTCAGGTTCACTGAAGAGCGGCACAGACCAGGCGGCACAAACCCCGTGCTACAAGTTAGCATCAAAGAAGTTTATTGAATAGCAGCACATACATAGTGGCACATGCCCAATGACGCACGCTGGCGTCAGGTTCACTGAAGAGCGGCACAGATCAAGTGGCACAAACTCGGTGCTACAAATTGGCATCAAAGAGGTTTAGTGAAGAGTCGCAATACGTAGTGGGACATATCCAATGCCCAAAGCTGGCGTCAGGTTCACTGAAGAGAGGCACAGACTATGTGGCACAAACACAGTGCCACAAGTTGGCATCAAAGAGGTTTATTGAACGACCATACACCCAGTGGCACAAGTTGGTCCGACGGTGAGTTTCGAACCATAAGTTCCCTCAGCACAGCATCCCGCTGTGCTACCGCTGTGTTACTTACAGATAAACAGACGGATGGACGGACGGACAGACAGCAGATAAACAGACATAGAGAGGGACAGACAGACAGACATACAGAGAAACAGACAGACAGGACATACGGACGGACGGAAGGACGTCAGAATTTTGTAATGACGGACGTCATAATAAAGGTGAACTAGATACCGTTCGAATTACTGGTATATATCAAAAAAATTTTGCGCATGTCGATGCCACTATGCAGTTTTGGAGCCTTTTCGAACACGTGCGTCATGTTGATTCTAATATTAAACGTAAGTGTAGATTACTTGACATAACATGTTGAAGGCTGACCAGGTGTACTACTTTAAGCTATTGCAATGAATGAATAAATATAAGTTACATATTTCCGCAGTGCCCAGCTCAAGTTCATACAGTACCCGAAACCCAAAACGAAAAATGCCGCGAGTTAGAACCAACTATGGAAGGCAAGCATTATCTTTTCATATAACCAGTGCTCTAAATAGAAGAGATATGCAAGTCGACCTTAATAAAGGTGTACATACATTTAAGGAATACTGTAGGAATTTCCTTGTGAACAGCGACATTATGTTTTCATTATTGTAAATTACCTCAGAAAGTGCGCTTTGTTCTCCCTTGCCATGCTCCTCTCAGCTACTGCAATTTTGATACACGGCTGTGAAATTGTGCTTGGTTTCTGTGTCTTGGTTTTTGTGATGAGTGCCATAGCTATGAATCATGTTGTTGAACGTGCTGACTGATAACTGAATTGCTGTGTTCTGTATTTACGTTGCATACATTATGTTGCGTATGTAAATATTTTGTACCAATTATTTGCTGACTTCATATTCGAGCAGTGACTAGTCTCCCTTTTAATATTTCCCACTGTCTGAACCTATGATGTCTGTCTGACTGAATTTTGTTGATGTATTTTGTCTGTGTATATTGTGCAAGGGGGCCGGGGCCCTTGTCAGGCGCTGTGTCGCCTTTAGCCTCGGCCCCCTCTTAGGATGTGTCTGAGGAAACAACAAAGAAAAGAAAGAAAGAATTACTCGAAGTCTGTTCAGTGATTGTGATTTCGACCGTCTTTTGACTGGAGACATCACTTGTGGTTTCATTGCATGCTGGTTTCACCGGTTAGTGTGGAACGAGCCCAATGTGCGTCATTGCTGACGTCAGTGCGCAATGCAACAAATTCCGAGAGCGGATGTGTCAGGAGGTAGTGACTACACATTGTTTCATCGGCACTCTACCAGCTCTAAAGGTCACAATGAGTGCTAGCAGGGCATTTGAACAGTTGTTCACTCCAAATGCAGTTCTAGATCACTGTTTGAGACTGTGTTAAAGTGCACTGCATTCCGGATCGGCCTACGAAACCGATCATATACCCTGCAGGAAAAACCGCTCTATATTCGACAGGAATGCTTCGTATTTGATTTAAATTGCACAATTTAATACGATGGTTATTCATGGGTGCGAACGCTTATTGCCTCATGCTTAAAAAATAATCGTTTCGAAGTTTAGAGAAAAAAGAAAGCGTAATTAATAACTGGACTAAGACGTCTGAAAGCCACAAGCACGAAAATGAGACAAATCCACCTACTGAACCCGTCATTTTCATGCATGATAACGCTGAACAATCGCAGAGCCGGGGTTCCCTAGTTCTGTTCTTCCACTCTTCTTCGGTCTTGTCATTTGTGTTCAAGTGTCCCACTGCTTTCCTTGTCGTGCGGCAGCGTATGCCGTTAGCACATGGTTGAACAAATTGGGAACACACACATGAAAACACGCGTGCGCGAGAAAGAGCTTAAAGAACGCCTCTCACTTTGCTGCCAGTGGCTCGTGCCGCTCTGGTTCCGGCTCGACATGATCACGCGGAGCGACGAGCCCTACATCTTGCTGTCCGCGGAGCCGCTCGTGCAACTGTGGCAACGTGTGCACAAGAGCCTCAACCAGGCGTTGTACCGAAACTATGTGGAACAGTTCATCGATGTCGTCTACAACAACGGCAACGCCTCGGGTGGAGCTTCGCAGTCGTACTTGCAGTTCCTGCGCACTAGAAGTGCCCACGTGCAGGTGAGTGTTGACCACCCCGTGAATCCGCTGCTGACCGTGATGCACTTATTAATAAACTTCGTTGTAAATTAATAGGGGCACGCTGACAGCCATTCAACTGAATGAACCCTAAAGAGAAAAATAAGTTGAGGTGTACTTTACTATAGAGCTGAAATTCGGCCTTGTTGGTTATTCATGATCTTCGAATGCCAGCGCGTAAAAAAACAAGAGAGTTGGATGTCATGAATTTTGACTGCATGTGCTTGGGCCCAGCAAATTTTTTTGGTAATGAGGGACTAGACTACATTGTATACTTCACGAGCACCAATGACTGAACTTAGCAAGTTTCTCAAAAATCTTGTTGCGCAGCAACGAGGCTCAAGTACGAGTTAATGCTGTAAAATCCGTGGCGTCACGCTGACTTACCACCGATGGGGTTTCGGCGGGAAGCTTGAAAGAAATGAAAGTTTATGGCTACCATTTTCTCTTCTACATAGTGTTGCGATTGGAGGTTCGTAGATTTGTGGCGTTCCTTGAGCGTGGAAGTGTAAGGGGGGCTGGGCCCGATATCCATGACGTTTACACACACACGTTTCATTACATTATGTACAAGAAGCCAACAAACAGACACCAAGGACAACACAGGGGGAACTACTCGTAATTACTAATTGAAATAAAGAATTTATAAATTAATGGAATTGAAAGTGGATGAAAGAAGAGCTGGCCGTAGGTGGTATACGAACCCACGTCTTCGTATTACGCGTGCGATGTTCTTACCAATTGAGCTACCGCGGCAGGCTGCCTTCAGTCGGTATAAGCATGCGCACTACTTAGATTGCAGTGCAGACAGAATGGATAAATAAAAGGCATGCTTACACTGCCTCTGCAGCTTTGGCCAAAGCGGTGTGTCGTCTACCCATATATGGGTAGACGACATTCGGCCACCATGGTGAGCAGTGTATACACTGCTCACCATGGTGGCCGAAAAAGCAGTTGTCTTAGCCGTGCCGTAAACCATGCACAAACAAGCGATGAAACGACGATCATAAGGCGCTAAATTAAGGCCGGGTGCTAGCACGTGAGCAAATATGGCAGCGCCCATGGGTACGGTGCTGGAGGCGCAGTGATAGCCCAGTGGCAGCCCAGTGGCTTCGGCGTTGTGATGCTGAGCTCAAGGTCGGGGGTTCAATCCCAGCCTCAGCTGCTGCATTCCTATGGGGGCAGCATGCAAAACGCTCGCGTACTGTGCATTAGAGGCACGCTGAAGAACTCCACGTGGTCGAAATTAATCCGGATAGCCCCAATCACGGCGTGCCTCATAATCAGATAATGGTTTTGGCACGTAAAACCATCTTTTTTTGCATACTCAACTACGACGCTATAGTAACCACAAGCACCGTTTTCAATAGCGTAAGATCTATACGGTATTACTCGCGGCCCATGGTGTTACTCTGGGAAGTGAAACTCCGTCAATCAATCAAATCAGTGTTGTAAGCTAATTGGCTTTATAGTTGAAACGTGTTATACCCCGTATTACCACCACGTTGGGAGGGCAAAGTTGAGAAATACTGGCAAAAGTGCAAGTTCAGAATTAAATTTTTTTTATTGGGGGCGGGGGGAGGGAGGTGAACTACTACTCAGCGTTTCATGCAAGCGACACTCAACTCGCTCAACAATAGTGGCAAGCACGGTCATCGAATGTGAACTGGTGGGTCAAGTCCGCCCGGTATTTCTCGATTCGCTCAATCTATAGTAATATCTGCCACTCGCGTGCATTCAAGTACCTATGTACAGCGTATTCCCGTCGCATGCGCAATACGATAAGACAAGACTTCTATGGAGCCGGCGACAAGGACACAATATAGGCCCATCTTGAGAACGGCGACTGCAGATAGCCCGCCATCTACCCTGCTACAGCAGGCGCGTGTTGCACCAAGCGATAACTTGATACTGCTGAGTATAGACCATAAGTACGATTGATCGCTTGGCGCAAACAAGGAAGAACGGGAGGGAACAGACAGACGTGGGGTGCCAGTCGTATTCTCTGCGCCACGCAAGCTTGCCCAGCTGTGTCCACGCATACGTTCTAATGGGGGCAAGAAACGTGGTTGTTGTAAAATACACGCCAAGCCGTACACAAAATGTGCTACCGGAGTCGTCTATGAGTATCCGTTGTCTCGTGGTAACACGTATGTCGGCCAGACTGGACGTTGCGTAAATGAGCGTGCGCGGGAACATGAGCTGTCACTGATAGGTAAAGACTGAGCACATTTGCCTAAGCACTGCATTTCACATCCGTGTGAGCCACGACTGGACAAGATACGGATTCTTGGAAAAAGCAGGGAGACCACGGCACGTGAATTGTTAGAGGCGTTTCATATTAAAGAGCGACGTTCATTTTGTAGTAGCGACACATCAGTTTCACTTTTACTTGCAGAAAGAAAGTTTTCTTTGATAGCCGGCTGTGATTAGGGCGTTGTGCGATTGAAGCTCGTCTGGATGTTGCGCATTCGGCTGCGTGTATATGTTGGATGGCATACAATATAGAATAAACAGTCGAAAGTTTGCGCTCCCCTTGTTCCCTCCCGTCCTTCATTGTTTGCTCCAAGCGTTCATATTTATGGTCTACTCAGCAATATGTACCAACTAGCCCAGCAACATGTACTGTTGCATAAATTGATAACAGTGATGATCCGGTGTAAAGCGGTCATCGGCAAAAAGTCAATGCACACGTGAGTCATCACAATATTTTTTACCTGGGTACAGAGTGTATACATTAAAATCGCTCTGTTAATGCTGTATTTGCCCTCGGCAATATGATGAGCCACAGAGGCACCATATGTGCTTGTATGCAATTGTCTCACTCTCTATAGCGATTTAAACTTGTGATGTGCGCTGCTTGGACAACGTGGACTAATATGGGCAGTCATTTTCAAAGCAAAGTGCCAGCAGTCAAGATACCTATAGTCAAATGAACACCAGTGTATAAGGCTCCAAGGAAGCGTGCAAAACTTTAAATTGGCTATAGAGTGCATCAGTAAACTAGACATTTTGAAGAAAAACGCCGCCGTTTGTCGTGATATCCATTCGAAGTCCATGCGAAGACAATAGCTATCGATCAATGCGACGGCGGTCGTTCCAGGAACGCGCAGGCTTTTGGCGTTCCATAGCGACCCCATGCATAGCACTCGCAATAACAAGCTCATTGCAACGCAGGCACACCGCGCTGTCTTGTTTTGCATTTTGTCTCCGTCCGCTCGCCTTGTGCGTGCTTGAACTATACGCACCAAAGCCCAAGGCAGGTTACTCCATCCAGGATAAAATAGTTCAATGGGGATCGACGGTTACATTTACCTTGAGCAAAGCTTTAGTGACACATATATTGAATCAATATGAATATGTCTGCTGCGTTCGGGGAAAGGCTGTGAGAACAAAACGCATGCACGAACCATTGGATTCCACTAGACTTGCGACGGTACGTAATTGTACGTAGTTGCCATTGCACTGTATATTTTTTTCTTCAGAACCCTTACGTTTTTAAAAGCTTGCGCCAAGTGTTTAAAGTCCAGCTGTCTCAAGTCCGGATTCCCAGCGCAAGCTCACGAGCCCCCCATGAAAACGCCAGACTTTTGATTGTGGACATTAGATTATATTTTGGACCTTAGAACATGACGATCGACAGTCTCTTGTACATGTTAGAGTGACTGAAGTATCGGAACGTTCCCTCCTTTCTTTCAACACTCTCAGCGAGCGAAACACCTCTTTCAGCGGTCACTCCGCGACAAGACACATTGTTGTCGAGCGCCTGGCCTCGTGTCGCAGAAAATCCAGCGTCCAGTGTCCAGCGTCGACCGTCGTTTTGGCAAGAATCATTCCCAACCATGCAAACCCAACAACGCGTATCCTACCACGCAGACCCTCTGTTTAGCACAAAAAGTTACTGAACTAATTGAATTTCTCAAAGTAAAATACTCCAGAAAAAGCGCAATGTACGACTTACACACAACCTACAGTCATGATAGCGTCGGATTGCAATTTGAATATGCGAGAAAACATAATTATATTACGCGGAAACAAACATGTTTTCCAGCTTTCCTGCCAATCATAGACCGGCCACGGCGTCCGAGATTTGCGAGCGCCAGTGCAATTTGCGAGCGCCTGTGCACGCAAATCTCCGAGGCCACGGAGCGGTGCGCCCGGTTTCTTGCAGCACCTCCAGATGGCGCTCGCCTCCGCCGCATCGCGGCCCCCGCAAGAGGCCGCGTTTCTACCAGAAAGCTCGCCTTCGCGTATAGCGTTCGCCGCCAGCGTTTCCCGGTAAACATTACGGTTACATAAGCTGCAGTGGCCGGGAAACGTGAGAAGCAGTCAGGGATCTTAGAATGCTATCGCGTTCCCCTCTTGAAGGCGAAACTTAAAGAGCCCCTCAGCAGGCCCCATGGAAAATTTCGGTTATACGCTGTAAGTTGTTACGTTCTGCCGCAAAAAGTTTTTAAATCGGCTTACTAATAGCCGAGATAGAAATATTTCAGTGCCGCGAACCCACGATTTCAGAAGGGGAGCTTCACTGCATAGCGATACACTCCCTCCACTCGCCCCGTCTAGCTTGCGCAAGCGAAATTCCTTCCCTGCGTTCTCCCATACCGGACCTCGAGAATCACGTGACGAATACGTCACGGGCCCCGCCTTCATTTTTTTACTTCTCGCTTTCTTTTTGCCGCTGCGCACTTCCGCTGACGGCGTTGCGCGCGAGCTGTTGTGATGCGTTTCGCGTAGCGCACGATTTTGCGCACTGTGCACAAGGACACATGACTAGCGGTATAATTCAGTGCTACACGAATACCGAGGCAATACGAGCGGTTCGCAGAGCATGAACACGGGCGCTGGAACACGTTAGAAAATGGCATAGTTTGGGTACCTGCGCACGTCACTGCACGACCGTGAGAACAAGCAGACGAAGTGGAAGTACATCTCTTTTGCTTCGGTGCGAAGTAAAACAAAAAAACACGTAAACATTCCGTTTGTGTGTTTTATTATTTCTCTAAGCTTCAATTCGTCAATTCAAGCAACAGATCGCACAAATAACCTATGTTGCCTTGAATAGTTCTCGAAGTCACCACGAGCGACGTCACAGTGCGGACACGAGTTCGTAGGCGCAGACACACGAGTACTATGCACGAGTACGTCACCGCCCAGCTTGGAGCGCGGTTGTCGCGAAGGAAAGGGAAAACGGCGTTCGGATTGAAATTTCAGACCTTTCCGCGGCGCGTAGCGATGTAATTCTTTGCAAACACGACCGTTAGCGCGCATTGCATGCTCTGCGCTTGTCAGCCCAAGGTGGCCAGACCTGGTGAGGGGCCCTTTGAGCGTCCTCCAAATTTTCCGTATGCTCCTCAAATCCCAAAATCTCAAACGAAGACAAAACGAAGGGGTCATAGGAGTACGGAGATTCGATACGATAAACAGTGGATGAGCAAATGAAGCCTCGTTTCAACGAAGTGACATGTCTTCGTTAGATCAATTGCAACTGGTTCGACCGTGTTGGTCAACACAAATGATATCGGACAGAACAACCCACAGGAGGCATATTCAACGCAGCCTCACTCGCATAAGTATTGGCCCTTATGGATATTGTCTTCACCTTCATCCGCCGCATTAGCTTCGCTATCGCGTTGCGCTTCCGATCTCGAGGTCGTGGTTCGATCCCGGCCGCGGCGGCCGCATTTCGATGGGGGCGACATGCAAAAACCTCTCGCGTACTTAAATTTAGGCGCAAGAACCCCAGGTGGTCGACAATAATCCAGTCTCCCCCCCCCCCCCCCCCCCCCTTTATACGACGTACTTCATAAGCATACCGTCGTTTTGGCACCTAAAACCCCAGCAGCTGACTAATTTTTCAGTCTTCACCTCCTTGGAATCGAATCTGACCTTACGCATGGTCGTTGCTGTCGACGCCTTTTCAGACCAACATCTTCGAGGAATTGAGCGGGCCCTCTCGCGAGCGGCACCCGTTGCCCGTTCACGGCCACATCAGCGACCTGCGTGGCTTCGTTCCGATGTTCTCGGCCAAGGACTGGACGACCGCGCTTAACGCTGCGTACGACGCGGTGACCAGCGAGAAGACCACTGTGTTCGTGAGCAGCCTCGGCCTGCTGGACTCCATGAAAGCCCTGCTCAGCGCCTTCTCGGCGCTGGAGCTGCTCTACCACACGGCCTGGTGGTTCGTGCAACAAATCGCGACCCTCACGAGCAACGAGCTCTACAGGGCTGCCACCGCCACCTTCGGCTCTAACGGGAGCCTGCACATGAAAGTATTGTGTGCTGTCCAGGTAAGCTGGCTGGCAGATGTAGATGGGAGGGCAAGTTGTGTATGCTAGCTACAATCATCATAATGACAGCTATTTGTTCCGATGAAGATATCATCATCATGAGAACAAAACCTTCTCCCAGCTACACTCTTAAGAAAAGTTTAGACCCTTTGAAGTGCCCCTTCTGCCCCACAACGATAATCGTCATCTGCCTTGATGCGTTTCATTTCTTTAACGCTGCAAGCCCAGTACTTTCCAGTAACGAACAGCATGCACGTTATCAGCATGATAGCATTCCCGACAGGAAAGTAGCGGGCGCGGCGTTTTCGAGAAAGGAAACGCATCAATGCAGATGACGATTATCGTTGTGTGGCAGAAGGGGCAGTCCAAAGGGTGTAAACTTTTCTTAGAGTGTATCTCCATGTTGTAAGATACTGCTACGCTCCACTCGAAGATGATGATGCCGACCCTTGGATTTAGTAGGACGTACCCTTAAGTGGCCACTGTGTGATCTTATGACGACGACGTGCCTTCCTTGCTGTCAGCTAGCTTCCATGTTGGTCAATGCTTACTACCCTTGCAAACACACCTCGTAAATAGTTTCCCTACTGTACTCCCATGTAACAATATTGACACGTGCACTTATATTTATCGGGCGACCACGTTTCGCCGCCTAAGAAATGGTATCGCACAGCGCGGGACGCGCCTGCATGTATTCTGTATCCGCTGTCTGTTGTCGCCGAACCTTGTGTTAGCTGATTTCATCGCGTGACGTGAATGGTGTAGAACTTTGTGGAAGGCACGCGGGTCCTAACGATTATAGTCTTGAACATTTGATGACTGCTGTATAAAAGCCGACGCGCTGGACCCGCTGATCAGATTTTCGACGATCGCCGAGTGTGTTCGCCGCTACCGTTGTAGGACGCAACCAGAAGGACGCAACCAGTTTTTGTTTCCTTACTGTCGTGCCTGCGTTTTGTTACGTGGGCTGAACCAGTTGACTCCCTGTTGACCCTGTAGTTCAGCTGCCGATTCCAACCTAGACCAGCAAGTTGGTTAATCATGTCCGCATATACCTAAATGTATGCTGCCCTCGACTCTATATTTACCTCTTTCTTGACACTCATCATCATCATCATAATCACGAGCCTATTTTATGTCCACTGTTGGACGAAGGCCTCTCCCTGCGATCTCCAATTACCCATGTCCTGCGCCAACCGATTCCAACTAGCGCCTGCGATCTTCTTAATTTCATCACCCCACCTAGTATTTCGCCGTCCTCGACTGCGCTTCGCTTCTCTTGGCACCCATTATGTAACCCTAATAGTCCACCGGTTATCTAGCCTACGCATTGCATGACCTGCCCAGCTCCATTTTTGATTATTTCTGCGCATTACGTGACCTGCACAACTGTGTATGTCGTCATTTTAATATAAATTTGAATATCAGCAACCTGTGTTCAGTATCTAATTCACAATGCCGTATTTCGGTCTCTCACTTTTATCATTGTTCATTTCATCACTTGTTGCACGGTTCATAGCTTCATTTCAAATGGACTGTAATCATCCGAGTTTCGGCAGTGCCAGCACAATGCACTGATAACGATGAAAGCACCGCGGGGATGGAACACGAAGCAGAGAAGGACAGGACAAGTCCTGAACGCCAGGACAAGTCCTGAACACCAGGACAGGATGAGCGTCTGTTTCGCTCTTCGCCGGTACGTGATCCGCCTTCGTGTTGCTTTCACAATGATTAGAAGTGTACCTACTCGCCCAGTTCTCAATTCTTTTGCAAAATGTATTGTTTATATAACTTCGAAGGATACCGATTAGCTGCCGTTCGTGGCTTTACATGCTACTGTTGTAAAACGCATGTTTATCCATATGCAGATTCTTTTTGCGAAATGACGCGAAATGGTAGTAGGGGAATGCGTCTAATTACATGCAATGGCGTAGCTTTCTCTATTTTTGGGGGTGGGTGGGGGGGGAGGGGGGACGGGGAGGGGGGAACGGTGGATGGGGGTTTGGTTTTGCGAAATTCCACAGAAGATGCTGTTTAAAGCGTTCAAGTTGTGTGTGCCGGGCTGCGAAACAATAAAATAAATGTAGCACCTTCGGAAGGAATGATAGCAATGGCGAAGTACTGGGCAACTGACAAAGTAAGGTTGGCAGTTTCAGTGGCCGTATAAATTGCAGTAAAGATTCACTTACTACTAAATTAACAAGCAGTATCACGCGCGAAGAGGCAAACATGAACAGATCTCATTCAGTGACCACGAACACTCGCTGGCGTGGTGAAGAGCACCGTCAGCGGGGATGCATGAGCGCTTCGTGCTGCATCTCGCTTTACCGCTTCTCGGAAACTTCAGGTCACGCGACCTCCAATATTAGGCGCGCAGGAACACAGAGCTCATGATGCCAACAGCCATCTCAGCTCACCCTTAGCGCTTGCATCCGCTGCATATTACATCCAAGGTACGGCGCGTGGGCCGTGTATGCGCTCAGCCGTGCGGGTAATTAACCTTGCGCAGCCACGGCCGTGCTAGAGGAGGAGGCACATTCTCATCTCCAACCCGTCCCCCCTAGGTTGCCCTTGATCACCTGACTTCGAACACTGAGCGCGCATCATGATGGTGGGCATCATGCCATTATCGTTGTCACCCTCGCACGATTTCCCTCGCACCCACGACACACAGCGCTCGGGGTGCGTAGGACCTTATCGCACTTGGAATGTATACGGAACGTCACGGCGGCGATGACGGCGAAAATTAGCCTCGTGTAATTATGTAATTGCTATCGCAATGAAACAGAAAGCTTGGGTCATTTAAAAGCGACAACGTCACCTCTATTTGTCTGGTACGGTGCTTCATCTATCCTGTAAAGAACGAAATAACGTATTTTTTTTTTTTTGTCTCTTGAAGAGGCTCACCCTTTTCATTATATATAGCCCCTATAAGAGCGTACAAATGGGCGACCTATACAGAAATCCTGCACGGCTGGCTGCGCAATTTCAGCCAGCCGGGCAGGTTTTATTCAAATGCTCAGGTCTCTTGAAATTTGAATCACCTATAAAAGGGTGAATGAGTGTTTTAGATCAGGGGACGCAAGCCGCACCCATGCGTTGGGGGGGGGGGGGGGGCGCATACTCTACTGTGAGCCCTTCGCGCTCTTTTGCGCCCGCTTCCGGTTCTGTTGCAAACGTGCCAGGCGTCCTCCAGCGCTTGGGTGCGGCTTGCGTCCACTGACATAAAACTCTGTAATAACATAACGCTTATGTGCGAACGTGCACGAGCGCTTGTGCACTTGCATGTGCGTGCATGCGTGCGCACCAGCGCCATTCCAACGATAACCTCATCGCAACACAACTGCACAGTCACTTCACCTCGCCGCATGATCGAGCCTGATCCCTGAAGCATGCGACTGCGGTTCTTCGCCAGGTCAGCATCACGTACAACGCACTCGTGGCCGACAACTTCTGGGTGCAGCGAACGGACGCTGACAGGGAAGCCGTGAGCCGCATCTTGCGCGCGCTGCAGGACGCGGTGCGGAACGGAACGCGTGCCTCGCCCGCCATACCCGTGCGCAAATCCCTCGTCTACATGCTGGACGAGACGCGGCCTGTCGCCTGGCCCGAGGCGCCGCTCGACTTCCGAAGCGGTCTGCTCCTCCTCTACGGTGAAGGGGTGGACAGCGAGCACGGCTTTTTCGGCCACTGGCTCTCGAGCCACCGCACGATCCAGGCCTCCTACGGACGGTAAAATTGTGCTCCTCGTCTGATTTCTTATGCAGCGGTACTTTGCGCCACTCAGCGTGTGTTCTTCGTCGCCGGCTTTCGATCCTTGCCCCCTCGAAGCCCTTTCCCCCCTCTGGCGTGGCACTTGCATTCTTTACCTGGACGCCATTGGACGTCGACCTGTTTAAATGCGAAAGCATTTCTATGCTTACCCAACGGGAAAAATTTGGAGGACGCTTAAGCTTCGCCTTTAAGAATAGAACGAGACAGCATTCAAAGATCCCTGACGGCTTCTCACGCTTCCCGGCAACTGCAGCCTATGCAACCGTAATGTTACCGAGCAACGCTGGCTGCAAACGCTAGGCACGAAATCGCGAGGGCGAGCTCTCTAATAGAAACGCGGCCTCTTGCATGGGCCGCGGAGGCGAGCGCCATCTGGATGGTGTTGTCAGAAGGAACCAAGCGCAACACGTCGCTCTACGAATGGTAGAAACACTGGAAAAGGGCTTTATGTTTGAGTTTCTGCATAACAGAATTATGTTTTCTGGTATATTCAAATTACAATCAGACGCTATCATGTCTGCAGGTTGTGTTTAGTTAGCGCTTTACGATTTTCATGACGCATCCTACTTTGATGAATTATTTCGGTAACGCCTCTGCGCCACGGAGAGGGCCTGCGTGGTTGTGGTTCGGAATGAGTTTTCGCCAAACAACGTCTATACAAGGCGCCGACACCGGATTTCTTGCGACACGGGACCCTTTTAACGCTTTCGCGTTAAAAACCGTCTGTCCCATAAGACGACCGCTTTCAAGATAGCGACCGCAGAAGCGAGTGAATTCACCTTCGTGCTGAATATCGCTTCAGCGCGTCAACGAAGCGACGAGAACACAGCGCTCACGGAACTCTCAGCACACGTCACCCTTTGCTCCGTTCGCAGATCGCTTTAAATATACGGGCCCACGCTTCTCCAACGCAAGGCTCAACCAGACGTACGCGTTCCAATGCGTCCGCACACGCCGCGCTGACTCGACGTCGCGTGGCGCCCGACGGAGGAAGAGGGCGCGCACCCAAACGATGCACGAGTTGCCGCGCGTAGCCGCGCGTCTCGTCGCGGCGGCGCAGTGTTGCTAGCTTGCCATGTTCAAGGCAGTCTAGCCTTCGCTTAACGGCCACGTTAAGCAATGTGTTACATATTAGACAGTTTTAGTTTAGCGTCAGCAACTATAGCGTACGCTATACGCTATAATATAGCGTACGCTAAGCAGCGCACGTTTTCTACAATTTTAGTTGACCGGCGATATCTTCGAATCTCAGAGGCCATATGCCGTTGTTGCGGCTATTTCGCGCCATTAGCGACAGGTGGCGCTGACATCTCGAATGTTTCTTTCGTTAGGCTTCGACTCGTTCGAAACGAGAAGCGATCTCGAAAACACCACGAGGTTATCCATAATACTCTGTCGTCGAAGCGGCCTGAGACTAAGCGAAAGCCGTTTACACAGTCATTTGCTACGAACGAAGTGCATTTTACAAAAGCAACGCCAAATTCAATTCGAAGCGGGCAGCCGGGACCGCCGCCATGTTTCCCGCAAGCTCCGCAAACCCCGCAACAACGCTAGGGTGACCCGGTATTGCCTGAACGTCGCGCGAAGAGTCGTTCCGGAAGTGACGTTGGCTTGCAGTGGTCATGTGAGGTGTGTCATGCTACTGACGCGAGCGGCAGCTTCCGGCGCGGGCGCAAAAATTCTAGCGGTTGTAGGTCTCCACGCCGCCGCGCGCCGACACGCGAAACAGCCTCCGCGCCTGACGCCGTACGCGCCCAGGCGTGGTGCGGCGCGTGCGGGCGCATTGGAACGCGTACGTCTGGTTGAGCGGCGAGAACACAGCGCGCGGAGCTATCAGCAGTTGTCACTCCCTTATAGGCGCTCTCTGTCGGCATCGCAAATCGGTTTCAAGATACGGTCCGCGCGGCCGTGCCATACATAGCCACCACACCATACGCAGCCGCCGCCGAAGTGCGTTTGGTCACAGTTTGTAATGGTTCGACGCTGATGGATAAGGCGCTAAATAGTGATAATGGCTTATAATGATCGGGACGTATCGGCGCGCCCGTCGCCGCCGCCTGCAGCAGTATTTTGCTTGCGTCGTAAATGCACTTTGCGCCGCCGTCCGCCCCAGTTCGCGTCGCCCCAGCGCTATCGTTTCGACTGGCGTAAAGTCCCTTGATGATTTGAAAGTAGCGACACTCTTTGAACTCTGCCGCCGCCGCGCGACCTCCTCGCCTCCTCCTCGCCCCTTGCGCGTTCCCCCCGCGGCAACCAGTTTTGCCCCCGTTTTTCTGCGCGACGATTGGTCTCCCTGCCGTTGCCCTTGGAAACGCGCGGATCTTGAGTTTTGCTTGTGTTTTTCTTTTTCGTTCGCGCCATTTTCCTCCTGAGCACGGCTGGCTCGGCGCTTTAGCTGGGCGTAGCGAACGTTGTACGCTGTGTTTCCTGCTCTATGTGCTAGCGCTATACCAGGCTGTAGCGCATATAAGTAACAGCAAGAAGCCTGAACATGGTTATGCCGTTTTTATGATACCACAGCGAAAGCGTGACGGCTTGCGCAGGAAGCAGTGGCTGCATGACATTGGCCGAAAGAACTTTGTGCCGACAAAAAACAGCGTTGTTTGTGTGGTGAGGCGTCTTTCTTATAGCTCGTAGCAAAGCATCCCGTAATGCTGCATTTTTTTGTCATTCTTCCGGCCTGCTCACCAACGTTTTTCTTGCGGCTGTCCTCAGTATGCTTAATATTCTGGGGCGGCTCCATCACTTCGCACGTCGCTAACTGTTGTTATTCAGTCGGAAGTGCAGCATTATAGATTCTGCTTTGCGCCCTGAAAAAATTAGTGGCAAGTATACCCGTGGTATTGCAGGTGATGAGCGTTAGCTGGTCAACATTGAGTTTTTTTTAAGCTTTAAGGCGAAAGCCGTTAGATCTCTATGTTTCAAGGTCGCGTTGTAAACTGGAAGTATCATGTGAGCCAAGGAAGGCCGGAGGTGACCCAAAGCATGTCCACCCCAGCATAAGGGAATCATTAACCAAGTTAATTATTGAATCATTAGTGATTGACGTAAGGTCGATTAGGGAGGATTAAGGTTGATTAAAGTGTATTGAAGAAGATTAAGGTGGATTGGAGTGCATTAAGAAGTATTAAGATGCATGAATAAAGATTAAGGTGGGTGGAGGAGGATTAAGGCAGATTATGGTGGATTAAAGTGAAAGGTTGATGAAAGGGTATTAAGACCGATTAGGGTGCACGAACAAGGATTAAGGGGATTAAGGTGGATAAAGGGAGATTAAGGTCGATTAATCTGGATTAAGGTGAATTATGGTTGATATAGGAGGACTAAGACCGATTAAGATGGATTAGTGTAGATTAAGGTGGATTAGGGACCATGGAGTGCGATTAGGTTTGATAGAGGTGGAAAAAAAAGGTGCATGAATAAGGATTAAGGAGGATGGAGTATTTAGGTGGATTAGGGTGGACTAAGGTGAATTAGGGTTCATTGAGTGTTAGGACCGATTAGTCTACCATAATCCTCCTAATGCACATTAATCCACCGAATCCACATTCATCGACCTTAATCCTCCTTCATTCGCATTAATCCACCATAATCCACGAAAGACCTCCTTAATACACCCTAATCCAGCTTCATCGACCTTAATCTACTCTAAGCTTCCTTAATGCACTTTAATCCTCCTTAATCAACCCTAACGCTTCCTCATTCACTTTAATCTACCCTAACCGGCTATAACCGTCCTTAATCCACCCGAATCCGCATTCATCTACCTTAGTCCACCCTAATCCTCCTTATTCCACCCTAATCCTCCTTCATTCACTTTAATTCACCTCCTTAATGTACCTTAATCCTTCTTAATCCACCATTATCCTCCATCATGCACTTTAATCTACACTAATCCACTATAATCGTCCTTAATGCACCTCAACGCGCCTTCATCCACCCTAATCCACCTTCATCGACTTTAGTCCAACCCAGTCTTCCTTTATGCACCTTAATTCACCTTTATTCACCCTAATGCACCTTCATCGACTTTAATCCACTTTAATACACCCGAATTCATCTTAATCCAATCACTAATCAATCATTACTTTGCTAATCATTAATCATCTCTTATACGCGGGTGCACATGCTTTGGTTCGCTTCCCGCCTTCCTTCGGTCACGTGATATTTTCTGTAGCTCACAACGGGACCTTGAAACAGAGGTCTAAGGCTTTCGCTTAATAAGCCACAGACAAAGGGATGTGTCACAAGCAATACTAGATCAGAAGCACGAAGTAAAGCATCTGATCATGTGGCAGAAAAAATGTCTGGAGTACAGAACTCGCCTCAAAGCACCCTTTACATCGGTATAGCCCGTTCATACGGCTTTAAGAAAAAAGCAACCTCCTCGTAAACGTTGCCTCCAGCATTATCGATGCTGTTATTATCATTTCTCAAAATTTTCAACCCCACTGGGACGCGCAACTGGCCCAAAATAACACGCCTCCATAGAATCCTGCGGCCCGTCCGCTGGAGCCCAGGAGGAATAGCGCGCCGTGCGCAGCCGGCGGGCGAGGAGAATCGAGGAGGAAAGCGCCGCGAGGAGGAGAGTGTCGCTACTTAGACTGGCGGGATCAAGTTTCATAAGATTAATAACTACACCGGGCCGCGTGGAGATGAGCAAGTGGCACAATGCTTGCGCTTAGTTAAAACACGTTGGCAGGCTAGTTGGTTAGAATCCGTGGTAGAGTGTATAAGCGCGACTGAACGAGGACGTAGAAAGAAACAGATACACAGACACGGCGCTTCACTTTCAACTATAGATTTTGTTTTCGCACGCGTCGATAAATATATACCATGCGAGCGGAAACAAACGTAACAGCAAAAAAAGAACATGCAGTGGTGCATTTTGATGAACCGTACACGTGTGCAAGGCATGGCGAAAACATGTGCTGCAATGGTCACAAAGATAATCCGAGGAATCGAATCTCCCTTTCAGATAGCGACACCGAAGGCTCGCTTACGCACTTTTGTTCCAATTTTGCAATCTCGTAGGCCTCCACAATGTCCCTCGTCATCCTGCTATCAGCCTTATACAGAATGGAAGTGCTTTCAAACGTGCTAGCAGGAACAATCTCGGCAGTGAATATCCACATGACCCGAGATTACCCTAGTGACGTTATATCGATGCTCTTTTAATCTCTCATTGATGCATCTGCCGGTTTGACCAACATACGTTCTTCCGCATGGAAGTGGAATGGCGTAGACAACGTTATGAGTACAAGTTACAAATTGTTCGCGATGTTGAGTAGAACATGCGTGCCTTTTGTTATTCTGTGTTAACCTGTTTGCATAGCTTCTGTAGACGCTCAGGGGCAGAAAAAACCCTGTCCACCCCCGATTTCGCCGCTATTCTTCTGAGATTATGTGAAATGCAATGAATATATCGTACCACAGAAACTTTCTTTCTTCTAGCATTGGCACTGCTTCCATTCGACGCGTTTTTGCACTTCCCGCTTAAGCCATCCGCTACAACAGTGAGCATACGAATTGGGTAACCAGAGTCTGCCAGGCGCTTAGCCTGATCTCTGAAACTGGCTTCCATTTTGTGGTCACATGACTTCGTCAGAGAACTGTTGAAACACGGTGTTACTACTGCACGTTTTACAAGTTTTGAATGAGCGGAAGGAAATGGTAGGACTGGCTTATTGCCTCTTGGCTGATAACTCCAGCATGGAGCTATTTTCCGGCGAAAAAGCGGCGGTCGGGCGATTTGCGGCGTCCTCCAGGAGGCCGGCGGCCAAAACGTAGCCGTTCGTCGCCAATCAAGCCGAGCTTAATAATGTCACCGGCGGCCAGCCGCCGGCGGAAGCGGCGAACGCAGGCGGGCAGCGCGGACCAATCAGGGCTCGACTGCATCCGACTTCCGGTTGAAATCATGGTGACGGCCACCGCCTGCTTTTCGTTGTATGCATGTGCAGCACGACTATGGCACGCCGCCGTGTCGCCGCGCCGGCGCTCGCCGCCGAAAGTTCGTCAGGAAAGTTCGCTCCATGTGGGTCGGCCTTAAAGGCCGGCCCACATGGAGCCCGGTCTATAACGCGTCTACTCCGTTGTCGTTTACTCGGTTGCTGGTAACTCATCTTGGGTGCGATCGGAGATCGTTGCTTGAAACGCGCGTTTATTTTGCTTTGAGTTTCGCTTCACGCGGCTGGCGACGTCGGAGCGGCCTAGTCCATGGCGTGAGGCGAAGCAAACTGAACGCGCGTTTCGAACAACTATCTCCGATCGCGCCCCTCGAATAGGTACTGCAGACATCGTAACTATTTGTACAACGTTACACCGGCATAGTAAGATCTAGTTTAGTGCCTATGTGATCCGGCGAACAGTATATACGAGTACGCCAAATGGGAACAACGCAGACATTTTACACTTCGCCCATTTACGCGTACTGCGTTATTTCGGGCATTAAAAGAAATCGGTATTTTTTGTTCTTTTGGTCAGTCTCAGCTCCATGTTCCTCCTCCTTACTTTTAGAAACAAAGATAAATTCACTGACAATTGCAATACTCCCTCATGCGAAATTTGAGCGTGGTTCTGAACGTGTTTTCCTTTCGCGACATATTGAGGCATCGCACCGATGACTAGCGCGGCGCTATATGTAGACCAGCCACACAGTTGCCGCTTCCCGCCAACTGCAGCGTATGCAACCGTAATCTTTACCAGGAAACGCTTGCGGTGAACGCTGTGTTGCGAAGGCGAGCTTTCCGGTTCTTTTCTTTCCCTCGGACGGCCGGCCCCGTCGCTGCCGCGGATGCGTGGGCGTGAGCTCCGTTTCGTGGTGTTTCAAGGCGGCTTCCTCCGCTTTTCTGCGCGTGCTCTCTTCGCTAACGCAGTCTTCTGCTTTTCTCCTCACCCTTTCGCCATGCCCTCCTCCGCTTTCCACCTCGCGCTCTCTTCGCTATCACCTTCTTTCATTTCCCGGTGCGCTCCACGTTCGCTCAGTTACGCCGAGGGAAGAGGAGGTGTGCTGACGCTCAACGCAGGAATGGGCGCCTAAGAGCTGTGCTCTAAAAAGTCAGTATTCCACTTGCAGGCACTGGTCGGAGTTAGCTGAAAGGGTAACGCTGGATCGTGAGGCCTTTGTCGTGGGCAGAAAATACGATAAAGATTCGACTAGTGTTTGTAGTCACATATCCCCCTGAGTGCCGGCTATGGGGCATTTGTCCAATATATTGGATATCAAATACTCCGTCACTACACAGGTGCAGCATGTTTTAGCCCGTAAAACCGAATTGTCCAATATTTTAGACACCTACTAGCGCCACCTATAAAGTTTTGTTGAAAATGCATTAGTAGTTTGGCCACCAGGGGTGTTTGCAATGGCGGCATTCAGCAGCACGGCTTTCTACGGCAACCGCCGAAAAAGTAAATTCTATTTATCATACTTTATCGCTCGTTCTTTTTCTGTAATTAAATTTTGATTAATAAACAGATTTTGCACTTTTGAAGCCATTTGCAATATTAAGTTTGCCCTTTGCTACCGCATACCCACCACCACAAGAATGACCGAGTAGAGTTCCAGTGTCCAATATATTGGACATCATGCTTTGCTAAAACAGCCGATAATTGTGAAATACTAAAATTCACTTTTCGTCTCTGTAACGTAAACATCAATTTCTGAAAAGCTCACAAAAATCTGTAAACTTTAATACACCTCGGAACTCAGTAGGATGTATATCTATCGAGCAATCGCGTTTGATTCAAAAATTACGATGTTCTATAGTACCTCTAGGGTTTTTTTTTTTCTTTAACAGCCACTGTGAACTTCTTTGCGGTGCCTCCCCCGTATAGATCGTGGTACAAGGCTGCAGGCCTGGTGTACAGACTGGACACCAGCGCGCTGTCCACGTACAGCCCGGCGCAGGGCGTCATCTCGCTGGCGACCGCAGCAGCGGAGCCTCCCGTCTACTACAACACGGGCACGCCCGCCATGGCTTTCGGGGGCCTGGGCTTCGTCTACGCGCTCCGCCTGCTGCTTGCCATGGACGTCACCGTACTGCTCAGTTCAGCGGCGCTCGGCAGCCTGGTGGTCGCCGAGGACAATGACCACCTGGCACAGGTGCTGGACTGCTCCGACCACGAGGAGAAATATGCCGCGTTTCCGTTCCTGCCCGCGTTGGAAGCGGCACACGCAGCCTACGTGCAGGTATGAGCGTGGGCCACCCGGCACACGTGGCGGCGTGTCATTGCGCGAGTCATTCGCGCCGATCCCCAATTTGCGGATATCGCTTGCAAGTACAGTAGCAGCGCAGCATCTGTCAGCACATTGCGTAACAGGTGTTGTTGCAAGCTCTTGAGGCAGTCGAAATAAAGTTATCGTTAAGCACAGAGATAAGAACACGCGTGAACTTGCATTTTTCCGTATAACAAGGCAAGAAGGATGACTATGTATCTGAGCCCCCTATATAACCTGTGTCCTAACTACGCAGACCAGCCTTATTTAAAGAAAAAAAAAGGGGGGGGGGGCAGTTCGAGATACGACGATGTCACCAACGGTGTTTTGTTAGCAGTCGCCTTGCCCAACCTTGTGAACTTCTTTATTTTCGTTAATTGTTAATTTCGTGCGCGACGTATGGCGGCGCTGCAAACGACGCACCAGTGACGTCAGTTGGGGGACCCGCCTTTGTCGTCTGCTACGTTCCGGCTATAGAATAGCGTCCTGTTCGTGCGTTTTCTCCTGCTCTGACTTTGTATCGCGTAGCACAGTGCTCTCCAATTACTGTCTGTATTTTTATAGCTTTATTTGTATAAATGACAGCATTCGGAAGACAAAAACGTTGTATATTTAACGTATATACTATACCACCACCTGATGCGGTAGCGCTGCTTAGCTCGAGGTCGATGATTCGTTCCAGGCCGTGGCGGTCCCATTTAGGTATAGATGTAAGTATGCGCGAAATGCGGGAACGCTCGCATGTGCTTACATTTAGTTGCACGTTAAAGAACCACAGGTGGTCAAAATAAATCCGGAGTCCACCATTACGACGTGCCTCATAGTCATAGTGTGGTTTTGGCACGTAATATCGCGCTACTTCATTTCTTTAGTGAAAAAAAAAATCTCCTATAAGCACAGACCTCGGGGGCAGGGACGAGATCTCATGACTCAGTCATAAAACATCGCACCGAGCGAGTAAATGACAGTCCACGCAATTTCTGGAACTGAAGCACGATCGCGGGACTCATTCACAAGATTTCACGGTGGCTAAGTGACATTGTAGTTGAATACAAATTTTAAATATCGCTAACAATTCTAGTCACTTTGTGTTGCACACATAAAGCATCATCTGAGCAGAAAAATATAATTTTTTTTTTCACTGACAAGCGGTTTATCTCGAACATTAGTTGCGCCATGCTCTATCATGTTTAGCAATCGTTAAACATGCTTAACACTATTTTTCTTGCTATATTGTTTGTTTAGGTTAGCATATAGGACTATTTATGTTCAACGCACTTAGGCTGCCGGAGACCACTCGGAAGACGTCAGTTTATCAGGGTAGAAATAAAAATATCGTTATAACGAAAAGAAAACGCAGGAACGTGCGTGAGCATTTTTTTGCGCCTATGTACCTTTACCCTGACCCCTCCCTCCTCTTTTATTTTTCCTAGTGTGCTAAGCACTCCAGAGGTTTATTCGTTCAAGTACACCAGCCAGCCTGAACTTCTGAACTTTTATTTTTGTTCTGGTTTTAAATACGTATTAATTATTTATTTATTTAAACATACTGCCAATCCCAAGAAGGTATTATTGCAGGGAGGGCAATAAAAAAACGTACAATACAACAAATACAAATCGAAAGTGAGTATAAACCGCCGTGGTTGCTCAGTGGCTATGGTGTTGGGCTGCTGAGCACGATGTCGCGGGATCGAATACCGGCCACTGCGGCCGCATTTGGATGGGGGCGAAAACACCCGTCTACTTAGATTGAGGTGCACGTTAAAGAACCACAGGTGGTTGAAATTTCCGGAGTCCTCCACTACGGCGTGCCTCATAATCAAAAAGTGGTTTTGGCACGTAAAACCCCATAATTTAATTTTTTAATTTTAAGAGTGAGTATACAGGCGGACTAATTTCTTGTGGAGTAGTGAAAGTATTGCAGTGTTGCTGTATGATGCGCTTACAGAACAAAGTATATTGAAACTGATATAATCAAAAGTTGTCACCTGTTTTTATAGCGCTAATTCTCATGCATGGCTGGATGAACTTCGCCCGGAAAATGTGCTTGCTACCCGTGGTAGGGGCGAAGAAAGAAAGAAAATTACTCTGAGCCGACTAACTCACAGGGGCGAGCTGTGTCACTGTCACGCTGGAAGTAATTAAGCCTAATTAACATTTTCTTGCGATGGTCAGCACAGCAGCACAAGACTACGTAACTTTGTTTTGCCCCCTGTAGTTTTGTACGCCCTTCCATCAGACGTCCCAGAACGCATTTTGGGTCAATGCTGCTAAAGCAGTGCATGCATTAACGCACCGCAGCGACCGCCTTGTTTCTTCAGAATTGCGTCTACCGTCCTTCGTGATATGCTTAAAGCGCTGGGCTGCAACCGGATCGGAATGCCTGCGGCCAACGGAGTGGGTGATCGAACGCGCAGCACGCGCTGCAGGACGGATAAACACGGTATTACAGCCCAGACGCAGTAGCTTAAGGTCAAATGCAGCACTTTATCGTGGAAAAAGGGCCGACAAATCACTATGAGTGCGCCGCGACAACGGAGCACTAATGACGAGTAACGAACGCCGTACATGTATACGTGTGCACACTGATGACTATATATAGCCGACGACGCCAGGAGCAATCCACACTATAAGCGTGGTGATGACGGCGGCTCCATTCAATTTCGCAGGAAATAGTGGCCGGGAACATTCCGTATATACTGTCCTACAAGCCTCCCGACACGCATTTCAAAAACTCGAGTAGAGTAGGTCGGTCGACGAAGCCATTAAGTTGCGTTCACGTAGCGAGCGCGAGCGCCCGGCGTCGCAGCGGAGTCCTCCCCCTTCTGACGTCACACGCGAGAGGGCACCACTCAAAGATCGCGGGGCTAATAGCCAATTATAGTCACTAATCTAAATTGATAAGTTCGTGCATAATTGCGTAAGCTCGAATGTCAAATTGTGCATGTAATTCGAAAATATCATATTTGTTGGGCGCTCGGTTTAGCGAAGGAATAGTTGTGAAACCGCGAAACCTGCTGCTCTACGGGTTTGCGACAGGCAAAACAGTTGCTTTCAATGAGCTTATTTAAGGCTACTGCTTTATGATGCGAGTGGGAGTGCCAGTCACGCGGTATCTTTCATATTTCGCCGGATTTATTTATCAGTCGGCAAAATTTAGTACGCAATTAGTACGTCGCTGAAGATACTGCACTTAGATGTTCCTTAGCTGTGCCTACAAATGCCTCGTTGTCACTTTGATAATTAGGGCACTACATCTAGTTAGATAATTACAATTACCTGATTAAATATCAACGAAAGAATTACTGGCGGCTACTCCACTCTACTGGAAACAATATGCACTAGACTTTCTTCAAGTAAAGCAACTGCTGTATATTAAAATCTCTGTGCATGATAGTTGGGACACCATGCATATATTTATAACATCTGCATGCAAGTAGCGATGTTTCTATCCCTAATAAATGGTGTATTAGCGGAGCATTTTTTTTTTCATGAGTCGTTAGCATTGCTTACTGAAAAGAGAAACAATACTGAGACAGATATCATTCACATGCATTTCAAATGCCGTTGATAAAAGAGTCTGCCGAAGGGGTCACTGAAGTCGGCAGGTATTTCCAGGGTCAAAAAATCACGCAAAGCAATTTGAAGCGAGGTGAACATACAGCAACATATTCATACTGTAGGCGTAGGCTATCCATAGCCTTAGAAATAATTAATTTATTACCTCCTTTTTTTTTCAAAAATATAACAAACTTTGTCCTGTGTGTATATTTAAATATATTATAGGTATATGTACGTGGTGTTTACACTAGAAAATTAAAACAATGTGGTAGTGAGAAAATACGAATTAGGCTGGTGCTTCTGATGCGTTTTTTTTATCCTCCTATTGTCAAAATTTGCAGGAATAAAGTGAAAGCATGAATTAAATGTCGTGCACGTCCACGCCAACGATGATGCAGTAAGCTATTAACCACAACCAAATTTTAAGTGAAAAGGTAGAGGCAACTCAAAAGAAACTGCAAATGCACATCATGATGTGGGTGACAAAACTCTGGTAATTACACCTTAGGTGGGGGGAGGGGTAGCCTGCGGCTTCGCCAGGAGGGGGGGGCTCTACGCCCCCCCCCCCCCGTAGTCGGCGCATATGGCTGTCGCCTTGTCACTTATTTCGCGGTCGCCAAGTCAGCCATAGAGTATAGTGTTGATTCCTTGAAACCATTTTTGAGAGCGCTGCTGTAGCGAGCACGAGTCAACGGGCGTGCTGTTCTTGCAGTACAACACGTTGTGGAGCTAGTTGGTTCATAGCTTTCAAAAGATGAAGCGCCAACAGAAACAGCATACCAATGAAGAAACAAACAATAACAGGACAAGGCACGACAAGGTGCCTTGTCCTGCCATTGTTTGTTTTTTCAATGGTACGCTATTTTTGTTGGTGCTTTATCTTTTGAAGAGTGCTGTTCTTCAAAATTATGGGGTTTTACGTGCCAAAACCACTTTCTGATAATGAGGCACGCCGTAGGGGAGGACTACGGAAATTTCGACCACCTGGGGTTCTTTAACGTGCACCTAAATCTAAGTACACAGGTGTTTTCGCATTTCGCCCCCGGCCATAGAAATGCGGCCGCCGTGGCCGGGATCAGATCCCGCGACCTTGTAGTTCTTAATGCCCACTATGCGGTGCGATCATTTCTGAGTTTTTTAGAATATTTAAAGATTCCCTGTGGCAGATGGCATAATTTTGGCCCTTGAGCTGGATTATTCATTATGCGGACATTACTTAATGCACGAGAAATCGAAACGCATAACCAACTAATTGGTAAAAATTCACTAATTCGCTTTTTAATTAATTACATTACGGCACATATTTGAACTTAATAATTGTAGCCGGTGAGCTTGCAAGGCATATTCACTTTGAACAAATTTTGAGGATGGCACGGCTAATTTCCGAGATGTGCGCCATCAAACTCCCCGTTAACTTGCACTGTTGTTTCACTTCTATTAAAAAATGATATTTCATGCATTGAGGCACGAAAGTCGCTGGAACACCTATGTGTTTGGTCTGACACTGTGGGAAGTAATTTTATCTAAACTTGTTTCGTACTGGCAATTAACTTCAAGTGGTTACGCCTTGCAAGTTCACCGGCTAGAATTCGCAAGGTGCAAAATTCGCTGTGAAGTAATCAGTGAGTCAATCAGTAATCCTCTGTTAATTAGCAGAAGACGTATTTCGCTGTCCCGGGATAATAACGTCCGCTTCGTCGAATAATCAAGCTCAAATAAGGACAAGAATTGGGCTTTCTGCCACAAGCGATGTTTAAAAATTACCTAAACCTTAAATATGATCACCCAATATATGATTTGCAAGTGGTTCTTGTACTATTACCAGTGCTGATGAATGAATGAATTCACTCATTTCAGAGAGGATAGCTCCTGGCCTAAATAAAAAAAAATGAAGACGCATTAGGATGCGGGAGAATTAAGAAAGGGGGTAGGAATACGACAGTAAAATGATTTCTCTATATGTGATAGAGAACACCAGACTCCTGGGCCACTGCATGAGTGCCAAGGATACCTCCGTAGATTCCTTCTTTGTGGGAGTGAACCATCCTTTGAAGAGCTGACGCTGCAATTCCATCATGCATAGACCCTCGCTGCTTTACGAAAGGCTCGACAGTTCCAGAAGATATTACTGTGGTTGGGTGGGGGATTTTCGCACTTGCAAATCTACTGCAGAGCCCTGAAGATGTAAGCTAGGGTTCCGCGGTGGAGGCTCCGCGAGCTCCTCCGTGATGTGGTTGTGGTACACACTGTAGCGATTGACATCCGCGTCCTTTACCTATACGCAGTCCGTCAGCGGCACCGTAGAGCCGCGGTTGAAAGGCTTGGAGGACTTCACCGCAGAGCAGGTCTTCTTCATGACCATGTGCTTCAGTCTGTGCCAGGAGGACGGCGCTGGGAGGCGCTGGTCGCCCCCCTGCAATGCGGCTGCGCGCAACTTCGCGCCCTTTGCCGCGGCCTTCCGTTGCCCCGACAAGTCGGCCATGAACCCGGCGGACAAGTGCCGATTCCTGGAGAGCGATCAGGCAGCGGAGAATTCGCGGAGCAATAGGAAATGACGTCACATCGACGAGTCAAGATGCGCTGATTGCGAGAACGTTTGGTGCAGCGGAGAGGTCTTGAGAGCGAGCGTGAATTTAGCGGATCTACATACTTCTGCGCGTCCCAGGCGCGTGCGCGCCCGATTATTTGACTTTGCTAGCTCCTCCTGTTTTTATACCGCTTGCTTGTATCTTGATGCAGACATGATGCAGGCGAGCCAAATGTATTCAGCGATGTATACGATGAAGCAAGTGCGCTGCACAGCTTTCTGCGACGGACTTGTGCAGACGTTGATTTGTGTCTGTTTGCAGCATATATATATGTGCGTAAATATTGCATTTATTTATTTAAGGATACCTTACAGCTCCCTAGAGGCATTGTGCAATGGGGGAGAGCGCACTCAAAGATTATAACATGTTCAATAGTTAGAATACATATGTGAATATATATATATGAGGGCGAATCAGAAAGTTCTTGCCCCTATTTTTTATTAGCCAAAAATAAAGCTGCAAATACGAAGTCAACATACCCATTCCCAGCGGTGGATCTTTGCTGGATCGGCCCGGCTTTATCTGCCGGTAGCTCCGTGGCACGGCGTTGCTGTCAGTTGTTGAAGATGGCGGTTGTGCTTCATGCGTTCACGGCGTACGAGCAAGGAGGCGGGACTCTGTTTTTATGGTGCAAAGGACCAACGCCCATCGAAATCCACAGGGAAATGCAGCGCACGTATGGGGAAATTGTCTCGCTTTGAGAAGTGTGAGGTGGTGGTGTTGCGAGTTCGCAAAATGCCGTGAAGACTTGCATGACAATAAGCGTTTGGGGAGGCCGCGCCCGTGCGGATTCTACCACAGGGGCATCTCAAATTTATTGCTGTGATGGGACAAATGTCTAAACCGGTCTAGGGATTATGTGGGAAAATGGTGTGTGTGCGTGTGCGTGTGCGCCTGTATGTGTGTGTGTGCGTGTGCGCCTGTATGTGTGTGTGTGTGTGTGTGTGTGTGTGTGTGTGTGTGTGTGTGTGTGTGGCGGGGGGGAGGGACTAGCCCCACCGGAGCCCCCCTTCCCCAGGCGGCGGCGACACCTTGAGTCTTGGCGGCGTCGTCGGCGAGCCGGACAACCGAGATTTGATCCTCCGGGCATTCACTGAGCAGCGTGGCCTCCCACTGCTAGGGCGCGGTGATCCTGGATGTAGGACTGGCGCTGTGTTTGATGGTGTGTGGTGCTGCGGGACATGCCCAGATAATGTGGTCGAGATGTGCGCGCGGCGCGTGGCATATGTTTTGCAGCTCGGTGTGAAGGCATCGGGGTAGATGTGATGATACAGGGACGGTGTAGGAAAGGTGCGCGTCTGTAAGAGCTGCCACGTGGTAGATTGATGCTTGTTGAGCGACTTGTCGGGAGGGGGCTATTCGAGGCGGTCTTTACGGTAGCACGTAGAATAGTACGTATATTTGTATTGTAATTACCCATATGTACCTTATTCAAAAATAGGGGCAAAGGCTATATGTGTGTGTTGCACCTCAGGGCGATCCCACCGTTAGCAACCAGTTTGTTGCGTTTGAAGGGCGATCCCACCGTTAGCAACCTGTTTCTTGCGTACACCAGGGTAGCGTACCGTACTGCTGCCGAGAAGTAGCGACGCCTGCCTTTCGAAGCTCGACCGACATTACTTATTGGGTAGCGTAGCGTTGTCGGCGGGCTGCAGGCATCCGGTAGACCATGGCGACCGAGCAAGGGCGAGACGACGATTTGCTAGTGCGAAACTTGCACGGTTTATTCAAAGGTAGTTGAAAGAAAATAAGAAGAGAATGAAGTAACAAGTATGAAGTATCTCAAAAGTACATTTCGGAGCCCCTTAAATAGGCTCTCTACAATCGTGTGGGCGGGATCTTGCTTCCGTCGATGACACGTGACAGGCACAGGGAGAAGGCCCCTCCTCCTGCAATACCGAGCACGGGAAGGAGAAGTCGATCCTCTTTTCGACGAATCCGGGGAGAGGGTCGGGTGAGTGACCTCTCCGGTAGCGTGGGGTCCGGCCACGAGAGGGGAAGGGGATGACGTCTCACCCATGGTGCCCGACCAAGTTGAGAGGGTAAGGGGATGACGTATCACCCACGGTGCCCGACCAAGTAGAGGGGAAGGGGATGACGTATCACCCACGGTGCCCGACCAAGTAGAGGGTAAGGGGATGACGTAGCACCCACGGTGCCCGACCAAGTAGAGGGTAAGGGGATGACGTAGCACCCACGGTGCCCGACCAAGTAGAGGGTAAGGGGATGGCGTAGCACCCACGGTGCCCGACCAAGTAGAGGGTAAGGGGATGACGTATCACCCACGGTGCCCGACCAAGTAGAGGGGAAGGGGATGACGATCACCCACGCTGCCCGACCAAGTAGAGGGTAAGGGGATGACGTATCGCTCTTGGCGTCCGGCCATACCTACAGTGTGTGTGTGTGTTTTGTGTGTGTGTGTGTTGTGTGTGTGTGCGAGCAGCCGTCGCAGGCTTGCTGCCATTCAAGCCTCCAGGATTCCTTCTCCTCTCTCTCAACTTTTTTTATTAGTGGCTTTGGAGCCAATGTTTCAATGGTAGTATTGGAGGCGGACGCCGCAGGAAGTAAAACCAATGTAGGCTATATTAAAAGCGCTCTCCTTTATTTAAAAGCCCCGGTAGAAATGCCCACGTGATGAGTTCCGCCTCTTTTAGTTCCTTTACATCAAAGGGTTTTCCATGTGTGTGCGCTTCTTATAATTTTATCTCCCGAAAACTATCTCTCGGCGGCCTATCGTCGCTGGCGGCGCCGGCGCGCGACGACAGATCGTAGGCCTCATGCATGCCATCGCAGCGAGCAGCTCTACATCATGACGATGTTATCAGCGTCGAGAAAAGTGCTACAGAAATTCTGAGGATTGCCTATTAACGGTTCAGCACTCTCTGGTTCGGCTCTTGCTTCGCTTTTGCTTGCTTATTTAGCTAGCTTATGCATGCCTACCCAATGCTGCATGTAATGTACTATTACACTACTATAAGGATTGCATGTGTTAACTTGACCAGTTATGTATTTATTTTGCAGATGTATCGTGTAAACTGAGCCGAAACGCCGTCACAACCGTATTTTTTTGCCATGCCGCAGTATTTTATGTTTATTTTCCTTTACTGTTGCGACCTTGATGCGGCGACGTCACCAGTCTTTTTTTTTTTTTTGACGCTGCCAATTATCTCCTCTTACAATGATTACATGTGTTAACTTTTTCTTTCCATTTTTGTTACCACCATGGCGCGACGATGGCGACGTAAGCAGCTTTTTGCATAGATGCATAGATTCGTTAGATATGCATAGATTATGCTTAGATAGATATGCTAGATATGCTTAGATGCATAGATTCGCATAGATGCATAGATTCGTTAGCGAAAGGCAAGACTCCCGGCCCGGATGGCCTTACTGCCGAATTTTATCAGTGTTTTTGTTCCCTCTTATCACCAGTATTACTTCAGGTGTGCCGTGAGGCCTTGGAAGTGGGGTACCCAACTGCCACAATGTACGAAGGGCACACTGTCCACATATCCAAAAGAGATGGTGAGACTAAATTGCAAAAAGTGCACTGATATCGGCCTATCTCCTTATGCAATGTGGATTATAAAATTTTTGCAAAGGTATTAGCTAACCGTTTGCAAGTCGTGATAAGAACTGTGGTCGGTGTTCATCAAACATGTGGCATCAGGGGCCGGTTCACTCGGACCAATATTCATGTTGCGAGATCGGTGCTATATAGAGTGTGCAGCTGAGGGGATTCGGCAGGTAGCAATGGTACAGCTAGATCTGGCTAAGGCGTTCGACAGGGTGAATCACTCGTTTCTGTTTACTATACTAGAGCATATAAATATCGGATCCCTGCTTCTTAGAGGTGTCAGAATATGATATGCTAATGGCTCAACGAGGCTGATTGTGAATGGCTCTATCTCCGATCCGATTAGGTTTGTATCATCAGTAAGACAAGGATGCCCTTTGTCACCGCTCCTGCTCTGCTTGTATATAGAGCTACTTTGTATGAGAACACCGAAAGAACAAAATTTTCAAGGGTTTAAACTGCTGACTAATGAGGTTCGGGTCCTTGCATATGCAGACGACATGGTCTTTTTTTTGTATTGATAAAGAGAGTGTAAAGACTGCTCTTGCAATTACAGAATATTTCTGTGCGGCTTCTGGTGCAAGCGTTACCTTTGACAAATTTTCAGGTTTTTGGTTTGGATTATGGGCCACAATGACATCACATTACGCAGGCATTCAATGGAAAAAAGATTGCGCTATTTAGGTGTACATTTCTCACAGTATAGAAATACTAACACTCTTTGGTCGGGAGGAGTTGGAAAAATTCAACGTAAAGTGAATTCATGGCGAGGGCGGAATTTGTCAATGTTCAGTCGGGCTGAAGTGTGCAACGGGTTCTTAGCTTCCCGTCTTGTGTATTGTTAGGAATGGCCTGCCGATGTGGCAACATGCAAGTTTTCTCAGCCACCTGCAGCTGCGAGCGTTGCGAGCTTCCCCGAAGAGAACCATGGAAGCCTATCACAATTGCGGCGGTGACTCATTTCGTAGGGACCTCGAGGTGCCGCTTCAACATCCCTCGGCACCGTTGTGACTAAACGCGATCGGCGGACTAACTATTGTTACTGAACCCGCCACCGCCGATATGGCCTCTCTGCAGCAAGAAGAGCTTCCCTAACAAAAGGGTGCTTTGCGGTACGTGGGCCCCAGGATTCGTCACAGTCTGCTGACACTCGTGGCGACTACAGGACGCAAGACAATGGACAACCGGCGGCGACGCTGCGGGGGTCAGCTCGGGGAACCAACGCGCCTTTCAAGACGTAAGCCCCGAGTTCCGCGAAACCCGTCTCACCTTGGATGGGGCAGTGAGACCTGTGCGGAATGTGTGTGTGTAAACCCCCTACCCCCTTCCCTCAAAGGCGGGCCGGCCACGAGGACTTTCTACGCTGACTGGTCGAACGTTTCCCTCACCTAGGGATCTAGGGAACACGGAGTGTTTATAAGCAGCTGTTTGTCGGCTGCTAGAGTGTGCTCGATCGTACTCTGTGCTCGTCATCGTGCTCTGTGATCGTGCTCGTGAGCTGCGTGCTCGTCAGTGTGTTTGGAGCTTCGTGCTCGCATGCTGTATGCTTCGTCTTGCGTGCTCCAATTGGGAGCCACGCTGGACTGTCGAATGTATCTCTTGTTTAAAATGTAATTACTGTAAATAAGCCTTGTACGCCTAGTTCCTCCCAAGTTCCTCTCTACGACCTCCAACCCTTACAAATGGTGGCAGTGGCGAGGTTGTCCGACAACTCTTACAACTGGTAACAGCGGTGGGATCGTCCGACAAATCTGACAGTATGTGCTGCAAGTACTGCGCTTCTCACGACTTCGCTTTCAGGCCGTGCATCGCGTATTTGCGACATTTATTTGGAGCTCGAGTTGTGAATCGATGCGGCGCGACAATCTGTTCCTCCCTCTTGAACGTGGTGGTCTAGGATTGTTCCAGCTCTTCGTCAGGCAAATTGTTTCTCGCCTGTTTTTCTTTAGCGACAGTGACCATCCGTGTGTGCGTGAAATGTCGCAACGCCGATTAGTTCATTATCTTCCTAATATAGGAGTGTCATCAAAGGCCAAAGGTGTCCCACGGGCTCCTTGGGGATTTCTCAAGGAGGTCGTTGACACATTTATTTTCTTGAAAGTTAGATTCAGCCTGTAGTACATGTTCACTGCGAGTCGAAAAGCGATTTCTGCGGCACTGGTAGACTCAATTTTCCCAGATCCTTTGTACCGTGTACCTTATTCAAGCCAACCTCACCCCAAACTGAAACGTCGCCAGACAGTCGTCTGGCGACAACTGAAGACACAAACCTACCCCAGTCCGGTGCGATTGTGGCACATTTTCCCCGCGCAATACCCGAGTGCTATTTGCAAGTTATGACAGGCAACTAGAGTGAAGCTTTCGCACGTGCTGTGGGAGTGTCCTGTAACGTCAGCTAAAATGGCAGTAGCTCCGGAGGCTCTTGCGTCGAAGTGGGCCGCCGCTCTGCGCAGCTCCAACCTTAAGACGTAAGAGTGGGCAGTCCAGCAGGCCCGAGAGGCGGCGACGAGGCAAGGCCTCGAAGTCCCCTCACGGAAGACCTGAGCCCGAGTGGTTAAACTTCGCCGGATTTAAAACAAAGTTGTTTCCGTCCACTAAGCGCGTCAGAAAAATGTGTGTTACTCCTGGAATAAAAACATTTTTTTTAAATTACATTCGGAAACACTCCCAATTAAAGCTTGGTTGTATTCGAGGGGCTGCTTTGTGCCTTGGTCAACAAACTGTCGACTCTGTCCACGTGCCGGGACCATAGATCACCGTTTCATAAATTGTAGGGATGCTGTATTTCTGGGGAGATATTATCGAACGGACGCTTAGAAAGGACATTGACGTCACTCCATATTCAATTAGGTTTCTACCGTTTAAGGTTCCTCCCCATGACATGTTCATAGTACTTGGTTCATATAGCCTATGGAGATGTAGATTGTGCGATCACCATGCCGAAAGCCCGCGATCTACAAAATCCTCTTTCGCGAAAGTGCTGCTTATTGTTAGCAGCACTTATTATTAACGCACTTGTTAGACGCTTGTGTGTGTTTGCCCGAGTTTTGAGTGTGTAGCTGTGTCCGCTTTGTAATATATCTTCAGCTTTGTTTTCCGTGTAATAATAAAAAAAAAGACATCTGCATGCCACGCTGCAGTCCATGGTTCGAATCCTGGTCAGTATTTTTTTCTTTTCTAACGCTACCATTAACTTACTATTACACTATTATAGCGATTACATGAGTTAACTTGGCCAATTATGCATTTATTTTGCGTCACGGGACGGGCAGATTTACCTGAGGTACTCGCAAAAAATGCCTACGCATTAATAACGTGAGCAGTACTTCCAACGCTGTTTGCGTACCCTGTAGCTGTTTCGGTACTGGCGCGACGGCAGAGATACTTACGGCTACTTACGTGTGAAAATTCTAATGCATTATGCCGCTTGTAGACCTCGGACCGTCATGAAAGCGCTCATGAGCGCGCGCTCTATAGGCACACCTTTAGTCAGCCAGAACCGTGGAGCCACCGTGGCGTCCAAATGCTTTTGCGAGGTCAATCTATTCCAGCCCTCCAGCGCTACACTAATACCTTTGTCCCGCACCGTCTTTCAATACTTGGAAGAGCAGAAGTTTGCAACATGCTTTTGGCAACTGAAGTTATATATATATATATATATATATATATATATATATATATATATATATATATATATATATATATATATATATATATATATATATATATATATATCTTTCAGGTTCTTCATTGCGCAATTGCTTTATATTCAAGGTTTTCACATATCTTTTTCAACATCTATATGGTCTTCCAGTTTTGAACCTAGGAAGCGCGACAAAATTTTTTACAGGGAAGCTGTTTATGACTAGGTTCTGGCGGATCCGTGGTCATAGACCAACAATTTTTCATACGTGGGCCGATCCCGAAGATAGTGCAATGCCGGGCCGACCCGCGCGGAATTGAAGCCGGCGTTAAGCACTCCCCATACATGGGCCCATACTGAAGACAGTGAAATATCGGGCCGACCCGCGGCGGAGGTGCAGTTCGCCATTAAGGGGCCCAAATTCACAGCTTCGCTGGTCATCCATATTCACAGAGTGGAAGGGCACTGAATGTTTTGACCAGTGAATGCTGGAGCCTTAGGATTGTTGCATTTGTATGTGCAACAGTCAGTCTTGCGGTTTAACTTTTTTTCGGCATAGCTCTCATCCGGTATTACGAGCCTTCTTGTAGATTAACCTGGTTCATGTCCTACCAGAAGTGGTGGTGTCTTCGAATTTCCTTTCTAGACTTTGTTTATGGGGGTTCGATCATGCGTGAGGTTTATTTTTCTATTGCTTTTCTAACTTAGTTTTTCTAAAGTTCATATGCTCACTTAGTCACGAAAAAATTCTCACAAAGATTTAATATCGATGTTCCCGCCGCCATTTTATCGTTCAGTATACATCAGATTACCAGCACATGACATGTACTTGCAAGAGTGCGCAAAATGCCAGTTCACCCTTCTAAAAGACTTTTTTTTTTACAATTTATACACTGAAATCTTGCGAGTTAGAACATGGCTTCGGAAAAAGAATATTTTCGTTTTGTCAATTAACTGTCGCCTTTGTTACGTGCCTGAAACTATTGAACACTGCTTTATTGATTGTAAAGATGCCATTTTATTCTGGGATGTCCTCCATAGAACTTCGGAGAAATATTTCGATCTAAATTTTCATAGTGTTAGATATCTTGTTGTTCCGTGTGATGACGTGCCATTCGATATGTTTTTACTGATAGGCCAGCGTAGCCTATGGAAAACTCGTATGCAAGACCGAAATACAGAAAGAACAATTTCCTCAGGATTGCACTTCGCTCTAATTATTGCGCACTTAAAGGACATTTACGATCAAGAAGAATGTCAGCCTGATTGGTATACACTTTTGATTAGCTGTTTAATTACTCCTTTCATGTTTTTCTTGAGATGGAAGCTTTGTGTGACGTTTTCTTTGTATGTACTGTCCGTTGATATGTGAATGGTTGTGGCCACCTGGTGCTCATAATATTGTAAATAGTTCCTGTAGATACATCATTTCATTTATTGTAATAAATGCCATGTTAAAAAAAGCCGCGTTGGCGTCTTGCATCCCGGATGTCCGGGCTCGATTCCCACCCAGACCGAAATTTGCCAAATTTTCTTTTCAAAGCCATTAATTTATTTTGTTTACAGGAACCTCCATGAGAAATTTGGCGTTGGTTCGAGCACTTTACGACATGTTCTTTGCGCCGTCGGCCTTTTTTGGTACTTGTGACAAAGAAGTCTGATACTGCTGCGGACGACACGAATGACGCCGGCTGGAAGACACAACAGCGTAGGCTTAGCCAGTCCCACCAGGAACAACGACTAGCCCGAGCCCCATTTGCGTAGGCTGGAGATCCTGCTGCGGACCTCTGCACGGCGCACTCCATTACATCTTCCCCCCTCGCTGAAGATGGAGCCACACAGGTGGCCTAAGATGTGAGGACGAAGTGATCGTGATACGGCTTGAGGCGATCTACGTGCACAGTTTCGTGGCTTCGACGACGTAGGTCCGTAAGAGGCGTTAGAGGTTCGATGACGTACTTTACCGGAAAATTTTGCTGTAGGACCCGGTGGGGCTTATGGTATCTGGAGACAACTTGGAGGAGACACCTGGTGCCGAAGCAGGAGGCAACCACAACCAAAGGAGAGCGTCAGGCGAAAACTGGGGGTCCCCAAGTCATGACGAAATTTCTGTGGCGCTTGTCCTTGCGTTGTAAGTGAGAGTGCTAGTTGCCGACATTCTTCTGCATACTGGGCGGCTTCGGAAACCGGTCAACCTTCTGACAAGTCGGGACGTGGTAAGGAAGAATAATGTCAATGGGAGGTGACGGCTCTCGGCCACCTAGTCGAAAGAAGGGAGAAAAGCCCATTGTTGCCTGGGGTGCCGTATTGTAGGCATACGTGACATAGGGAAGGACGAGGTCCCAGTTGGTGTGGTTGGAGGCGACATACATCGACAGCATGTCGCCAAGAGTTCGGTTAAAGCGCTCTGTCCATCCGTTTGCGGGTGATATGCGGTGATACAGCGATGAATAACGCGGCATCACTGGCGTAGCTAGGTCGTCTGGCACCCGGGGCGCATAGGTCTTCTCTCACCCCCCCGGGGTGTAGTCGAGGAAGGCGAGGATATCGACAATTTCCGGGTTTCAGCACCAGTACAGCCGCTTTGGATACCGCGCACGTCCTCTGGGTCCCCCTCTCCTTCGCTTTCTTTCCCAGAGATCGCGAAAGCAGCAGGTATTGGCGGCGAGGAGTTACGGAGTCGCCATCTATCGGAAGCGCCTCGCTGGCGTAGTATGAGGGATCACGCGGCGCGCTCCTCATAGGTTTTGCTGTCAGCGCTCATTGAAAACACCACGCGGGAGCTCTCCAGGACATTTCTGTAAGTACTTTCGAAACGACAGAAGGTTTTTATTGTCTAAATAATAATCTTGGGCAAACTGAAAGCACAGAATTGTTTACAGACGCCATCTCTTTACCGAATACGTACAGTGAATTAACGCCACTGTGCGCGGTCGCCGCGATGGAGTCTCCCGGACCAGCTTCTTGCGTGAAAGGTAGGTAAATGCTGCGAGCAAACTATGTGAAATATGTTCTTATAGTGTTTGTATAACTAAATGGAACGTAATAGAAAGAAGCCTCAATGCAGCGATCGCACAGATTCGCAGCGACCGACTGCGCGTCTGCATGCATGTCCGCGCACTGTTTCGCTTTCGCCGCGTGCGCGTTTTCGCACCGTGCCATGAGCTTTAGGCCGCAGAATATGAGCATTTGACAGTATACAAGAAACCATTGTTGCGTGGGCGCTATCAGAGCTGTTCAAAAATAATTTCATTGTAGATAGAGAGAGAGAGAATAAACATTTTTATTGGGTGAATGCAGCTTTGGAGAGGCGTCCTCATTCCAGAATGCCTTGAGCTCGGGCCGCGTCCTGGGCCCTCGCAATCAGCCGTTGCTGATACTCGAGGTCGGAGCTGGCCAAGGCTCTCTCCCAAAGCTCGTTAATGGGGTAAGGGTTCGGAGGATTTAACGGTGCCGCTCTGCAACCCCCTACTATGTGTCTGAGGGACCCGGGCTCTGCGCAGAAGTGGCATTGTAGAGAGAATTGTGTATGTGCTATGAGGTGATTTCTGGTTGGGTGGGGGAGAGCTCGGAGTAACCGCTCCTGCTCTCTAGGTAGTGACTTGTGTGGGGGTGCATATGTTCTGCGGGTCAGCTTGTAGTGTTGTGTGATGTCTTGGTACGAGATCAAAGGGTGCATGCGCTCGGGCTCAGATTCCTCGGCGTCGGCTCGGTGGGTCAGATCTCGAGCCACGTGGTTGGCGACCTCGTTGCCAGGAATGCATTGATGAGCTGGCGCCCAGATGATCATGACCGATCTCGTTGGCGGCTTTTGATTGATGATCCGGAGCGTAGTGGCATGAATTCTGCCGCTAGCAAAGTTGCGGCACGCCTGTTGGGAGTCGGTCACTATGACTTCAACCTCTGTTTGGGAGAGCGCGAGGGCTATGGCCGCTTCCTCGGCTTGGAGGGGATTGTATCGTGTGAGCGAAATGCTGGTCCGATGTTCTTTGTTGACGACTACGGTGGCTGTTGTGGCTGCGCGTATGGGGTAAGAAGCCGCGTCCGTGTAGGCTGTAGAGGGCAAAGTCCCGTATCGCGTGTGTATGGCCAGGGCGCGGGCCTCCCTTCGCTCTGCGTGGTGCACTGGGTGCATATTTCGAGGTAGAGGACGTACGGTGATGTTGCTCCGGATGGCATGGGGTAAGCTCACAGTCTGAGGCGGCGGATGGCTCAGAGGGGCAGAAAGCCCCAGGCGTAAGAGAAAGGACCTCCCCGCTTCTGTAACCGCCAGCCTTGTTCGCTGACTGGATAAATGTGCCTCTATCAGCTCCTCGGCCGTGTTGTGCACACCTAGTCGGAGTAGGCGTTCTGTGGACGTACTGATTGGCAGGCCCATCGCCTGCTTATATGCCTTTCTGATCATTGTGTTGATTTTCTTGAGTTCCGTCGCGTTGAGAAGCGCGTATGGAATAGCGTAAGTTATTCGAGACACGACGAAGGCTTGGACAAGCCGAAGCGTGTCCGCCTCCCCCCTGCCTCTTGTCTTGGTTGTTATTCGCCGGATCATGTGGGGTAACTTGGGCTGTTGTATTCTTAAGCTTTTGAATTAATATTGTATTGGTGCGATCCGACTGGAAAACCATTCCCATTATCTTTACGCTCTGAGACGGAACGATGGTGTGTCCCTCCAGTTGTATGCTGATAGTGGGCGAGTCGGATGTGTGCTTCTTTCGCGGTGAGACCAGGCACTATTTATTGCCAAGTTTCACTACAGTTGGCAGTGAAGTTTCGTGAGTAAAACGGGCTCAGCACTGAAATCAACTGTGCCGCAGACTTTTGAAGAGTGAAATGCTATGACTCCACACACATTGTCCATGTCTGTTGCACACCTCATTGCTTCCGCCGATGAAAAGACTCTTCAAGAACAGCAGATGCTCCAGAAGTACACAGACGACACAGGCGCTCTTTTTCCAACCAGTTTCGGTTTCAAGGAGCCTACCAAGCGGGACTAAATGTTCGCGTAGGTCCCACATGAACTCCGCTTTTCAAAATCTGATCGTTGGGATAGGTAGTGCCGAGGACGAGCCCTAAAGTACTCATTTGCTGTAGCCACCTATTGTTGTTAATTAGGAAGTTAATTAGCCTAACCTCGCTAATTGCACACGTAAGTGCGGAAATTGCTCTGCATCTAGAGGCCGCCAATCCATACACTCGAATGGTAAACATAACGCTACCGTGATTTATATTTTTCGAATTTAAAAAAAAATTTGGTGCAGCTAAAAAAAAAAAAGAAAACACCCTGTATATATACACGCCGAACACGTACAAGAACCATGCTTTATTGCATCCTAACACATGCCAGAGGGGCAAAAAAAAAGAATAAAAATCTGGAGCCCCTCATTACAGCGTCTGTCATGCATGGCCCATGAGTTGCTTTGCTGCATTAATTCCCCTAAGTATATCCATACGCGCCGTATTTATTTTAATGTTAACAAATTCGTATTAGCAAATACAAGCATCACACAGTGGTCACAGTAAGATGCCAAAGGAATGGTTAAAATATAATATAGGCACTTTATTACGGCCACTGTAGTAAGCAATACTTATAAACCAGGCCTCCGCTGTTATCAAATTTACATTCTTTTTCTTTGCTTTGATATATGAGGCTGTAGTATCGAAATTATTGTCTTTGAAGTTCTACGATTGCGGCTGCTGGTGGTATTTCGGACATTTTGAGCTGCTATGCGACACGCACTAATTATGCTTATGCAAAGAGAGCATGCCGTTTGCCTGTTTCGGCGGTTAGACTTGGCAAATCGGACCGCCGTGCCTGTCGCGACTCTGAGCAATTCATGTGCTTTTATTGAGTGTCTGAATAGGTGACGCGCAAGCTTATCGCTCCCGAAGACTTCTGAGTGTTGATACGGGACATTGCAATATGAGGATCGCTTAATCTGTACTAAAAGTGGACTGCAACATCTTATTTCGCTCTCCCTCCGCGCCGCGGTCCCTGTCCTTCTCGCCCATTGCTCAAGAACTCCACCACTACGGTGAATCAATGTCGGTGGCGTTCTGCTGTAGAGCACGAAGTCGCGGGCGACCGCGCTTCAACGGCGCAGAACGTAAATACGCTCGTGTACCGTGCTTCAGTTGTACGCTAGAGCACTAAACAGGTGGGTGAAATAGACCTAGAGCCCCCCATTACAGCGCCTATCATGGCCCAAGAGCTTTGCTGCATTAAACTCCATATGTTGCCTTAACTCCACAACCCCCCCCCCCCCCCCCCCCCCCAACACGAGAACCACGACTACACTCTTAAACAAATGTACAACACTTGGGGTGCATGTTTGCCACACAACGATAATCGGGATTTGTCTTGCTTGCGTTTCCTTTCTTGAAAATGCTGCGCTCGTTACTTTCCTGTCGAGAATGCTCTGCCGTGCTGACGACGCGGATGCCGGTCGTGACTTGGAAGTATACCGGGCTCGCCGCGATAAAGGAAATGCGGACAAGACAGCTGACGATTATCGTTTGGGGACAAAATACAACCCAAAGGGTGTAAACTTCTCTAGAGTGTATACACTCTTAAGCAAAATTACACCCTTTGGGTCGTATCTTGTCCGCATTTCCTTTCTTTAAAGGTGCGAGCCCAGCATTTCCTATAGTCACGAACGGCTTGAGCGTTATCAGCGTGACATAGCATTCACGATAGGAAACTAAGCGAGCGCCGAGTTTTCAAGAAAGGAAACGTAAGCAAGGAAGATTACTATTATCGTTTGGAGACACTCTTAAAACGGTTGCACTTTTTGGGGTGTATATTTGTCCCACAACAATAATCGTCATCTGCCTTGTTTGCGTTTTCTTTCTTGAAAACTCGGCGCTCGCTACTTTCCTGTTGAGAATGCTATGTCACACTGATAACGCGCAAGCCGTTCGTGACTGGGAAGTACCGGGCTCGCAGCGTTAACGAAAGGAAACGCGGCCAAGACAGATGGCGATTATTGTTGTGGGACAAGATACGCCCCAAAGGGTGTTAATTTTTTAAGAGTGTATCTTGCCACAACGATAATCGTCATTTGTCTTGTACGTATTTTCTTTCTTTAACGCTGCAAGCCCGGCACTTCCAAGTCGCGAACGGCACGCGCGTTGTCAGCGGGACATAACATTTTCGTCACGCAAGTAGCGAGCGCAGCATTTTGAAAAATGGAAACGCAAGCAAAGCACATGACGATTGTTGTGCGATAAATATGCACTCAAGCGTGCAACTGTTTCAAAAGGGAGTCAAAGTAAAGATAGGCGATCACGTGACAAAGTGTTTACGTTGCGCGAGTCTCGCGAAGAGTTTCGTTTTCGTTTTTGCTTGAAACAGTGTCTTGCGCACAACTAAAGCGAGGCGGTTATTTTTGGAACAAAATAGAATTAGGCATAACATCTGACTGTTAACAAAAGCTTTGTTGTTGTAACGTAAACATTTGTTACGAAAATGTTTCATTGCTTCATTACCTTTGAAATCTCCAAAACTTTTAATGTGGCGCTCTTTGCTGGCAACTATCGCTTGACAAGCGTCAAAATGGCGTCCCGCACGCCTGTGGGGAAAATTTCTTGCGAGTTTACTTCCAGAGCACCGTGTTGGTTCCTCGTTTGCAACGCACACCACCGGCAGAAAACGGCAAGCGTATGCTTTTCCCGAGACCACACCTTCCGCTACATGGCAGATCTCGCGAGTTAAGCGCGCTTTGCATAATTTAAATGAACCCCAGGCTGTGTTTACACAAAACGATCTATCTTATCTGGTACGGGCATAGCCTAGCTGTTGAGTATAAAAAACGGGCGCCAGGCGAGAAAAGCGCTGGTCATAATCTCCGCGCGTAGATGGTTTCATAACTCCTGTCCTCGCACGGTCGAGGCGACCCGATAGTCAAGTTGCTCAATGACCCGTATATCGATTAAAAAAGCGAGTCGCTTTTCCCTCTCTGCTATGCAAACGCAGCCAAGCTGTGGCGGCTCTCTCGCTCCTCGTTGGCCGCTGATGAAATTTGAGCTGGGCGGTTTCGAGACGCGCAAGAGCCAGCTTGCTTCGGTTGCGTCCTGCGTGCCCGTGAGTACTGTCTGGCTGGATGATATTGCCACGATTGTGGTACGCATGCTACAGTCGTCGCGCCCGTTCGAGCGCTAGTGCGTATTCGAGACGGAGTTTCCGTTCTGCATGTCCTCATGTCCTCGCGTCGATCCAACGCTCGCATTTTGTTTGTTTTTTCGTTATTTGGTTTTTCGCCATTTGTGACTCGTTTGCATAACCATTTTTACGGCTTGTGCGTTTGAGGAGAACGCTACTGTTGGGAGCGGCGCTCGACGGGTAAGCGCGCACAGGCGCGGTTCTTCGCGCCCCGGTTTCCTCGAAGCTATAGCTCATTTGCGACAAGGCGCCAAGTTCGACGTTGCGCTGTCGCACGAACCTGCCGCGTTTCACGTGAGCGCAGCCGTGCTTTTCTCGAAAGTGGTTTCCTGTAGGAAACTGACGCACGGCTCTTGGCCTACTCAGTTTATTCATATAAGTGGGAATCCAGGTTTGGTCTCGAAAAAGGTAAATCGAAAGTGAAATCTTCAAGCTTGAAAATTATTGTGAAACTCTGCGTGTATATAGCTATTAAGAAGTCGAAATAAATAAAGAGGGTGAGTGCAGCTTCGTTAATGTCGCTAAATATATGTACATGTAATATTTTTACTGTAAAATACGATGCAGCTGTTATGGTGGCCTCGAAGCCGAGACCGTGGAATCACGGCCATTGGGATATGTTGTGCAACACTCTGGGAGAGGCATTATCTGTCCGGCTAGAATTGTGAGGAAAGCTGCAAAGTGGTCGGCTCAGCAGTATATATCTATGCTAAATTTCAGTCGTATATTTCGATGAGAACAATCTATTATAAATGTCTGGGTAGACAATTTCACCTCGAGTGTGTTCATAAAGTTAAATAATGTTAGGCAATGTCATTCATACACCCAGCTAAATTTAAAACTGCAAAAGCAAAGTGAAAAATCTGGCTGTCATGGGCTGGGCAAGGTGTGCACTGGTGTGAGAATTGAAGCTTTATTTTTTCTTGTGCACTGTATTTTAGAGATACTATGCATCACGCGTATAACACCAGGAGATAAGCTGAAATGTCTAAATGCAAAAGCACTTCCTTGCAAATGATTTCTACTGTTACACTGTTCTTTGTTCTGTGGGCTTTGTGCAAGTATTGAAGTGGAAAGTTGGGCGAGTCGGTATACATTCATAATGGTAACAGCGTGAACAAGACGACAATGGAGTGAAAGGAAACAGGACCAGCGCTGACTCACAACTAAGTTTACTGAAACTTAGTTGTGACACAGGCGATCACGTAGTCCATTTTCATTGCCGGCAATGCAAGTGTAAGCCTCCCCTCAAAGAGACAATTTTGTTTAAACGTACTGATGCATCCAGCAGATTAGTTGTAGAAGCAGCCCACATTGAGTGAAAGGGAACATGATGCATTAGTCAGCCTTCGATCGCGCTTTCTCAGCAGGAATTAACGTACCTAGATAGCTCGGTACGGTAATAGATGCCCTGTATACATGTGGCCCGGTGGTGCGTTCCTCGATTGACCATGTGATCGCCTGTGTCTCTTATATACCCGATGTTTATATCAGTAAACTTTATTTATGAATACTGCGATCTTGTACACAAGATCATAGCAGGTGGGAAACATTGTGTTAAGATACAGAATTACAGACACAAAGAAAACAAAATTGCACATAGAATTTCAACAAGAGAATACAGCGACAAGGTCAATTAACAACAATCAATTCAAATGCTCTTGAAATGAATGTAATGATGTCTGTCTGACAACATCATCCGTGAGGTTATTCCAATCACTGATGGTCCTTTAAAAAAAGGAATATTTAAAACAATTAACTCGCGGATTTAATGGTGTTATAGAAAGAGAATGGCGATTTCTAGTTTGGTACCCCGAGGAATAGGTAAGGATATTGGAGGTGTCATCTTTGAGATTATTATTAATTGATAGAAAAACTTTAAGTGACATATGCGATTTCTGTTAGGAATAGAGGGTAAACCGCTTTTTTTGAGGAGGTCACTGACTGATGCTCGCCCGTAAGTGTTATATATAAACCTTACTCCTTTCTTTTGGATTCTTTCAAGTTTATTTATGTTTACCTTTGTAAAAGGGTCCCAGATAATTACTGCATATTCTAAGATTGGTCTAATAATAGTGTTGTAGGCAAGGAGGCGTGTACCAGGGGTCGCTAGCTTAAGCGAGCGTCGTAAGAAAAAAAGCTTTCGGAGAGCGTTTGCTGAAACATAGTCGACATGCCTGGTCCAAGAAAGGTTATCAGAGATCCATAGACCTAGATACTTATATTCTGTGACTTCATGAAGAAAATTATTATTAGCAGTGTAGTAATATAGAAGAGGGATATTTTTAAGTGTTATTCTCATAAATACGTTTTTTTCAAAGTTAATTGACATTTGCCACTTCTCACACCAAGAAACTATTTTTGCAAAATCATTATTCAGCCTAATTTGATCATCAGTTGAACTTATTTTCTCATACAGCACGCAGTCGTCCGCATATAACTTAACACGTACTGACAGTAGGGGGCCGAGGACGGATCCCTGGGGAACACCAGAATCGACAGGAACGTAATTGGAGCAAGTTCTATGCAGTTCGACAAACTGACGGCGATCAGATAGGTACGATTGTATCCATGTTAATATCTGTTTATTATTTAAAATAAAACTGAGTTTGTGAAGTAGTTTCTTGTGCGAAACCTTATCGAAAGCTTTTCGAAAGTCCATAAAGATAACATCAGTTTGTTTTCCTTCGTTGATTGCTGTCGCAAAATCATGGATTGTTTCGACCAGTGGAGTGCATGTGGAATACCCTGGCCTGAACCCGTGTTGAACAGCTGCCAGTACATTATGCTCGTCGAGGAAATTAGTTAGATGCTTATGAATGATGTGTTCCAATAATTTGCACGTTGTCGAAGTTAATGAAATAGGGCGATAATTTTCAATACAAGTCTTCTCTCCACCTTTATGCAAAGGCTTAATTCTAGCAGTTTTCCAATCACACGGTAGAACACCTTCTTTTAATGATCGAGTGAATAGGACGCACAAATACTTTGAACACCACTCTGCATACTGTTTAAGGAAGGCATTCGGTATATCATCTGGTCCAGGTGATTTCTTAATATCCAGTTTTAATAATAGATTAAAAACACCCTCTTCAGAAATTGCGCTGACTCACTTAGTTGTGAGTCAGCGCTTGTCCTGTGTCATTTCACTTTGTCATCATCTTGTTCGCGCTGTTACCATTATCTTTGTGCAAGTGTTGTGATAAGCTCTGTTTTGGCCTCAAGATGTGCTGGTGTGGTGAAGTTGCAATGTTGCTCACACTTTGCTTGTATTTTGATGATCAGCTGTTTGTCCTTAACTCCTTAATTGAATTGGACGAGCTGCGGTTATTTTGCTCATTTTTGTTTTGCTATATAGATTTTATCACTTTTTCAGTGCCTTGAAGGCGCGTTGATTGTCTTCATGTCCTGCAACATAGATGGCAGCCATTTCGTCAGCACTGGAAAGGCGCATTTATGGCAGTCTTTATTTTCTATTGCGTTGATGGCAGCACTTTGTCAGCGCTCAAAGACTACGTTTTTGGAATCACATGCTTGTTGTGCCTTTTGGCAGATTTGGAACGTGTTGTCTGACAGCTCGTGTGCAAAAGAAAGCCATGACTTGACTCTGACCTGCCTTAGAAGTGCAAGAATCCACGAAAAGCTTTCGTCAGTGAAGAACTTTGCTGCATTAAAATAAAGCATTTTTCCCTCGTTTCTAACTGTACCAGTTGTGGCAATTGCTTGTACATATATATGTTGCATAGCGAAGAGGTAAAATGAGGTTTTCACTGGCTGAAAAAGCTTTAGAAGGGTTTTTGTTGGAGTGGCGTTTGAAAATAAGCCATAACAGAAAAAAACAAATTAAGGTCACTTTTGGTCGAAATATATAAAGCACTTGGGGTTAGAGAAACATTTATTTCCTCCACTTTGGTTTTGGTTATCACTAGTTTCCAGCTTTGCAATGACTCGCATTTTGCAGCACATGTCCGAAGTGCTTTCTTTGCCTTCCTGTGAAACCCATGATACCTCTGCGAAAAGCACAGTCTCACTTAATGGTCAGCCCTTGTTGCAGTGGCCATTAAATGGCATTCCTTTAAAAGTCTGCAAGCTGCACGACTGAAGCAGGAGCCACTGTGCTGTGTGGTACAATCCCATTGGGTCATTGCTCACAAGTGATACAACAGAGCTATGCTTATGCTTTGCTTTATTTAGATTGCAGCTTAATAACTGTTACAGCAGATAAACTACATTGCTTTTTCTGTTTTGCAAACCATTTTGTTGACATTGAGTGCTTTCTGTGTTTCACCACTTGCCTTGAACACACATTAAAAGGGGATATGAAACACTTTTCTATGAAACACTTTTCCAATACGGTAAGCACACATTCACAATCTATAGATAATGCTGCCATGAACATATGATCCAAATGTAATTCCAGTGCACGCAACAGAGAGCCAATAGCCTTGCATAAATAATAACAATAAATTTATTTCCACCCTAAGCAGTACATGCGTAATACTGGAGACCAGCGGAAAAATATCGCTTCCTATCTCCTGGGATTTCTGAAGCTCCTCTATAACATCCCACCTACGATGCTGAAGGTAATGCACTTCATTTTATTTGTGCGTGGCAGTAGACGTTTAGTGCGGAGGTGTCAAGCCTATATTGTTAGATAAATCCTGAAACGGCAGGCTGGACATAGAGCTGGTGCTCATGCTGAACTCAGACTTCTGTGTCGTTGTCTCCTCAAGCACCCTCGGAACGGTGGTTGTGCCATTGAAACATTGTAGACCCACATTACAGCCAATCAATGGGCCATTGGGCAGTTGTTCAGGACCATGAGAGTCGAAAGCTAGTAAATGGGAAAATGGCAATTTTTCACCCTGCTCACTTGTCCTGTCACTGCTTCTTTGTTACTCTTGGGCATCTTTGTCAGATGCCCAAGACGATGAGTGCACTGCAGAAAGAAGCAATAGGCAGGGCATTGGTTTATCAAGAGCAAGCATTGTGTTGAGGATGAATAAAAAAAATAATAATTGTGCACTTTGTATCTCCATTATTGTTAAGTCCCTTCCAAAAATATCCGCGGTGATATATTCATGAAAAGAGCATCGCATGTATTCTAGTGTGTTTGTTCTCAATTTAGAAAAGGTGTTGCAAGGACCCCCTTAAGCACCAAACTATCACTATGGACAAATAAAACACAAATGATAACAGTATGAAGTCCAATATCTTACAAGTAATAACTCAAGAGTGGCCAACTTAATGAAAAGGTAAATGCACATCAGTACGTAAAACATGTTAGCACAATTGCACTACCCATGTACCTTGTAGTCACTTTATTAGGCAGTTTTAAATAGTATTTTATACATTTATGGAAACACTCCAAACAGCTATGCAAAACTAGCTTACTTTTTTCAAGGATACACTTAGTAGACAGAAATCAAAACGGTTTCACTCTATGGCATCTTTCGTTAGGCCCAGCTGTGGGACAACAGATGGCTGGGCTGCTGTATTGTAATGATGCTATTCTAATGCTGATACCTTTCGGGTTCATGAGTGGTTGCAATTGATGCTGTGTCCAGGGTGAAGCATCGCTCTGACCATTCATGAACGCGAGAAGCGTGAAAAGGAATTAGCATCGAAAAAGGCTTCACCTCAAAATAGCAGCCCGTATTTCAGTAATAACCACAGTACATTACTAGTACTTTATCCTCAAAGTGGAATGAGACTAAGTGAAAGCTGTTTTTACCTCTTTATTTTTTGCTGTCGCAATGAAGAGCAAGTAGCAAGGGCAAATACAGATTGAAGCAGGTGATCTGGCTGCTGCCATTTTGTTATGCTAGCTAAGCAAGCCACGAAAAGCCTGCAGTTATAAATCGAAAGGTTAGAGCAGATACGTAACCCACAAGACCTCTTTATATCTTCTGCACATGCGCACATTAGACCCACAATTCTACAGCCTATGTAATGTTTCCCCGTAAAGTAAATTAAAGTTTCAATGTAAAGTGGCTTGTGTGTGTAGGTAGCAATGCGCACAATATGAGCAAATGGCTGCAGGTAGCATAATGGCATCCTAGGAAGCAAGTTCTTAACCATGGGCAGTTGAAGGATGCATGCTAATTGCTTTTATTTATTCATTGTTACTATTGTGGTAGTCCAAAATTCAATTGATCATAGTGTAGCATGTGCCAATAATCAAGCATCTTTAATTTCTCCACATTTCTTTATATTGTGCTTTACTGGTCAGCAACATTATTTATTCATACATAATTGTCATCGACTTTCATTTAGTGATTCAAGTCTAGTTTGCTTCAATTCTACTTTTCTTGCAGTCTCACTCTTTTGTGGCAGTTTTTCATTGAGGCCGAAGAAATTAAGATGTGTTCAGTGTTTAAGTGCATGTCCTCATTTCTTTCAGAATCGTCCATTGAGAAGAGTGTGTGTGCTATGCATGGAGTCAAGTACCGACGACGGCTGTAGCAATGTTTTAAGAAAGCTGTCACCACATCATACGGTTATTGTTGTAGTCTGACATACTGTTACCACGCCTGCCAACTGTCCTGAATTTTCTGGAGAATTTGCTCATTTTGGCTCATTCTACAATTTGATTAATGTTGTGTCAGCTCTTGCGAAAGTGAATTCTTTACACAGAAAAGCTTTACAGGTGTTAAATGATGTGACAGTGCAAGATTGCAAAAGGTGCATGTAAAAAGGAAATCGTTACAATTTCTGCGACCATGCAAGATGCCACTACCACTAGCATAGCCTTCTATATACTTTTCAGTGCCTATGCAATGACTCCGGAGGGTCCATCCAACCTTTTTATAAAGCTCCTCCTATCCAATTGTCAATGTGCTGCTTGTCAATCTCGGCTGTTACAAGTTTGTTGAATCTAAACATAGTCATGGTTAATAAAGTGCAAATGTAAGCATGAAAAGCTTGTGTTCAGTGCAAACTTTTCAAAGAAATGCATGCTATAATCCCACCCTCTATATTTCTTTGTGTCATGTCAATTGGGATTTTTAGCAATTTTAAAATTCACAGTTTGGCAGGTATTTTGATGCAGATTTCAAATGAAATTTTACCTAGTGGGACACTTTCTTCTTGAATCACTGTAGACTTGTGCGTGCTACTATCTCACATAAAGCCTTTGGAAGCTGTGTGAGTACAAATGTTCCTTGGGCTATTTCTATGACACTGTTCTTGTGAAGCAAATTTTGTTTAGTGCTGGTCAAGTGACAGGAAAAAATGGTCTGCAGTTCCTCTCGGGGGTCAACCGTGTGCTCTGAAATCGTTCCATTCTGTTGGTAAATGGTATTAAGGCCTGTGTGGGAACATTTGTTTTTCATTGTGGTTCCTTCCATGAGAATAATGTAGTTCCAGGGGATTGCTATCCAGCTTTTAGCATGACTTAAACTAGGAGTGTGAAATGCATGTTGGCAACCAAGCCGTACATGCAACTCTCGTACACGTCTTCATGTGCGGCGCCATGGCACTTTGTTGGAGAGGCAGAGTGTTGATTTATTAGCAGCTTTATAGGAGCACAAGGTGTTAACTCAAGGCAGCAAAATGAGTAGCACAGGCAGTAGTTGTGCAGGTTGCAAGTTTAGGGCTTCCAATCTATCTACAAGACTTTAGAGTGATTAGTGTTCTTTATCATCATTATTTGTTTTCATTTGAAATGGTGTTGATTAGGTGATGCACAGATTAAGCTTAACAGTGTTGCACTTTAAAGCAAGAAGCTAAATTCATTCTTACTTGCTATGGCATTTAGTTTACCAATAGAATTACAAAAAGTCAGAGTTAGAATGCTGCACTGAATTCTTCAAAAGACAGAATTATTTCATCACTGTTTATTGCTCTTAGCTGCGTGACAGTGTATTGTGCTTGTGAGGACTTTCATTCCTTTCTTTGCCTTTGTAAGCGCTGTTATGTCCAGTGTGCTGAAGTTTGTGCAGCCTACGTGAACTTATGTGGCCTATGTGAACTCACATGTTTTCAAGTTTCAAAGAGAAGTGCTGTATCATGATTGTGTATTTAAAACATGACATTTTCTATGTATGTTGACAATGAAGAGAAAGTGAGTGTGTCTACATGCTACATTAGAATCTGTCTGAAGCAAGCAGAAAACTTAAGTTTCTGTTTATGACTGTAGTTTGTTCTTGCCACTGAGTTTGCTACAATCACAAGCATCAGACAGCATTAACATTTTTTATAGCTGGTAGATGCCAATTAGTCCTGCAACTGCTTCCTATTTTTGACTCAATAATTCTGTTAAAATTTACTTACTTAAAAGCTGTACTTTTTCGTACTGTTACTTGTTGTTGTTCACTCTATCTTGGGTATATTCTTGTATTTATTATGCATGACTTTCTTGGCATTACAGAACAAACATTCTTATGAACAAAAGTTTGTTGCCAGAAGGTGACTGGTTTGTATTATTGTCTATGGGTTCCATGGGTTTTGTTGTGTGCTTCCACCAGAAAGAATATTTGCTGCCTCGAAGGGCTTCGGAACTTGTGTCAACTTCATTAATGGAAATGTCTTTCCTTATAATTGTACATATGCCAAATGGTACATTGCAACCACATCACAGCATGTACAGTGCCAACAATACTTTATCAGTCACGCATAATAATTATGTTGGCCCATTTTCATCTTCAAGGGGCATTCTGCAATAACATAAATTTGTAAACATATATATTATAAAATGATAGGCTTTAAATATCGAGTGATATGTCAAATATCTTTCTGCCTGTATTGGTAGAAAAAAATTAGGGGGATAATCTCCACAAGATTATTTATTTGCACTAACAGATTCAATGTCATTTGCAGATCTATTAATCTAGCTTCTGAATGAAAAAAAATTGAATCATTAACCCAAGTTGCTGGTTTTTTTACGAGGGGCACTCGCCATATGTCATGCTGATTTCATGTCCTATAGGGTACAGTAATCGAATATCCATAGAAATTGAATGTAACATTCCAAACATGAATATGCATTACAGTCAAATGCCTTCATGAAGAAGTGCATGGGGCCTCTGAAATTATTCGTTATACAGGTCACTTCATAATAGCTCACAGTAGAATAGAGCTCACAGCTCACAATAGAACTGGGACATAATTATTCTTTCGTTACACGGGTCATTTCATTGCGGAAGTGTTCACTGTGGAGGCACTCTACTGTATTTTATATTCAATATTTTGAATATTCACGCACCCCTAGCTTTTCCATCTAGGGGCTTGTGAGTACCCTACTCTTCCATATAATATAGCCAGCTCATGTTTGCAGACACTTTCAGCATTGTGGCGAAATATATCTTGTTTCATAAGGGGCATCATGGTGTTGGGAAACATCAGATGTCAGGGACGAAGGAGGTTACGGATTACAGGGCTTCTTTAAGAATTGAATGTATGCTAGACAGTGTCTGAAAGCAAGGAAACTTGGAAACTGAGACATTATTCTATCTGTAATGTGTGCATGCCTGCAGCAAATATCCACTCATTTCAGTATGCTGCATGCACAATGTGTGCTCCAGCATTGGTCACAGTTGCAATTGGCACTGCTAGCTTCATCTGAAGAGTAAGAAAGCTCATTACTTGTTAATATTTTATGTAATATATGTGCATTTACTGTCTGTGCTGGTAAAGTAATGGTCTTGCAGAAATGTAAAGTTTGCATATTATGTTCCTTGTTTTTGAGGGTAGAAATTCAACATTCACTTAAGTGTGCCTCGCTACAGAAGGCGTTATGTATTGATTGTGTGAAGCTTTCTTTTTCTTTGCATTTCTTGTGAAGGGCAGAGTTTTGCCTGAAGTGCTTAAGTGAGAGTCCATTTCCTGGCTTCAAGTTTGTTCTTGCTGTTACATTTCTTGCTATTCTTATGTAGGGACGTCTGCTGTAGCCACGCGCATTTACTTTACTGACCTTCATTATCTCAGTCTTCTATTGGCAAGAAATGGAGACAAACAAGTTAGATGCTGGAAAGGCGTTGTTTAAACATGGACTTTGAAGCAAGTTGAGAAACGTATTAGACATGTGCACAAATGCGGCTTATAATCTAGTAAGTGTCAAATAATCCAGTTGGGGTGCAGGTAGCATTGCTTTCCTCTATATCTCTGCTTTTGAATATACAGTTGGTTTCTAATAATTTGATGCTGGTTAAGTATACTGAAATTATTCATATTCAAAGTTTTGTGTATGTGCTTTGTTAATGCTAAGTTAAACCAGGAATAACTGACAGCAGGTAGAATGCAGGCAAACAGGCTGCATTAAAAGCACTTCACCTACTTAGAGCCCAACAAACAATGTGTGGGATGCTAGTCACATATTGAGAGTTTATAAAGCACAAGCTGCCATAGGCAGTGGTGTGCGTGTTGTAAAGGTAAGCGTTATGCCCTTGTCTTTCCTTGCCTCTGCCTGGCCAACCTTCTTCAGCTTGTCGTAATTCTCTTTACTGCTTGTGCTTACATGTTAAAAAAAAGTGTGTGAGAGAGAAAAATATATTGCTTTACAGTGTGATCTTTTGATACAAGAAAGTGTTAAAAACTTCGCGAGCATAATCTTGTGAAGTCACCTGTACGACATCCATGTTGAGGTGCAAGTGCACGTTACCATGACAAGAGTCATTTTGAGAGAGTTAAAGGAAGAGCGGGATGGATTTAAAGGCACCCTTAAATTTGACCTCTGTATAGGATAAACCAGTTGCCTACATCTTTGGTCAACTTAGCAGAGGTCCACCTGTGTTTATGATGCAGACTACTGCATGCTACTGGCCAGCTAGCTTGAGTCTGCTTGTTCATCTTCCTCCTCTTCTGCCACTGAACTCCTTTCCAGGTGGCTACTCAGTCCGCATCCGCGACAGCAACACCCCCGGCCGCAAGGTGGGCCTCTGGGGCTGTGACTTCTGTGCCTTCACGCATGCCAACGTGGCTAAGGTACAGGCTCACGTCCAGGAGCGCCACCTGGCGGCTCTCAGGCGCACCTGGGAGACAACGGCAACCCTGTGGCAGGGCAACGAATCTCGGGGGGACGCCCCCTGCAGTGATGGAAGTGGCAGTGCTGGTGTTATTGTTGACTCGTGCTCCCTAGTGCCACAGCTGCAAACAGCTAGCAGACGGCAGTTTCGTTTCCCACCAATGCAGCTTGCGTCCTCCGAGGACAGTGGCAGCAGTGCATCAGCCCTCGAGCCAATTGTCATCTGCAAGATAGACGAAGAAGAAGAAGAGGAGGAGAAAGACTGCGTGCGACGCGCAGGGCCTTCGTTTTGAACTGACATGGAAGGGAGAGCAGGAACTTTCTGGTCTTCTTGAGGTGAAAGTTTCATTTGCACGGGCACAATCTCATGAGTGTGAAAGCACTGGCCTGGCAGACATCCTAATGTAAGCCCTTTGCATAACATGCACATAGTTAGATGCTGCAGTAAGATTTAATGCTTTGGGACTTGAAATGTTATGCGTTTATCATTTAATGCAGTTGTGTGTTGTTCAACTAAATTACTGTGTTCATGATTTAGTAATGTTAAATCAATACTTACTTGCAGTGCATTCTTGTTGTGCACTTTTCGTAAGTGCCAAATATTTCTTGAAATGGACTTGTCAGCATATATTGCTGAATGAGCAGCATTGACCCAGGAGTCTGTGTTAATGTTGTAATAGGAAACCTCACTAGATGAAGGTGCCATTAAGCTCATGATGGAATGTTTTAAGAAAAGTGTAAGAAGAAGCACATATATCAAACTCACGTACTGAATAATTTTAGCTTATAGGTTTGCTCCTTAGCATTACCGCTTATCCTTGTACGTTTAGCAGTGGCGGACTTGGCTTAACAACTTAATTAATCTCATTCGTTCTGTGCAGTGAGGAGTGAGTTTCGGCTGAACCAGTGCACTTGGCATAAATCAGATCTGCAATGCCGATCGCAGCACACTTGCCTGAGCTTGTGTTGGTGCAAATGAAGCGCACACTTTTTCGTCGCGTGGTGCACTCCAAAGAGTTGCTGTGCTTTGTTTTGCTCGTAAGGCATACGAACTTGTGAATAGTATGCAAGTCACTGCAAAGTTCAATTGTTTGTACAGCTCATCTGAGAGTGTGGCCATTTGTGTAACGCAGACTATTTTTTATTGTCTGGTGATGACAATCGTGTTATCTCTTGCTTCTGAACTGCGTTTGACAGTGCTCTATTTCGGTGATGGGACAAGCAAGCAGAGAAACCTTTTGTCATGTGCGCTTGCGAGGTGAAGTAGACTGCATGGCATTGTGGAGGCATATTGTGACCATTTTTTCTGTGGAAAGGAGCAATCTTGCCTTGCGGGCAAGGCATGCCAATTTGAGTTTCTTCCTAGATCTTGTCCTCCTAATGGTAACACTGGTCTTCTGTAATGTGGATGACTCGTAGATGAGAAAGGATGTAGACAGCATGAGCACTTGTTTTGTCTCTTCTTTTTTTCTTTGTCCACATGTCGTCTACACTGCAGAAAATGAACTTATAACCAACAATCCCGTCTTCATAAAACTAAGGTATTCCATATGCACTTGCCCTACCTTCTTAAGGTTCAAGCATCTGTTGTTCTGGTCGCTGCATTTTTATTGTTAAAATCTTGCATGCTCTGTCCAACAAGCAGAAGATACTCCTGCTTTCTATGCCTGCCGCTGTGCTGTCCTTCCTCTTCATTGTTCAGTGAGGCATTGTCAAATTTTATGCTGCCATCTTGAACGAATTGGCATGTCATTCAGCAATCTGCATGTTCCTTGTCATTTTCTTTGTACAGCTTCCTCTGAGATGAGAAAATATTTAATTTCAAAAGTAGTGGTTGTAGTTGCACTCATCAGAATGTTCCTTAAATTCTTCTAAGGGAATCGAATTTACTGGTACATTGGCCCTTTGTGAAAGAAAAGAGAAAAGGGGCAAGGCTGATAAGATTTTACAATTTAATTGGTCTTTCTGGCCTTGTTTCCTTTAATGATGTAGCTGTAACATTTTAGTCAAGCTCTACTTGTAGCTGTTCTGCAAATTTGCTGTCTTCTGTGCAATGATTTTCAAGCTCCTGATTTTTGGGAAGCTTGAAGATCATGTTTTAATTTCTTTGGCATGTAAGGTTCTTTGGGTTGATGAGTTGGACTTTGCTTGGCCCAGTGCTTGCAACATAATGTGCCATTGTTGAAATTGCTTCGCTAATTATGTCATAACTGGGAAAAGAACTGTGATAGTGACATAAGCTCTGCTAGCATTTTAGTTGAATTATTTCTTTCATACAGAAGTTCTCCGTTACGGTTACACCAAATACAGCGAATTCCAAATTCGTGCTTTTAATTTTGAGACATAGTGGTGAAATTTTAGCGTCATCAGTACGGGACATTTGAAGCTGAAATGACATGCTGGGAGCATTTTCTAAATGCACCAATTATTCCAATTAAGCCATACTTAGGAGGTGCCTGAGCGTAGCAAACCCAATTTCAGAGATAAGTGAATGTCTTATTGAAAAGTAAGTCATATTCTCATTCTCATTTTGAGAATCTTTACAAAATAAGTACGCTTCTGAGATACGATTCGAGATACACTTCTGAGGGGAGAATACTAAAATTATGACGAATACGCGACCGTTACTGGTGAAGTCGGTTAATGAAGTTACTAAAATGTGATCTTTGAATTGAGGATAGGGCTCGGCTGCCATGCTTGCTGTCGAAATCGGGAATTATAGGCTGCGAAGAAAATGTGCAATGAATAATAAGCCATATGAGAACCCCTTGCACATTCGTTTTCGTTTATTCAGTTGTTAGAGCATTGATGCAAAATTCAAAGTTCTTGGGAGTTTTCAGGCCCAAAGACTGTGCGTGTATGTATGTTGTCACAGATGTCTTAACATTGTTCTGTAAAGAGCTTTGTGTACAGTTACAGGGTTTCAGAGTGCAATGCATACTTGTTTGTTGAAAATACTGAGTGCAAAGTATTCCTGTGATGCACAATCTTTCTCTCCTTTTCTTTTTTATTATTTTCTTTTTGAAACATTCCTTCTGTGCCATGTAGTTTATATTGTTTTTCTTTGTATACACAAAGTTGCAATGCACCTGATGTTTTCTTAGTATTTTTTTTAGCGTCATGGTGATGACAGTATTTGTTGTGTGTGAAGATGTTTTCTCCTTTTTGGTGTACATTATTGTCATAGTCAAAGAGTTTATTCAGAGACTATTATTAATATTATAACCAAATTTATCTCTATTGTTGTATGCCAACTGCTGTTCGCCCTAAAAATTTTTTTTATGCAAAGGCATCTGTCCTTTTGGAGTTGTCAAAATGGCGAAGTGCCAATAGTGTACCTTTAATGTTGATCGCCGAGTTGCACACCTTACCTGTGGTGTCTTTGTATTTGCAATACCATGGTGCGAACCTTCGTGTCATTTGCTTGCCATATATAGTCATTTGATTATGCAATCTCAAGCTTTCTTTTTCAAGTGTTAACAAAATGATGTTGGCACTAGCTGCTTTTAATATTGAATTGCTGAAATTGACCCAAGTAGTATAAAAATTTCCAACCATGAGTAGCACTTGTAGTCACTTTTAGTAACATTTATTAACGATTTCTCTTCAGTGTTGCTGCTTCAGTGAAGCTGGCATTCCTAGTTGGGCTTGACTTGATGCCAGCAGTGCACGAATTCTGATAGACACAGTTGCTACCTTATAAAAAAAAAGTCTAGTTGAGGGGCATATCGTTATGTTAAAGGTCATGGTGACAAAGATGTTTGTAATTAAGGAGCATATTGAAAGCTTGAAGAGAAAAAGCACAAGATCTTATAATGTTATGCTGAACTACTTTTCAGTGCTGTTTAGTAGATATTTATTGATTTTCTATTTTCTGTGTTCAGTGCTTTTTGCTTGCACTTTTTGAAGATAAGCATCATGTGGCATGACTCGCTGCTGCTTGCGTGAAATTTTTTAAGCACACTTATCTACCTACTTGTGGCATTTATTAATCTGCCGTGTTCTTTGAGCGGATGCATTGCACAGAGGTGCATTGCTAGCAGAAAAAGAGAAAGAAAAAAAAGAAGACGGCCTAGCTATGTGAGTTGCTTGAATCTGAAGTCGCGAGCCTGCGTGAGTCCAATCTTTCGTGATTCAGGGTCTCTCCAAATCGGGGAGAAGATAAGGCAGGGTACGTGGAGGAGACCTCACGGTCATGTGACGACATCTGTCGAACTCAAAGAAGTTATCAGTGAAGTTGCGAAACATACTGATGTTGAAACTGTGCTCTCCTGCATGACCCAAGTTGCTAACGCGGAACCTGTATTGTTGGCGATTGCCCCCAATTGTGAGAAGTAGATACAGCACGACGGGCTACAGCATAGAAGCAGCTATGGTGGCTATATATTGCATTGCATAACTTGTATGTCTCCTCACGAGCCACACATTGGCTCTTTTCTGACGTGAGCTACACATCTGAGGGTAGTCCGTCTATCTTATGCATTCGTTTGATGATCCTGCTCTTGCACTTTGAGCCATTTGCAGACTCTTAAAATTCTCCTGCAAGGTAATGTAAGAGATCCATTAAACCCAAAAGATTGATGTCTATGTATGAAAAATCAATGCTGAGTGTAGCTGTGCTCACTGGGCACTTATTGCCACAGCATGCCTGTGATATCCAGACATTGAGGTTGGTATTGGCAAAATAGTCTAATTTGGCTTGAGTACGTCTTGTTCTCTGTGTCTTGTTTCTTTTGGCGTAGCCTTTAGGAGTACATGTTAACGAAGCTTCCTTGGTGATTAAACGCACAGAATTTCAACACTTGCTAAGCACTTTCTGCCTGCACTCCTAAGTCAGTTGCCATAATCCATGGGTCCTTATCAAGGCAATGAAGTTCACAAGTACAACTTGATAAGCAGCAGGATGAGGAAAGCATTTTGATGTCATTTATGACTTGTGCAGCTTATTTGTACTATGAAATGATATTGCTTCTGTACACAGAGAAGGCAGATCAGTTCTTTTCAGCATTTCATTGGTGCACAATGTGGTCACTCAGCTGCAGATTTACACTCACAATCTGGTAACTTCTGTACCAAGGAGGCCAGTTGAGAAAATGCATGCTCACAGTATATTTTAAAACACTAGTGCGGTGCAAGCAAGGCAAGGATGCAGCAAATAACACCAACACACAGACCCCAGCTGCCATGTTGTCCTGTCGCCACATGGGCATTTTCATTTTCACCTGCCAACACGTGTTCACATTCTCTTCTGTGTCCTCATCTTGCTTGCGCTGCACTAGTGTTACAAGATGACATACCTACACACCTGCATTGTGAAACTAATTCATAAGCACAAGCTATTAAAAGCTGAACTGAAGCTTTTGAAAGTCTTATTGAAATGAACTATTTCACACGACATTTTCAAACACTAAGAGGTGGCAAAGGAGCGAAGTTCATTATTTTTGTCATGATCCTAAAACAAATTGAACCAGACAAGAATGTGATGGTGTTGAACAGGTGAAGCACAGGTATGTTCGGTATAGTCAGTTCATGTTTATGTCCACTTTTAGTGCTAGTCCAAGATTTGGAGGAATTCTCCATCTAGCCAACATTAAAGATTGAGGAAGAGCCCACATGAGGGGATGGAGTCTAATGCTTCTTGGAAACATGTTCAACGTTAACATAGAAACATGATCTTAAATCTAAAAAGGGCCATCTGGTTTCATTATTGTTCCAATAATTGCAACTGCATTGTGGGAGAGTAAACTGTCATGGCAGGGGCACCCTTTGGCACTATGTGCACTGCAAGCTTCAGGTCAAGACCCAGCTCCAGCTGTTGTTCTTGTTCCTATTTGTTGGAGATTGAGATGCAGCATACTTTTGTGTTCCTTCTCTTATTGCTTGCTCTCAGGAGCAATGAGGACAATGCTAATAAAGGCTTTCCTTTCCTCCCTATCCCACTCCTTCCCACCCTACCCCCTCCCAAAAAAGTGCCCGCAGGTTTTTTGTCCATGGTATTGGCACCGGCAGCCGCAGCAGTCCCATCAACGACAGCCATGCCAATTTTCATGCCAAGGGGCGGCGGTGCAAATCACCGTGGCCGCCAACAGCACCCGACCGTATTGTGGCCAATCATGGGCAGTGTAACGAAGAAAAAGTACACATGCAACTTATGCAGCTACTCTACCGACTACCCGACCAACATCCAGCGCCACATGCTGACCCACACAGGCGAACGGCCCTTCCGCTGTGACACCTGTGGCAAGGGCTTCACCACCAAGCAGAACCTTGAGAGCCACAAGCTCCAGCACTTCAAGAATGCCTGGTGCCCAATGTAGCACGCACACTGCAGCTGTGTGTCCTTGTTACTGTGTTTTTTTTTTCCTGGCATGTTCTCTATGTCGGGGCAGGTGGTTGTCTTTTTTGGGACATTCATTCAGTTTGCAGAAATTTTCTGCAGCATATGCATCTATTATTTCTTGTTTTTTACCTGCTGTTGCTCCACGTCTCTTCAGCCACGCTTTCCTTTGATTGCTAGTTTGACTTGGTGCGCAAAGAATGGTGCCTATTTCTGTTCTTTGTGGACACAAGAGAGCCATATAAAATAAGTATGCTTATCTATATAGAGAACACCTGTACTGACCATGCTTTTATTTACATAGCTGCTTGCTTGATGTCAGAAGATTTCGATGTGGCATAGACAAGAGGTCTTTATTTCTGAAAGCTATTTGTAGCTCCTCTTTCCTGGCATTCATTCAAGCTATCCCCCCCTGGCAGTATGTTTCAAAAGTGGCAAGTTCTGAAGCCGACAACTTGCCAGCCATGTTGAGATGTACGCTGAGATGGACATTGAGGTCAGTCATGGACATTGAGGTCAGTCATAGATGGTGCCTTATGCTTTTTAATGCCCTGGCCCCATTATAATTGAGCTCAAAGCAGATTGTCTTGAGTGGTTTTCTTCCTTTTGTTGTGTGTGTGTTCTTCTCAAAGTTGGTAAACGAATACTCGTATGCCTCGGGTGGCTGACTTAGTGCTTGTTTTTGGCCCTATGTTGGTGTTACGACCTTCTTTTAGCCACACAGCTTGACGGCTTTCTTAGCTTCCAGGGGAGTCTGCCATATGGTGCAGTTGTATTAATGCTTCATTTTCTGGCATAGTGTTTTATTTCTGACCTCGCACTAATGTTTTATTGCCATCCACACTAGCATGCACAGTAGCGTCCATTCAACCAGTACTTGCACTATCATGTACTACAACAGCATTATGACCATTGCCTAGCATTTTTGTGTTGCTTTGGCTGCTGTGCTGTCCTGCCTCCACATGGGCAGTTTCATCATTTCTCACGTGCCAACACATTGAGGCACACTTGTACAAATGTGCCGGTTTGAAGTTTAGGCATGCTCTTCCAGAGCTCTGAATTGGTTCTGGCTTTGCCCATTGTCAAATGCCCTTTTGGTGGCCCTGCCGGGTGTAACTTATTTTGTTCCAAACTGGTTTTGCGTCATCACTTTTCCCAGTGTGTAGCTTGTCTGATGTGTAGGAGTATAGTGCCTAAACAGTTGTCAGCACGAGTCAGTCTCCTGCGTCCCAGTTACTAATTCGGTAAGCTCGAGGTCTTCACTGAATTGACATAGCCATGACATTTACCTGTGGCCTGCCAGTCTAGCGTTTGGGTGTTGTTGTTAAAGTGGAGTGATTGGTTACCAAGATCGAGCATGGTTATGTTAGGTAAGATTGGAGTGATTCATTAGCTGTTCTGGTCATTCAAGCATTGTTCCATCTTGTCAGCTTTAGATTCTAAGCTCAGTTACCATCCAATAGCTCACCATTTACAAATTTTGTTGGCACATTTTTTCAGCAGCTCTGATTGGATGTAGAATACTTGGAAGCTGTTGGAAGTCTGTTGAAATAGCCCGAAGTCTGTTGCTGAGCAAAAAGCTACAGTGAAAAATAACTTCATCTTGCTTCCACAATGTCATCATGCAGTGTCATCACAAGCAGCTGGACCTGCAAGAGCTATTGAATGATTTTGTGATTGCGAGAACATTATCAGTAATGCAGTTATTGTTCATTTGAGATAAATAAATTAAAAATATATGTATCTGCGATCTCAAAAAGACATTTCATCTTTGCACTGGCCATCTTAACATGACAGCTATGGCTTGCTGTGTCTGCTGCGCGTGGCCTCCATGATCAAAAGCGTAGTATAGATACTGCGGCTGCCACATGGTGCCGCCACGAGCCATCTTGCGTTCAACCTTTAGGCAGGGCCAGCGGGGCATTGCTCCGTTGCACCCCTTTGCTGTCTCTCCTGTGTAGCTTCCACTGCACTAGTGGAAACGAAACGAGATGGAAAGCTGCTGATCGGTCCGATAACTACGTTTAACTTTGCTTGCGCTTGAAGGATTAAAAACATGTTTGCAGCAGGAGATTCGTGAGGTGACATAATTTAATAGTGATGTCATTCTATGATTGGTTAGAAAAGTGTTTCAGGTTCCTGTTAAGGAGACAGGAAGCCAGTTTAGAGAGCGAAAACCAATGTTTCTGACACTGTAGAGATTAAAGTGAAGTTGGGCAGATCATGTAATGTGTTGGGCAGAGAATCTGCGGTCAATTACAGAGTGGCAGAATGGGTGCCAATGGAAGGAAATGGCAGTCGGGTGAATGCAGAGCGCGAGGTCATGTGCTAAGGTTAGGAGGTTTGCAGGCACAGGTTGAGATCGGCTGTTTTAAGAAAGGGAAGATCACGGGGAAAGGCCTCCAAGTTGTAATGGGCCTAAAATAGGCTGATGTTTAACGAACCCCATATGGTTAAAATTAATCAGGAGCCCTTTGCTAAAGCCTTTCTTACAAAAACCCTTGGTTGTTCTGCAACATTAAAATCCGTTGCCCAAGCAATCACCTGATCCCAGCACATGTACATTTTAATGTCACTACTGGCACCATATAATGCGGCTCTCAAGGCTGCTCAATTCCTTTTTGGTCGTAAAGTTTTTTTGCAAACTTAAATATTCTTCTGCATTTTAAAAATGAACTTAAAGAATATTTTCATGGCATGAGCCATAAAAGAAGTCTGAAGTGACCGCTTCTCTCACATAAGAAGATTGCCAAACTTTTCATTTAAGTTTGCATTTTCTGTTTTAATGGAAGGCAAATTATTGTGCCACCCATGTGGTAATAGAGTGTACTCGAGGGTAAGGCACCTGTACTTCTGTCTGCTCTGAAGTTGCCATTTTGATGCCCAAGGTGGTTCTTTGGTATGCTAAGTTCATAAATATAACTGTTGCTTTTGCAAAGGGGCTTTATTTGTACCCCTGGAAATTGTGAATGGTCAATCTGGCTCCAGTGTAGTCAAGGCATGGGGGAAAAATTTTTTTAATAGTTGCAAGTAAGAGTAAAAGTGTATTTTCAAATTCCCATAACTCTGCCAGTCCTGAATTGGATATGGTTTAGCTACTCTGGTTCACCACTTCGTGTTGTTAGTATTCGGGCGGCCTCTGCCCTCCTTGTCTTTGCCACAGATGCATAATGTACAGCTAAATATAATAACTATATAAAACATTATTGTGCAGTAGCCTAATAGCTTCTGTTTCTTTGCTCTGGTTTTATGGTCGCTGGCTTCATTTTGAAAGGAGCTTTACGGTAATGAAGTAGTGCGCGTTGCACTTGCAAATTTGCATGCGGCATGTTTGGCCGTGTGAACGATTCACATGAAAAGAATGATGCCATGCAAGTCAGGCCTGCATAATAATGTCAGCTTACAGAAATGTTTACAGTTGAAACTCGATTTAATGAAGTGATGACCACGCTTATATTATTTCATTAAATTGGGAAGTTTGTAAAATCGAAAAAAAAAAACAACTTGTGGTCCTACGAAATCTAAAATTGTAACGTAGCAACACGCAAAAGCTACTGCGGCATTGTATTTGCCGCTAATCCAGCCATCTGTCACATAATCCATGAAATAACGAAAGCAGCCACCGCTGCTCCTACTGAGGCGGTGTTGAGTCTGCTGTTCCATGCATGGGTGCAGCGTGCAGCCTTGGCAAAATAAATCTAGGGCCGTGACTATATGTTTATATAGTTTTATGTTTTAATGTTTTTAGTTATATGTTTTAATGCGTTAGCATTAGAGTGCACACTCGCACAAAAAACCATCTGTGTCAGAATTAGAAAGAAATCACCGCTTTTTTTACTCATTTATTTCATGAAAAACTTCGTTAAATTGAGTTCGGCCAAGTTAGTTTCGTTAATTCGGGTTGATGACAACATTGAACCTATGGGCACCTGCCGGGGAATGGAAATTTCTTGGTTAGATCGGGAGCTTCGTAAAATTGGGTTTCATTAGGTCAAGTTTTAACTGTATTTTCTCTTGTAGTAGTTGCATTAGTAACAAGAAGCTGGACATTTGGCTTTTTTTTAATGTAATGTAATAACTTGTTTATTAATAACCAGTTAGCTAGCTTCCTAAAGCTGTCTTCGAAATCTCTGTCATTGTAGGAAGCTGGTTTGAGCATCTTGAAGTGGATGCTTCCATCTTTTGCTTTTGCATTCATTCTGGCATGTCAAGCTTCTGCTCATGGCAAGGCTGATCTTTCTGCGCTTACAAAGTTTCAGTCTGTTAATATAGCTTGAATTAATCACTTTAGTTTCGCTATAGTTACTAGCCACAGTGACAATTGCACGTGTTGAAATACGTTGCTGAATTACGTTGCCTTACACTGTGGCATCCTTCATTCTTCAGCTGTAGGGTTGTGGCTCAAAACACCACCAGTTACTAGTATTGCTAGAATTCTCTTTGATCTGCACTAGCCTCTGAAAACATTTATTTTGCCTTGCCCCAACCGATTCTTATTGCACACTGTGCCAGTGGCTTTCTTTAGTTTTTGACTTGGTCCTTTATATTTCTGAAATCCACTCCAGACTCTGTTCATGCTGCAAACTGCCCAGCAGTAACTTTAGAGCTTATAAGTGGCTAGTCACCAGGCATTTGTGCCACGTCAAGGGAGGATTCCTCATGTTTGAGCACAAGCAAAGGTGCAAACATTTTTACCAGCTGGCCTTTCCACTTGTTCTTCCTGGTAAAAGAAAGACAAAGTGAAAAAAGTCTGTCATATGTTGGTCTATTGTCAGTTACTTTGTCTCCTTAATAGGTTTTGTGTTGTGTGTTTTTGTGTTTCATGACATTTTCTGATTAGTTGTTGTACCTTTGCATTGTGTGCTTCTAGCGATTTTTGTGCTTTTAATTTATACCTTAGACTTGTAGTAGGTGTCCTTGGCATGTAGTTGTCTGTTATATGTAGTCTTGGCAGTTCTGTCTTGCATTGCCATTTTTCGGAGTTGACAGGGTTTTCTAATAGAAATGGAATATCTGTTGTTGCTGTCCAAGAAGGGCTTTGAAGGGGCTCTCTTGTTGAGCTTTATTTTGAACAAGAGAACTACTTCAAGCTAAGGGCTCACAATATAAAACTTGTCTTAGACCGTCAAGAAAAAAGGCATCTTTGAGCGGCCTGAGCAAGGCATGTAGGCTAAGACTTGTTGATACAAAGAAAGTTATGGGAGCTAGTGCTTGTACTCTGCTCAAATTACGGAAGAGATATTAAGCTTCTTGACTTTTGTATGTAGCCCATTTCTAGTTGTTTTACCAGTGGGTATACCTTGGCAACAGTGGAAAAAATATTGCATACAGGCCACTTGTCGCACTTGGGATCTATTGTCACAGCTGGGATTGTCGTAGTGGTTATGGAACTGTTATATATTGAAATTGTGTTTTCCTTCTTTTATTTTTTATTCAGTTTGTTTATTACTATGTGTATGTTTTGGATAGTGTTGCCTTCTTAGTAAGCAATGAACCTACACTGAAGCTTGTTTTGGAAATTCTTTGCAATTGCTTTTATTTTTGCACATTGGCTTTCTTCACTGTCGTGTGGCCTTGATGGAACAAAAGTTATTTTGAGCTTGAAGACTTCTTCAGCTCTACAGCTTTTCCCGTAACATGATTGCACCAATGCAGCAGCCGACATAGGGTTGTCATGGCTTTCAGATGTGTAAATTGACAGAGGGCCATGTAAGTGAAGTCATAGAAAGAAGCATTATGAAAAGAAGCGTGTGGTTGCTAGGTTGACCATAAAAAAAAAAAAAAAAAAGAGGGGTTTGACAGAAGTTTATTTTGTGTTTGCCATCACACAATGTGTTTTTCACATAAATTCACGTATTGTGAGTGCTAAGTCGTAGCAGCACCCTATTCTTAGACTCCATGAAAGCTAATCAAGCAAGAAATGTCAGCACACTTGAGTTACCTTTAAACTCCTTTGAAAGGGTATGACTCTGCTTTAAATAGGCAGCTTCTGCCCCTTTGCAATGCTGTCATGTTATCTCGTATTTTTCTCTAGCCAAAACTTATTTCATGCACAGCTTTCTCTCTGACAACATAAGGTTGCCTGAAGATGTGCTGTTTGATTGATTGGAGTGGAAGTTAGCATATACTTCCCATTTCATATTTCATCAATGGCGTAAATTTCGCAAGCCATATAGCTTGCTTGCAGACCGACTTGGAGCATGAAGACCTACATGCACTGCAGTTCACTATCGCATCGTGCGTAGTGATATATATAGTATATGCCAAGTTTACATTTTGGTCATTGGCAAAAGCTACATGACTGTGACTTTCGTGTGCACACTGTCAGAGTAGCTCATTCCTTAGGTGTGCACTGCTAGACTTAATTACTGGTTACCATGGGGTTGATCATTTCCCCAGTGTTGTTAAGGTGCTCTGTGCCATTCCTTGCACGTCTGTAGGGCGTCGCCGTCGGCTCTTCGCAGCTGCGCCGTGCTCAACAAAGACGGCTCCTGGCAGCAGTGGCTTTCACTGCCGCGTCTGCGGCAAGACCTTTGCCCGGAAGCACACAATGGTGAACCACTTTTGCCTGCAGAAGCAGTGAGACCACACCCCGCCCTCAGCTCGCAATACAGGCAAGGCCGCATTCGCTGGGGAGACGCCGCTGCACTAACACACTCGCAGGGGCCAAGGTGACTTGGCAGAGGGGCAGTGTGCTGACGTGCTTGTGCAGCTGCTCCCAAGGTGGCCGGCAATCTTAAAGGGCCCCTAAATATGCACTTAGTCAAGAATTTCGCTTTTGACTGATACTGTTCAAGGTGCTGTCGAACGTTTTCTCCTGTAGTGTCTGTTGGTAAAGGTTCATGACACAAGCATAAACAGGAGCGGACATGTTAATGACATTCCTGTTTCCCTTTTTGTCGTCTATTCCTATTTGCACTTCCATCACAAACGTCACTCTGCCAAAAATTGTTAGAGTTTCAAGATTAGCCATGTGGGTACTTGGAAAGGCTAAATTTGGTTCTGGTATATTAACTGTCCCCTCTTCTTGCCATCACTTTCAATTGCTCTGGTAGACATTCAGCTTTCACGGTCCTTCAGTGGATGCTTCCTTTTTCTTTAATGCTACAGGCTGCACCTTTCTCTTATTTCTTATTATTTATTAGTATCATTATTTTCCCCCCTTCATATTCTGTACCACTGCCAGCCCCTGATAGGGGTTTCTTGTGACATATGATTAGAAACCCTGGTGACACAAATGCTGGTGTTACTAGGATCGTATGTCTGAGATAATAGTTGGCACTACTAAAACGAAAGATAAGCTTTTCACTTGAAATTTTATGTTGCTCCCAAATTACTAAGCAGTAATGTTTGACCTTGTGTGACCATTACAAATGACTTCGTGTACTGCGCTTGTTATTTCAAGGCATCTGAAGTGGTTTAGGGGCCCTTTAAGGAAAGCAAGCTTGAACCTGCTGGACTTACTCACATTGCTTGTTTGCCAACAACCACTAGAGCTGTCAGGATTTTCAGAAGCTAGGGCGTCTTCTTTAGTTGTGTTGCTCGAAGCAAGAGCCCTGCATGAAGTGCTACCAGCATCCTAAGTGGTCCAACTAGACTAACAGCAAAACAGTATATCTCGTAATAATTTATTAAAATCGAAAAATTCTGACCTTCATTAAAGTTCCTAGAAGTTATTTCAGAAAGTGTGCATCCTAGCACAATCTAACCAACAGTTCTGTGGTATGCTTGACATGATAAGTTGCATAGCTGATTTAGGGATCAATTGTCATTCATAGTACTGGTAGAAAGTTGGGCACTTACATACGTGGCTGGATAATGTACTTAAGAGTACATTAAACAGTAATGAAATACAATTGCATTTTATTAAAATTTCCACAGTGTAAGGGTTTGAGCCAAATTCATTCAGAGTAGAAGAAATATGTTGTCCTTTCAAGAAACCTGCACAGGTTTCCTTTCATTGCATTCTGCAATGGAAATGTGCACTGCAATTTTTATGAAAGTCCCTTCACCTTGTGAATTTATGGAGACCTAGTTTAGTTAAAGCAGGTGTATTTTTGCCGTAGAGGAAAAAAAAAAAAGTGCAGTTAAAGGGCCTGCACATTCTTGTCTCATGAGAGAGCCACCACGACCGCTTCTCCTTGCCAGTGAATCCTACCGAATGTTGGAAATGAGAATGTGAAACTTGCTCTTGGCGTAACATTTTTGTTGGTTACTCCCTTGTGATGCAGCACGCTTAGTGTGCACTATATATGAAATCTGTTCAATTGCTTTGTGTGCATGAAATAACTGTTTTTAACTTGTCATAGAACTTTATCTGATTGATTGCTAATAGTAATAGTTGCTTCATGCTGAATATAGTAGTATATTATACAGTGTCAAAGGAGCTGAAATGCCGAGTCTTCCACACTGATTTATACTCTCTTGAAATCTCAGCCAGAATGCAGTTTAATACACATGGCAATCTTCATTATTATTTTGCTGGTAAAATTCATATTCCTTGAAGACATTGGCAAAAATCAGAATACATTTCCCACATAAGCATAGACAGTGCTTTCTATGAATGTTTTTGAGGGATCAACATCAATGTACAAAGAGTAAGGAGGGAGGGAGGTGCTGTTTCCAGCAGTGACAAGTTTTCTACCATCAAACCTGCAGATTTCAATTGCTGATATTTTGGATTATTTATGCCCACACTGACCAGTGGCGATATATTCTTGCAAATTGCATGCAAAAGAGCCAAAGTGCCGTGCATCGCTATCAAATGATAATAGTCAAATGATCCCTCAAAGGTGTTTTAAGATACCGAACAACGTGAAGTGCCTTCGCCTGTAAGACTGTGCTTTTCCTCAGCACTTTTGCCTCACTGGAATTGACATTACTGACCACGACACTGGTCAATCACTAGCCATGTATACATACACAAGCCATGTACTTCATGGCCAGTGTATTGTACTTAGGCTTACCACATTAAAGAAGGGTTAGCAGTTGCTCTCAACTGTGACATAAATGTCCTACATTCCTTTTTTTCTATATTCTTTTTTTCAAACATGCCAGTTCTTTTCATGTAGTTAAGAGTTCAGCAAATGTTTGTCAAGTCAGACATCATAACGAAGAAATTATTGTAATCACTGACCAAGTCAAGGTGTAAAAAAAGAAAGGCATTATGGAACTCATACAGGTTCTTTGGTCACTACCTACTTTGCATGACTTTACATAAGTCAGGTTCATCTTGCACCTTGACTTGGTCAGTGATTGCAACTATTTCTTAGTGTTCATTTCGTGCCTACATAATTTTGTGTCAGTCTAGATGTCCTAATGCATGCTGCATCAGACGTGCCATCTCTTAGTTGTCTCGCTGCTGAGTGCGGGTGCACAGGGCACAGTCTGCAAGTTGCATGCAGAAAACAAGTTGTGAGAGGCATACCCAACACATTCAGTTATTTTACTTTGGTATGCTGTGCAATGCTGCCGCACCTCACTTGGCGGTGGACACAATCAAATATTAAAAGGTAAAAAAACTTGGCAGGTTGGTAACAGTTGAAACATGTTGGCATAAAAGCATGAAAAATGGAAACGGTGGGAGAATAGCTGCGCAGGATGAGCCATGACTAACAATTCAAGGTTCAATTAAATAAAATTGAACACAAAAGCTCATGGGTAATGCACGTGCACAGGGAAATAGCGAGTACTAATCATGCGCCTAAGAATGTTCCAACCAACCAAGAAACAATTATGAAAACAGTAACAAACACTTCGCAGCATCAACAGGCTTCTTTACATCACAGTCTTCAGTGCTGTTCAAGTCACCATGTTCAAAAATTAGGCGGCCATATGCATAGCGCTAAAGTAGTAGGCAGCAAAGCTGCCGGCACCCACTTATGAGAGCCCATAGTATAGTCATGAAAACATCAGCAAAGTGTGGCATTCCCAAATATTTGCAAAGATATTTTTTCTTCTTTTTGTTTCTTTTTAATTTATTAATTACTGTTATTGCTTAAGGCCTTTAGCATTGAGGGGCTTCACTTTCAAGAGGCCATGCACCTAGCACAAACTCGCAGGCTCCGAGTCACATATATGCAAATCTGGTGGCAGGTCTGGTAAAGAATGTGCAACTTATAAGGGTGGAAACATTTTATAGTGTAATATTTCCCTGTGCCCTCTAAGCCTTTGGGGTGTTATTTTTGCTTTTGAAGAGTGTCCCAGCAGCAAATTGTAGGTGCCTTGTACCTATTATTCACTTCAGGAGGAAAACCTGGCATTGAATGCCATTAGGTTTGGGGGATTGAGAAGCCATTGCTATGACGTAGATAAATGTGGTTACCAAACTGTAAATTTTGTGCTGACAGATTCTACTTTGTCATTTCTCATCAATGACACCTGCTGAGAGGAAAGGAATAAAGATTTTGATGGCTAAAGTAATTTAAGCTCCAATGCAGTAAAGAGCACAACAGATGGAACAATACCAAGCTAAGGCTGCTGTAAGACCCTTCAGTTCTGTCAAGGCACATATTGTATTGTAGTCCAAAAACACGGGGAAGCAGATGCGGTCACACTGAATGGTCTGTGAACATTGTAAGGTTGAAAGTGGATTGTGGGCTCCTAAAGCAACCGACGGGTTTCGGGGGAGGGGATCCGTAAAACAACTAATAGGCATCTTTTTTGGCATAAGCAGGCTGGCAAAACTTTCATGAAAATACTCTCTCTCTCTCTCTCTCTCTCTCAACTTTTCTTTGTTTGTTATAATATGACTCTTGACCACATAAGGTTCAGCTGACACAATATGATGTCTTTGATTGCTCATTGCTTCATGTGTACTTGTAGAAGGCTGCCTGTAAAAAAAACAAAACAAATGCTAGACAAGTCAAGTCTAAGGAACCTTGTGTACTTAAAAAATGTGAAAACACTGTAGTGCATGCATCATGTGAGGTGTCCACAGAGCCATGAACTATCTTCCACAGAACTTAACAGTTGTGTGTACATCACAATTTGAGAGCCAATGCTATAGCCAGAGAGCATTAAAAAAAAAAGCCTACAGATTTGCACTAGTATTAAAATTAGCTTCTGTAGTTGTGGTGCCTTGAGAACTGTTTGGTGGGTTGATTTAGTTACAGATAGAAGTATGAGGAAAGTTTGCGCTGAGCGCCTTCGCAAGATTGCAAGGTATAGGCGTCAGGCTTGAAACTTGCAAGGAATGTGTCTTTCTTTTTTGTCACTCTACTGTAGTTCACGCAGCTCCTTACACTAACGACCTTGAAGTTCAGGTTTGCAAACAAGAACAGTACTTTCCAAAGGGCATATTCTTGGCCATTACTTTCAGGGATACTATCACTTTTGCAAGATTATGTGCGATTCTGCATCGAACTCGTCATTATATATGGGCAATGGCGTTGTTCACACAATTCCAAGCGCACTGTCTTGGCACAGTGCTAGGAATGCAGCTGCTTGTAGGCACCATTATGTCTGTTGCCAAGTAGCTTGATAGCTCGTGAAAGTGAACATCCCCGAAAATGATCAACCGAGAATTCCACTTCAAGGCTGCGTGCGTGTGTGCGTGCATGTGTGCATGCGTGCGTGTGTGCGTGTGTGTGTGCGTGCGTGTGTGTGTGTGTGTGTGTGTGTGTGTGTGTGTGTGTGTGTGTGTGTGTGTGTGTGTGTGTGTGTGTGTGTGTGTGTGTGTGTGTGTGTGTGTGTGTGAATTCAGGGTTGTGCACAACTAAGGATGCTAAGGTCTGTCTATGTATGTTTTCACTTGAACAAGAATGTTTTTTGATATGGTATGTCTCTTTGAAGGGAACTGTGTGGGCTTCCTGTGCATATTGTGATAGGTGATGGCTGTATCAGGCAGCCGTTTAGTATTTTGGAAACTTTGTACTGTGACTGTAATTGACTTTGTGCAAGATATTGTGCAAGGATTAACTTCTGTCCACTGCTTCTGTACCAGAGGGGCCCCTTTATGCAGCAACGCCGTGTCAGTAAAGTGCCTGTTACAGGACAGGACTCGTGCTTGCAACAGCGATGTTTGAAACTCTTGCAGATTTTTGTTCTCTGTAGTAGTACTTTCTGGCTAGGTCACTTGCATTTACTTATTACTAACTGTTGAGAGGGGGGGCAGTGTTTTGCAATGAACGCAATCACCTGATTCCTACTTTCATGTTGCACTCCAAGCAATTTATTGGGTTTGCATTGTAATATAAGTGCATTGGAACAAATTTATTTTACGCACTGCTGTAACTAAAATATGTGTTGCTTTAGAGATGAGCACTTACAGTGATATTGCTGATGCTTGCACACTGTTTGTAACATTGAGTGAAGTTAACTTGCTTCAAAAAGACCGGCTGACATTTCAACAGCTGGGGCCACCTTTGTTAAGGGAGCCTTACCGTACCCTTGGAAAGTCAATTTGATGTGAATAGTGCCACAAATGTTGTGTAGCTTGGCAGTTTACTTTGGCATTGTTTGCATAGCCTTGTTACTCGCTGACGCTACCATGTACCATGGAAAAGTGGGCAATTTTCTTGGGTTGGTTTAAGGGATAGTTCCACATGGGACAGTTTTAGGAGGTTTTCAAGTTCTCATCACATGTTGCATGTCATTACTCTGCTAACTAGGCTGAGTTCATTTGCCATGGGTGTTGAGGCTTCCTGAACAAAGGTAGGTTTGAAGCATTGGGGACACTGCATAACCTATGAGGTATGAAAAACCACTTAAAGGGACACTAAACAAAAATGTTAACTTGAGCTACATTGAAACATTAAACTTCTATAATAATGAATTTGTCACTCACAGAGAGAACATAGCTTTTGTAAGCGATAAAGTGACGAAAACGCAAAATCAGAAAGGTGCAACCTGTTGTGGAATATGGTACCTCCTGTGACATGTGGCATGATGTCCAGACACCATGCGGCTAGTACTGCCCATTAGCCAGGAGACGGAGAGGTGGGTGATGGATGGTTCGAGGAAAGCCAATGATGCGAGTGAGAGAGGGGTGGCTGAGTGAGAGAGGGGATTCACAGATAGCGGCAATGGTAGTGACGTGGAGATTAAATCGGGGCCTCAGTTTTGGTGCTGCCAATTCAAATCAAGTGGTATCAAGACGTTTCGCGGCACTTTTTTATGCAACAAAGTCATATTTGGCGGCCGAAAAAAAAAAAAAAGACTTTTAGACAGATAAGATATGGAATTAATCAACTTAATACTTTTCTTTAGTGTCCCTTTAAGAAAATAGTGGTTGTAATACTTATCATATTTTTGTATTTGTTCTGTGTCCCCTTAACATGGTGACTCATATTTTTTTATACTTTGCACCACATGTGGTAAGATTTAGTGATATGTGATTGCAATAATGACATGTGCAGAGGTTAAACTGGTGCCGAACTTTTATTTTCCGGCTTAGTTTTTTTTCTTTCTACCTGAGAAGACATTAGTTAAAATTTTGTCACATTGATTCTTTTGTGGCATTGGTCATTGTTATTGCTAATCTTCGGGAACAAACTTTCCAAAATGTTTAGGCACCTGGAAAGAAATTTATTTTCTTGCTTTACTTTTATTTATTTTCTTCTCATGTGCATGTATGTGTGTGTACGAATATGCGTGCAGTACGCTGAACGAGTTGACTTGTCACTAGCAGTGTCAGCCTTTAGTTTCTTTCTTGTGGTGTTATGTTATGCAACCTTTTTTTTTTAAATCTTTTTTTACACATGATTTCAGACAGTTCTGCCGACTTGCACCCATTTTTCTCAGTTGAGGCCCCAGGATGTCAGTTTTCTTAGCGTGAATAATGTTGTATTATCAGTCTCATTCGTTGCATCTGCACTTTGCGTAACTTTATTGAAGTGCAAGAGGAACGTTGGCTTTCTACTTACATTTACAGTGCTCTATTGTTGTGCATGATGTTTAGCCTTTGAAGTTACACCGTGGAAACTTGCCTTTCTCACTACCTGAATTTTCTCATACCAGTGCCGCTGTCATCCTGAATTGCTTGCACTGTTAAAAAAAAACATAACGGTGTTCTGTCATTGACATTGCTAGAGTGCCGGTATTGCACAACTTCGAAGATTCTTTTCAATCATATTTTTTCTTTTCTTTTTTGTAATCTTGTCTGTTTCAATAACAGTCTCACAGTTCTTGCCTTGCCAACTCTGTGCTTTCTTGGACAAAGCAAGGCTACGTTATGCAAGGGAACCATTGCTTGATGGGGACAAACTTTATATATTACCTTTAGGACTTTTTTTTTTTTATCTCTTTTCGTGTAAGTTTTGATAGATGATGAAATAAATATACCCTGCCTTTTGCCACAGCAGTACATGTGCGTATTATTCATCAAGACGTCCACCTTTCTGCCTTCTCATTTGAAACATTAAAAATGCCATGGCTCCTAATTGGTCAGTGGCTGTTACAGACAGATGTCAGTCATTTTTACGGTTTCTAGATTTTCTTTTTTGCCTATCTTTCTTTTTCAACCGACAAGCTCATAAATGTACGTGGATGCTCTGAAAAAGTATGATCTCATACCATTTTAATTCTTGAACATAGTGTTGACCAGCAGTATTCACAAAAATTAGAAGTGGACGTCAACAGAGTGCTCTTGTGTGTAATCTGCTTTAGTTCCCATAAAAAAAATGCTGTTTTGTTTTCATACATAGTCAGCCATCTGTTTGCTGTGTTTTGACTAATTATTTGCAGTGAGGCTTTATGTGAAGTGAGCAGTTACTTAAGTTGTTAAGCAGTTAAGTTGTTCAGATGTGCTATTGCTAAATGTCAATTTGGCAGTGATAAAGAGAACTGTAAAGTTTATTTCATTCAAAAGGACCTTGGCTCTGTGGTTGTCCATAGGACATCATTGCTTGTTTGTAAACTGGAAAGTTGACAAAATTAGTATCATGAGGTCATGATTTTAGCTGCATTAAGAAAGAAAAGGAACTAATTTGTGAAGACACCTCAAATGACCACAGTTTGACTATTAGTCAGGCTTGTTCAGTATGTGTTGTTGAAGCATCAGTGGCTTTTAAAAGCCAGTGCATGAGAAAGTTTGACGAGTGTGTTGAAATTTCTTTTTTTATTAACTGGAAATGATTACAGCAAGAAGACTTTGCTTGGTCAGAAAACTTGGTGCTTCCACCTGTTAAACACCATTTATTTTCCATCCAAATGTTCTGTACTTTGCTGTAGTAACATTGCATAACTACTGAACAGTTCTGAATACTGTCTTCTTGTGGCATATGTTAGCCGCATTAGCTTTGGCAGTGGAGCACATTGCTTGACCTTGGCATTCTTGCGTACCTTGTAGAATTATGTCACCTTCTATGCTTGACATTACATGCATTTGGTTGGCACTTGAAGTGGAGCTGTGGTGGTTGCTGTTGACCATGACAATTCCAGACTTTGACTGTGACGTTACCCCATTGGCCACTTTGCTGCAGAAAGCTGGTGAAACCAGTATATGCCAGAGTGCGCTGTCCCACGACCACTTATCTCGGTTGTGCCTTTACTTGTGACTTATGATGGCCATCCCTTACACATGGCTGCTCAATATGACCTATGACCCTTAGGCTCTCTTTTCTTGGTCTTCGTGCTGCATGTCTTGTGGCTCGTTCACCATTTGCTTGCAGTGGATGTCATGGTGTCGCTGCTTGTCATCCCTCGCACCTTACGTTGCACAAGCAAGTTTGGATCGGGATGGGCATGCAAGATTCTGCCCAGAAACTTCTGTAGGATATGTGAACCTGACAGATCTTTGGAGCTGTTCAGGCTGAGGAAGAACTTGATAAAAGTGTATGCAGTAACTCTCACGTGAAAGTGAATGCCTCCTTGTAGCTGATTATTCCATTGTTTTATGAAGTGACTGTGAAGCAGGCATGTGACACGTCAAGCATTTCACTCTCATAACATTTACAAAGCCTTTTCTGTTATGCACTACTCTATAAAATGTAACTCTATATGTTGTAGAAATAGAAGATTAAGTCAGCTGCTGTTGATTATTAGGAGTTGTTTTCAAGGGATGCAGTGTCGTTACTTTGCTCTTGCAATATTCCAAAAGAGTAGTTGAAATGCTCTTCAGCTTTAACCTGTAGGTTCTATGCTAACAGTTTTGATGTAGCAGAAACTGGGAAGTTTCTGTTAGTTTACCTTAATACGCAGGCTATAGCTAAGAATGAGCAAGTGCAGCACGCAAATTGTAATCTTGTCTGCATTGAGTTGCAGTGCCGAGGTGGCATTGGTGCTAATCCATTGCAAATGCTGTGAACTAAGTTGGAATTGGTAATTCAGCTGCTTGTCGCTTGCAAGAGCACAATACACAGGGGTCAAGTTGCCGCTGGTGAAGCACTAAGTCAAGTGCTGCATCTGCTAAACTAGCTTTTATAATGTGGATAAATTGCAGAGGTGCATGCATGTCCTAACTATCCTATTGTGACATGACCCAGAAAGAGTTGTGCACCAATCCTCAAGAAGCAAGAGCAAACAGTGCAGCTTGGGATGCTCCTTGTCTCCCTGCCTGTCTTGGCATTGCGCAGTTTAAGACTGGCATGCACACTAGAAGTACAGTTAATAATTTGTGTTGTGCACATTCTTTAACAAGGCACTCCTCAGGTTCTTGGAAGTTGGGTCAATGCCCCTCCTAACCAGCTTTGCTGCAGAGCTTGGTTTCTTGACAAGGCTAGTTAAATTCATTGTTGAAGGGGTCCCTCTACAACAAAGCTTGCTTTGCAAGGAAGCCAGCTTGTTTCCTTTGTAGCTTCCTGGGGCTGGTATGTGAAATGCCAGAGTTTCCTTCCACAAAATATTGTCCATATTGTGTGTTTCTGCAGAACTTTGGTTGCTACAAATGCATTGTGTCCCACAATCCATTGCAATTCACTCTTTTGCTCTCTCTCTCTTTTCTTCCTCCTCCTCCTCCTCCCATCCGGACCTACATGCCCACCTTCGACGGTCGCATTCTCGGTGATGGCACAGCTGGCACAGTGGGCAAGCCTTCCCAGGAACCCGCGCCGCGCCTGGTGTGTCAGTTCTGCAACTACTCGACCGTCTACACCACCACCATGGTACGCCACGTGCGCACGCACACAGGCGAGCGCCCCTACCGGTGCGTGTCGTGTGAAAAGGGTTTCACCACCAAGCAGCAGTTGGAGAAACACTGCAGCCAGCCGAGCAAGCCGTGCTTCAAGCCCTTTGCCTGTTCCTACTGTCCGGAACGCTTCCCGTCGGATGCCCTTTTGAGCAGGCATAGGTGCATGCACAACACATTTTCCAGTTTTTGAAAGTGCCATGCGGCTCCTGCGTTAGGACTACAACAGAACCTTACAACGTGGAAAAAGGAGGGAAGACAAGAGCAGCTCTTCCAGTATGTGATGTGATCAAGCGTGTTGTATAATTTGTCAGAGAACTGCAAACACGAGCCATGTTTACTTGAATGCAGCGGCAGTGCACGCATCTCTTAGCTCATCACTTTGCAACGGTGATTGCATATGGTGCAGTCCCCTTTGTCCCAAATGAACCAGAGCCTGTTTCAGGTGAAATGTTTCACTGATGAGCAAAGAGCACCTGCTGGAAGCCATCTCACATTTCCTCTCTCCCTTGATGGTCCAGCATTTATACGGACCGCGTAAGGTTTACCTCTCTCAGTCGGCTCTCCCCTGGCACATTAATGCGATTCAAGTTTGCAGTACTTTACCACTGTTTATGTGGTTAGGGTGTGCTAGAAATGCACTACACTACACCAGTGTTGCATTCTTGAGAATGCGGCTATAGTTCGTCTTTTGACAGAAAACGCAGCATAATATTTCGACGGATGGCAGAGAACTAATCTGTCCTGCGTTCTTAGGGGGCAAAAAATAAATAAATAAGACTAATTTTGCAGACACGTCTCCTTGCGTTTCCACTCCTGCCAACAATTGTATATACATATTTCTTTTGATCTTGCTGTGCAAAGAGTGTACAGGACACTTTGCTTTGTTTGGAAAAGAATAGCATAAGAAGTACGAAGCTTCGCAATGATGTGCGCATTTAGCAGGAAGGCTACGAGGGGCATCTGTCATTAATTTTAACTTTTAGCAAGAACCTGCAAGGGTGTGAACTGACATTTGCGTGTTGGGAAAGAAGGAATAATACTGATGGGCTATTGCATGTACATGGGTGACTTGGCGAGATAGATTTATGCCCTAGTCTGTGTGCTTCGCCACTGATTGTCCTCACACGGAGCCCTCGGCAACAGATTGAAAAGACATGTGTATGATACTCGTGGTGTCATTACTTCCGAGTTCATGAAAGCAAGAATATTTGTGTCACGCTCGAGGCAGCTACTTCATAAACAATCAATCTGGAGCAGCATGCATACATGCCTCACTGGAAAAATTGTAGCCGAAATATTTGTTTCCCAGCATAACTCTCTGCTCCTTTAATGGTTCAGTCAAATGTCAATGCAACTATCTTATATTCTTTCCAGAATGTTGTCCAAAATCATATTAATGCTAATCTAATTGATGGACTGCTGCTTGTAATGTGCATGCTACTTTGAGCATTTTTTAAATCCATTTTTAGGCCTTGTGTACTCTGATGTCAGTAGTAATCTTACGCTACTTGTTTTTATCTGGAGGGGGGAAGCCTGTATAAAATGGTCATTCCCGTTAAAAAAAACAAGAGTAACACGGATTAATTGGTGGCTGAGCATTAGCTTATCAACAGTGCACTTATTTCCAGAGCCATTATACTTGGCTGGCAGTACTAGTGAATACGCAGGGAGGGAATGGCATTGCCATTTGTTGGGCGTGTTGGTAAATTGAAAGCATATTTAGCGCCAGCAAACAAGGACGTAAGGGAGACGACAACACAATGCGCATTGTGTTGTCGTCTCCCTTACGTCCTTGTTTGCTGGCGCTAAATATGCTTTCAGGGAATGGCAGTATGCTATGGGGCCAAGCCCTAGACATGTCAACACTGCGCTTCCCCACCCCCACCTTCTCACTACACCCAGCTTGTTACATCTATCCTTGTTATTTTTTGGGGAGGATGCAAATTTAAGCACTCTTTTTTAGGCTTACAAAATAAACCATGAAAAATTGTGACACATCTCTACGTGGATTTTGCTACCTATTGCAACTCATTTGCATGGCAGATGCAGGTTTAAATTGCCAGCTTTTCATGATGTGACGCATGACTTGGTGGTGTTGTGCTGTGCATCTAGAAATCATAGTGTGTACCTGCAAAGCAGAGACCACGTAGTGAAGGAGGATATCACTTCCTGTGCCGCATCTTGTCAATAGCCCTGGCATGAGGAAACATCTTATGTGGTTAGCCCTTAAGGTGGCATCCTCGTTGAAAGCTTGCAGCGAGAAATTTTGCAGCAAGTACAATTCTTTTTTTATTGCTAAGTTTCTTTATCCCTATGCAATTTTTTATAGTACACACTTGTGCAGATATGAACAAATTTAGAAAAAGTGCCTGATTGTTGCCGTTGAGAGGTGCTACGTGAAGAGTGTGAGACAAATCAAATGCTTTTGTATAAATGCGGAGGCTCTTGGTTTGCAAATGTTAATAGTAGTCTCTTCTATTCTAGTGATGGAGACTGGCCACACAATATTTTTTTTTCATGTTGTGTGAGCAACAGTGCTGACTTTCTGTTCACCTATTTCATTGTGTTGCACCTCTGTGTTTTTCAATACACCAAAATCGTGTTGAATCATTGCACTCTTTATTAGACAAGCTTTCACAATTTCTGCCGTACGAGTGTCTACCTTTCAGGTGTCACTGTCAGAGACTGGAGCACCTTAGAATGAGATGTTGCTGGCTTTTACGCTAGTATTATGTTAGCTACCCTTGTAATGCCCAACATATGTCATACATGCAACTTCCTGTTTTTAATTTTGACCATGTTTTAATTTGCAGTTTAAAGCGGTTGTGCTAGTTGGCACTAATAACAGTTGTATAACTGCTTAGAGTGCTGTATCTACAATTATAAATGCTGAGATAGCGCCTTGAAACTGCAAGCACAAATGAAAAGAATATATATATATATACACACACACACACACACACACACACACACACACACACACACACACACACACACACACACACACACACACACACACACACACACACACACACACACACATTCTCTGTGAAGCCAACAGACAATGAAACCAAGGAAAGCACAGGAAAAATAACCGGCTTCTTCTTAAATTAAATTGGAATTCAAATTACCTATGGACGAGGGTTAAATTTTGTGATAGGCTTAATAAAGGAAATGGTAAATGAAGGTAGAAGGCCACACAGCTTGCCACTGGTGGGAGTTGAGCCTGCAACCTTCGTATGACATGGGTAGTGCTCTACTGACTGAGCTGTGGTGGTCGTCCCTCCATCTACTCTCTCTGGTATTTATGTATGTTTAGTAAACATTTGCCTTGGGAGTGTTAGTTGACCTGAGTCACATCTGCGATGGCAAATGGGGTGCATCCTTTCAACTGCAAGCGCCACCTAGCACATTATTTTAGGAGCAGGCACCTGGCTAATAAACCCCCATATGCTACCTCAAGGTAGCACAGAATATGCACTGTGTGACACCTGCTGTTGAAAGGACATTCCACATCAGCTGTGGTTCAGTTAGTAGAGTACCACATGTGTCACATGGAGGTTATGGGTTCAGCTCCCACCAGTAGCAAGGTGAGTGTTTTTCACTTTCATTTACCTTTTATTTTATGAAAGATATGAAGCATATTACAAAATTTCATAAAATGGCTGCATATGTTCCTACGCCACATGTGGGATGATCTGTCTCATTGCTGGATGTAAGAAATTTTTTTGTGCAGTTGAGGTGCAGATACCATGTCTGTAGATGAACCACTGAAACTTACTGGAAAAATCAAAATTATTAATCTGTTTCATGCTCAAACAGTGGGGCAGACATGTTTGTTTGTTAAAATTATGTGGATGCTGGGCCAGCAGCATTTAAATTAACCAACTAGTCCAAGTCTATGCATTTTATTCTGTTGTTTTGCTGCCCTTCTTTAAAGGGCCAGTAAAGGCAAATATTGTATCAATCTATAGAATCTCGTGTATTAGTACAGGTGGGCAAATATCAAGTAACAAAACTTCTTTTGTTTGTTTTTCGTTGTACTACCCAGTTTAGATGCCGTCTACCATCTCGCCTAACGTCGTGTTCAACTGAGTTAACTCTGATGGGGGTGCTTGTTTAACCTTGTAGCTGTATGCCTCGTATATATTTTGAGATTGTAAGCCTCCATTTCTAAAGTTGGGCCATGGCCTACCTGAAATTCTGTTTCAGAGCATCACTCTCGTAGCTTTCTGTAGCTGGAAAAAATTTAATGGCCACTGAAATGTCATGCAGACTTTATCACCTGCAAACCGGCGACATTCTTTAGATCATACTAGCTTGTGGTTTTTGATATGCAGTGAATGCTATAGTATAAGATTTTGATGACTGTGTGATCGTGGCTGTTGTCTGGCAGCCTGCAGATAAGCTTGGATTTGTTTGATAACTTTTGAATGGCGCTGAGCAAAATTAGTAACTTGGTTGACTGTTGTCTGCGTGTTACAATTAAAAAGATAAACAATCTTCGTAAAATGTTACGATTACGATGTAAGTGTGCTGTTACCATGCTTTTTGTGTGTGGCAGTGTTGTAGCCTTTGTTAGGGCTTTCGTTCACCCAGCTATGGTGGAAAATATGAAAGCTTGAAGAAAAAAAAAATGTTCCTGAACATACTCAGTCACTGCATTTAAGGAATGGTATGTGTGTTCTATCTTTCAATGTTTTAGTATATCATTTATGTAAATGTATGGCTCATGTGCATACAATTAAGCCAAATGAATGCATGTGTAAGTGTGATAAAGAGAGCTGAGTGCTTTTCTCTTGTGGCGTTTGTGTCCCAGTAATAATGGAAAACATATTTTGGTAGAAAATGTGTCAGTTTGTTGTGCTTAAAGGATCTCATGATCAGTTTTCAGCTGGAGTCATGTGGTTACGAATGTGCAGGTTCTCATAGACAGTGAGAAAATTTTAAGATAATTATATATATTTATGTTGCCGAGAGTACACTTTGTCAAAAGGCAGCCTTTGGGGCTCTGTGAAGGTCACTTGCGGTCTTGCGCGGGCGGTTTCCCTTAAATGTGCCTGATGAAGGCCTGCTATGATGGATTTTTCCTGTAAGCTGGAACTTAACAAAATATGAACCGCATATTTCGTTGAGATCGTGTCGGTTTTTATATCTTCTATTTCCATTTTGTGCACCACTGCAAAATTCTGCCAAAATGCCTTGCATTTATCCACTTTCATGCTGTAAGGCCTGGTGTTGGCTGGTAATTGCGCATTTCTTCATTGCAGTTTTCTATTTGAGCACAGATTGCATATTTCCGCACTAGCTTTAGTTTTGTTTCGCTGAGAAACCTTTGAATGTCCTGTTCACTGATTTACTTTTGAAGTTGTCATGGGATGTGATGGCTGTATAACAAATAAAATTCTTTTCGGACTCCTTTATGCATTATTAAAAAAAAATCAAAAACAAGCTTGCAGTGAATGTTAATTTTCTATTTTAATGTGTACACTCTATTTTAAAAGAAACGGTAAAGATACAATTAAGCTTGATGTAATGTAGATGTCACAGAAAATGTAGATGCTGGTTGATCTCTAAGGAAGCGTCTGGAAATGCGCCTTTGGCATAAGCTGACATTGGATTTGTTTTGCGCATAAGTTATATGGTGGTAGCCCCCCAATTTTGGTAAGTATCTGAGGAAGTTGTTGCGGATATGCATTAATGGATACTCGACAGAATTGCACAGGAGGATCCTGCTCAGTAAAGGTTGGATAGCCTTGACCACGTTCTTCCGTTTCTTGAATTATTTGCTTTACTTGTGCAAGGCGTTGTGCCCCGGATGCTTCATCTGGCGCATGTTACGCAAACAAACTTTGCTGGGTAAGTAAACACATTGCAGCAGTTAGTCTGGTGTTTAGTGGAGAGCGCCTATGGGAGCGCCTGACCTCCGCACTCATGGCTACTAGCCTTCAGTTCCAGTTTCGCTTTTGCAGTTCTTGGCACAATTGTAATCTATTTTATAGCAACTTTCTCACTCTTAGTAGTTGTGCACCTTATCTGCTTAATCTTAATATTTAGCCAGGTCTTTATGCTGCAAAGTAATGTAACCGCTAGTTATATGGAACAGTCGGCGCCTCCATGGTGGATTGCGCATAGCACGCATAGCAGGACTGCGATTGCCTCAAAAAAGTTTTTCAGCGTCGGCAACCATGGCTAGTCAGGAAAGATGGCGGGGCGCATTGGAGTTGTTTGTTGTGTTTGTTATGCGTGTTCGCGAAGTCGTCGTCCCATGCGTACTCTCTGTTGGTTTCAAGTGGACGAATGTGCTATTCAACAGGAACGTACAGTGACAGCTCTTCACCTACGTCTGCGATGTTTCTGCGCTGAATTCGGCGAAATAACGGTGACCGAGTCGGGTGGGAGTGGTTGACCCTCTATAGGGCCCCCCTCGACGATGGACCCCCCCGCTATGTGGCATCAAATTGGGGACGCTCGGTTTGACGTGACCTGTTCCTGCCCTCTTGGGCGTACTGTTTTTGACGCTCGTCCGCGCTGCCTTGTCGAGCCTTCGCTCAGACCGCAGTGCAATCCGCAGGAACTTTCGCTTTTGAGGGGCTCTTGAGCAGCGGACGTTTTAGGCAGAGGGGGCAACGCAATACGTGAGAGGAACCCGATATCTTTCCTGCTTTCCTGCCGCGGCGTTGTCGCTTGTTCATGTTCTCCGGCTGCCATTAGAGTAATCTGACGTCGCGTACTTGCGCAACAACCAGTTGAATGCCCGCACTTTAGTAAGCTTGAAGTAGCTACGCGAGACTTGCGACGCTGCATCTACTCAATCGCGAGTCGCAGTGCTGCCTACACGGTGCGTGGTTAGCCGCCCAAACTTGTATTCAGCCGTGCTCGTATTTCTCAAAAACCGTCTACCTCAAGCAGTCACAGCGAGGATCAGTGGTCTCTCTTAGTTAAAGAGAGGGAGGAAGGGGTGGCGAGGTTGGGGATGATGAAAACATAGATGTAATTAAACTTGTGCGTTTTCCGCCTGTCCAGAATTTACTGCACGTAGTTAACATCTGTTAACAGCTTTTTGGGGCTGCAACTTACTGGTGCTGTTATGTGTGCTAACTTACCCTTCGTTAAGTCTTGTAGTGTTTTCATCTCTGCTCTTCTAATGGGTACTTCAAGATTGTGTATAACCCATGGCCACCTACCTGTCTTTTTTCTCTCTAGGTAAGGATGGATGGAGAGCAATTGTGTGCCTTTCAAGATATGGATGGAAGCGAGCATTATTCATACTTTTATACAAGAAAGAAAATGGATGATGTCCTGATACTCGAAAGTGTAAAAAAAGAAAAATCCAGAACATCTTTCTCTTATTACATGTTGACTGTGTGGGAAAGTGTGCAAACTTTTGCCCTGTATTTATTGATCTACGTCAGGTGCGAGAACTGAAGCACCAAAGCTTAAGTCATTTCAGCTGTTGCCACTTCTTTGAACAGTGTGTCTGACATGTGGTTCTACTTGATTCCGGCATTTTCAGGAGCACTTTTCACATGTGACTGATGTTTTGTGTAATGCACCAGTGAGCCTTACACATAAGTGTGACCGTGATGTAAGGAAGTTTAGACACTGTTGTTTAGATTAAAAAATAGCCGAGATATATCCCAACAGGCACATCACAGAATATCAATAAGTGGTACAAAAAAAAAAAAAAAGGAAGGGAATCGCTGTTTTCTTTTTTTCTGTGTGGTGTAGTTTTTATGCAGTTAATATATCTAGGGAGAAGGAACTCGCCATGCCATGGCCAAAGGTGGAAGACTTATCTGTGCTTGGCATTCATGCATAGTATTCAAGTAATGAAGCTGATGTTGTGTATTCTTTTAATTAACTGGGGCACCTCACATTTACAGTGTGTGGACCATTTGTGGCAGCTCTTAACTGAAGTGTTATAACACCTATTGAAAGGTGTATGTGCACCGTATCGCCAGAAGTACTGCCATATAGTTCTAAAGGCAGTAAATTCAGCGCACATTGGCTGGAGCATTTCGGAGGATTATTAATTAAACCGCGGCCTAACTCAGCCAAGAGTGATCAGTTATCTAGATTTGTTGTGATGTACTTGCGGACAAAGCTTTAAACAAGTAGAGCTTGCATATATTTACCTACCGAAATTCTAAAAATATATATGTACTTTTGAATGCAAAAACTCATTTTCCTCTACTGTTATTTTCACATACAGTATTTGATCCTTTTTTCTAGTGCTAATACTTGTCAAAGAAACGCAACACAAGGCCATTAAAACAAAGTTTTGGGATTCTGTTACGAAAGTTTACACTTTGTCCATGTTGTGCTCATAGATATATGAGACATGCACCTCACAAATTGAGCATCTGTCATGCCAGTAGGTGCTATTTCCCCTTAATAGCCTAAAAACAGTGGGTGTGACATTGATGCTTGGCTGTGCTTCTTCAGCTCTATTTTTCCAATTTCTCATGTTCATGCCTTTTACAGCAGCAGTTTCTTGTTACATTATTTTCTTCTTTTTGTTCACCTGTACTTTGCATTGTGCTTCTTGTAAGATGTGATGACTGGCCTGTTTCTTTTTGCAGTAATCGTAGTTTCAGTACTCTCACTTTGCTTCAGTGCACAAAATGTAGGAGTCTGGCAATGCCTTTGTTTGTCTGCATTATAAACCTGTCAATACATTCTAGTTTGTTGCATATTGTAGGCTGTTACATTGCATTTACACTCACCTAGCACAAAATCCATAGATTTTCACATAATACATTTGCACTTGATGCAGTGTTAGTCTGGGATGTTTCCGCTTCTGCATGTAACATATAAAGGTGTCAATTTAATGTTTCACTGAGTAAGTGGGGACTTCACTAAACAAACATGTCGTAGCTTATAAACTAGCCTCATTAACATGATTGCCAGCATCCTGACTGCACCGTTTTTTATTGCCACCACTGGTGCAGCACACATAGATTTACTTAATGTTTTTCTAACAACTGTTGCACCCAAGTGCAGACAAGCCTGAAGCATGTATTCCTGGGTCGCATTAGTGGCAATAACGTTTGTGGTAGCATCAGTCCCAAGATTTTTGCTAAGCTGGGATGGTTGAGTATAACAAAGTTGACCTTTGTCAAGTTAAAAACTACACTGTCTCCATTTATGTTGGCGATTTCCTGGCTCCTATATTTATCCAGCTCTCCTTGCTTTCTTCTTTTTTTTCTTCATCTTCCTTTTTTTTCCTTCTTTGGAGTCCTGTAGCACATGTACCATTGGTGTTCTATTGTGCATTTTGCACGCATATATTTTCCTCCGGCATTAATGTGAATATACGAGAAGATTGCAACATGCTTACAGTATTTGCCAAACTAGGCATCAACTAGGGTTTCCCTTTTTTCATCTTTTTTTAACTTGCAACATTGAACTTAAGACAGAACATAAACAAAGGCGGCACATACAGAAAGCTTTTATCCCGTCATGAGCGTGCTGTTGTAAGTTTGAAAATGACCTGCCAGCTCATCCAAATTCATACACTGTTAAATGCCAACTTGCAATACATGTTTTAAGGAAATTTTGCACTTTGGCTTATCTGGTACACGAATAATAATCGGCATCTATACTGTATGCATTTCCTTTCTTCAATGCTGTGTTGCCTGAATACTTTCAGGTCGCAAATGGTGTGTGCATACCGGCATAACATAACATTCTCGAGAGGGAAGCAGTGAGCACAGCAATGCGTTAAATAGAGGAAGCATGCACGAGATTGATAATACTTACTGTTTGGGTTCAAGATAAGCCGCGAAGTGTGTAAAGAAATTTTAGAGTGCACTTGTATTGTTACCAATGTTGCTTACTCTTTTGCCATGGAACTAGCTGGAATGAAAGTGCTTGTAGCTCACTAGTGACGTAGTATGAGCTGCTGCATGATTGCAGCATTCTTGTGGTTTCTCAGACCAGGCTGCTCCACGCTTTGCCTTTCCTGTCAAATGCATGTGTGTTTTCAAAATAAGTAATAATTCTTAGAATCCTAGACAAAATAGTTCAGGGCAAAGAAATGAAATTTCTGCTAGCAGAACCCAGCTTTAGCCTCAATTAAGCATTCATAATGTATAAATAAGCCCTGCATATTTAGCTGGAGAGCCACAACATGCCGCCAGTTACAGAACGCTTTGTTCTTTTTACTTCAAGAACAGGGAAACCTTCAGTACCGTCTGCTATCAGTCCCTCTTGCAATACTTTCTGGTTTCTCTAACACAGTTGTGGGCATGGTTTTTAAGACAGTTTGAGAGTGCTGTTAAAGGTTAGCAAAAACGTCTTGCTGTCATGATTAGACAGTGCTTTTGTTTCAGTGGTTTAGAAGCGTTTTGGGGAAAGAGAAAGCTTGTATAGTTGGCACCACATTTGTTCTGGATGTGTCTGTTTGGTGCATTTTCTCACCAAGAAGGTTTATTGTACATTTGTTTATCATGTACAGGTTTCATGAAAAATCATTAACAGAACACAAGCACAATGCTTGCACATTCTTAAACAGTTTCATAAAAAGATAGTAACAGTAACATAGAAGTGTGCACAAACTGTCAGCAAGGCCCGTTTGTAGTAGGCCATGCAAAAAATTTTATAGTAGGTTGAATGTTGGCCATAAGGGTGTCATTATAAGATGGTGTTGCAAATATCGAAGTCCACACACTTGTATGCTGTCTGCACAGTTACCTGCACTTAATTTATCTGCTTTTCTGTCTGGGTTCCAAGCACTCGGACTCACTGTTGTATGCAATTTCCTGAATCACCATCTTTTCACGCTTAATATGGATATTTCAATGCTTTTAACTTAAAGGATACATTATATTCACCTAACTTAATCTGTCAACTCCCTGTTATTGTACCTTGTTCAGAAGTGCAAAGGATTATTAATGCAATGATTTGCACATTTGTGTTGATATAAAGGTAACAGTTTCATTATTTTATCCAAGTGGTCATAAGAAACATACTGTTGGTTTGTGTTCAGTCTTTGGCTGATAAACAGTACCAGGGGACTCCCGAGTTCTTAACGAGCACAGTGCTGCTTAGCTTTGGTAGTTTGATGAGACCTGCCACATTCAGTGTGAAATGGTTTGTAGCTCACTGATACAACACACACATTGATTCAGTGCACACATTGTGTTTACCTGTCCTTGTCCTTCATTTTTTGGTATTGTCTATCAGCTATATTATGCTTATAAAAGCTGAAAGCACTACTAAAAAGAATGCTTTCAAGTTCATGTTGTGAATACTAATTGGATGGTATTCAGTAATGATGATAGTGCATGTTTAGTGCCTTCTTTTGTGTTGCTCGTAATTGTTCATGAGAGGCTCATATACCTGCGATATATACATTTATATTTGTTTGTACTGTTATTGAAGCTAAATATCGCAATAGCGTACAGATTATAAAAACACATAGAGGACTTGAGGTGTTTTCAAAGATCTAAAAGGGTTTCTACTATCCTGTGTGCTTAAATTAGGTGTAAACATAAGTGGCATTGGTTGCATTCTTGTTGAATTTAAAAGTTTTTTCCTGTTGTATTGCAGTTTTATTTACTCTCTAAACGCTTTGGGATTTGATCCTTGTGGGGAGTATTTGTTGTATATGCCACATTCGAGGGCGTTCTTCTGGAGCTGTAATTTGTGTTAATGTAATCTGAATGTGCAAGAAAACTACTCATTTGAGATTTCTTTGTAGTAGCTCTGGTAGCTGTGTATTGTGTATTCAGCTTTGTTCTTCATCAGCAGTGTGCATGATCTGTGCTTGCATTCTTTAGTGTGATACCATGTCGCATTTCTTCAAGCTTTCCTACTGTGCTCTTCATGTCATGCTACTTTACAACTTTTAACTAAGTTTTTAGGGCTGTAGATAAGATTACGTGAAAAAGAAACATTATGCTTTCAAGGGCAGATGAATGAAACTGTGACCATGGTCACTTATATGTGAAGTTTACATGCAAAGGTCAGCGTGCAATATCGCAACGGAATGCACTTGCATTTAGCTCCTGGTGTTGCAGAGCAAGCAGCCTCATTGCTAAGCATGTAGCACTTTTCACTGTAATTGGAGCCTTGCACAGATCACAGATGTCCTTTGACACATTGATACCAACCAGAAGTGTTGCTTAATGCAATCATTAACTCGCAAAAGTAATTGAAGTGCTGTTTTACTTTGGCTTCACCAAAAGTCTGCCATTAAGTGTCAAATGTTGACTTCTCTTTTGTTCTTTTTCTTGCTTTTCTTTTGGAAATAGCCCTGTCGACACGAGGCTTTCCCATTGCACCCAGCCTCCTGCGTGCCAGCAATAGCAATGCAGGACGTCCATCAACGTCTTCGCGGCACTTCACTTCAACCGTTGTGGACATGCCGAAGAAGTTCCAGTGCCGACAGTGCCACTACTCGACCAACATTATGACCAACCTGCGACACCACGTGCGTGTGCATTCGGGAGAGCGACCGTTCAAGTGCTCGGACTGTGGCAAGGGCTTTATCCAGAAGATCCAGATGATCAAGCACAACTGCACCGCCCGGATGCGTGACCTCATCATGCCCACATCCACGGTGTCGCCAACGGGACTTCCGCCTTCATCGCCGGGACCACCGGCGAACTCACTCTTCAGTTGCTCCAAGTGTGGAGAGGCGTTCCTCCGCGAAGCGCTTCTTTTGCAGCATGTGATGCTCATGCACATGACACCATGAGCCAGTTGCCACCTTGTGACATAGTTCAGCTGGCTACGATGTAGTTTTTGTCAAGCTGGTTTGTCACTAGGTCAGTAGAATAGCACTGAAACTGAACAAAGAATGTTGATAAGAAAGGTGCCGATTATCAACTGGTCAGCTACATTGTGCAATGCAAAAATTATTGTGCAAGTACCTCTTTCTAAAAAAGGTGCTTGCCTCTTTATAGACGTTGTGCTTCACAAAATAGATGTCTGACCTTTACAGCGATACAGGCATTTTCAAGCTGCATTCACAGCATTGTTAGGGATGCAATGCCTTCCCAGAAAAGAAAAGAAAAAAAGAAACTCCATGAAGTAATTAACTGTCTCATCCAGTAGCCTATTTAGGAGATTTAGTGTGAATTGTAGTAGGAGCTAGAAAATGAGCTTATCATGTTTGTTTATCACGATTTAGTTCGGGCATGACCCAACATGGAGTAAAAGATTATTAGATCTGGGATTGAACCAACGACCTTGTTTTCAAGCTGAACTGAACACTAAACCACATCTTTGAGCAAGCATATATTCCACGAGACACACAGACCATGACCCGACAAAAAAAAAACTCATGAGCATTGGTGAGTGTGATGTGGTGCTTGAAACATTGGCGCTTGCGCACCACGGTATGCTTTTTTTTTTTCGCTCCATAAGTGCCATAAGTGTTTACATTGTGCTGCAGGTGCGTTACCTCTAGACATAGCCAGTAGCTGAGTGCTCATAATTGCTGTTTGCAGGAATTTAATGAAGGAAACTAAGAGTCACGGTAGTGTGGTGTAAGCTTCTTCTTTCTTTTTTCTAGTAGAATATGTAAAAATTCATATCATTGCTGCGAATCCTGTGCTATTTACATTTTCTTAAACATTTTCACGAAAATTGCAGAGGAAACTTTGGCAACAATGATAGTTGCATGAGGTAGTGTGTCGGAAATGTGCTGCTGTGATCGCTCTCGAGCCGGCCAACCTGTTGTGGTAGCTTAGCCCCTACGGCATTGGGCTACTGAGCACAAGGTTGCAGGCTCGATCCTGGCCATAGCGTCCACATACAGATGGGAGCAGAATGCCAAAGCACCTGTGTATTGTGCATTGGGTGCACATTAAAGAATCCCAGATGGTCCAAACTAATCTGTAGTCTGTCACTGACGTGCCTCATAATCAGATCGTGGTTTTGGCACATAGTACCTCAGCATTTAAATAATTCAGCTCTTGAGCCATAGTTTAGCATGTATCCTACAATGTGTACATCAGCTTGAAATGACCAAAAGTTTGTAGCCAGCCGAACGTCGCCTGCTCAGGTCATGTTTGTTTGAAACATGATTCAGGCTCAAGCTGTATTACCTTCGTGTCAGACAGTCAGGCTGTGTGCAAACCCTCTAATCAGATTGACCATAACATGCGGATCATTTGTATGTTGCTGCAGGCAGTCGTCTCCTGCAACTCCTGCTGTAAAAGAATACTACTGCACACATATTTCATGTGCTAACACTGTCCCTGCTTTGCACTTTGGGTGACACTACAATTGTGAGTCGGCATCTATCTCGTCATCATTCTTTGTCCTCTTTTTGTGCTGTTTTGTCATCACATTTAGTACTCGGCTGGTAAGCATATGTATTGTAGCTATGTCACCTTCAGTGACAGTATGCATATTTCAATCAAACACATGATAGGCTGGCTTTTATGACAGATTGTTGCTTTATTACATAAAAGTGTACATTGATAAAGCTTGTTCACTTTAAGATTGTTAGGTCTAGTGGATCTTTGCCTCATACTGGCCATTCATTCATGTGCACGGTTTTATATACAGTGGCTCCAGGTATAGTTGCACACTGACTGAGGGGATCACTGTCTCAATATATGTTCACGATCGATCTGCCTTGCAACAATTGGAAGTGCATGCCATTGTGCAAAAATGCATTATTCACGCACCTAGAAAGCTTATTTGACGTCTTTAGCTTGTTTAGAGATCTTTACGTGCATATTGCTGCCTTGTGAGGCCCTTTTTGCACTGTTAGCTAGATGCAGCTGAACCAACAGTGCGATTTAGAAGAGCGCTTGATGATCTGCATTCAAGTCACCGTTCACATCATTAAGTGAGCTTTACAGTATCAAAATTGTTCTGTAACAGATGCTGCCATGCATTTGTGAAGTTTGATTTACTAAGGGGCTGTATGTAGCACTTGCTGTAGAATGTGCGAGCCATCTACTGCACATTTCAGTACCTGGCCAGATTTTTAGGGCAGCATAGGCACAGCATCTTTGAAGACTGAAGCAAATATATGAACACCCCAGGCGCATTTCCACTGTTCCATCGTCATGATGTTCCTTATATATCCAAGTGCGATAAAATTCTGGGCGCACACAGTATGTTGTGGGTGCGAGTGAAAGCTTGTGAGGGTGAGCCAAGGATGGTGGCTCGATCTTACATGCACAAGGGAGGAAGCGCGCAGTCTTTCATCGTGCGCAAGGCACCAGGGAGGGGGGACATTCTACTCAGGCGGTGACTGTGTATGGTGCAGCTGAGCCCATCCACGCAGGCCCTCTCTTGAAAGCAATCTGCTGTGGGTACAGAGTCTAGACATGCTGAGGGCTGATAGCTTTGTGTGCATTGTGTTTTGATCACTTACTTTGCATTGAAGTGAGAGGCAGCACAAAGGTCAATTCGCTCGCTGCTGCTGCCACTCTTCCTCATGCCAGCGTTTCGACAGCGAGTGTCCGCTATCATCGAGGGAGATGTATTCATGTTTGCCTGTGTGCACGACACCATACTTGTTAATTTAGTTAGTAAGCGAATGTTTACAAGTTTATATGGACAATATATTTACTATCCTTGCTTCGTACAGCTGTCTAATAATTTGCTATCGCAGTTGATGCTGTGCCTTTCAGGCAAAACTTGTACTGTTGCACAAGGGGGGACGTACTTGCAAACTGACAGTTCGGCCTTCTTTGGAACGTAGCTAGCAAGGCATGCTAAGCCTTTCTTCTGGTGTGAGAAATATGCCACATTTGACTTTCAAGAAACAGATTCTACCGCTGGTGAAGCTGTTGCTTTGAGGCTAGATGTCTGTCTATGTTACCGTCATAGCTGGTATGTGCTTTTCCCTCTGCTCAGTGGTCTGTGGCTGTTAACGTCCATCACCATTATTGTGTGTGCTGTTTATTTGCCAATGCAAAAAACACATACAAAAACAAGATTTGATGTCGTTGGGTAAAATATGAAGTGGAAAGTTGCCTCAGGCATGCTACCAGTGCACCAAGTGTAAAGCATGTAGTCCCCTTCCCCCCCCTCCCCACATCAAAGAAAGAACAACCCTGGCAGGCACAGATCTCTCATGTGCAGTTCTTGTTAAATGTCTTCATAATGCTCACTCGCACTATGTGCTGCCTCCAAACATCACACTTAGTCGGAGTTGTAAAGTGCCAGTGATATTTAATGCATTACTGTTCACGATTAACACATATTACTACTTCAGAACTTAGAAAGGTACCTTCATTGGGTTGATTCTAACCATACAGGGTCTTCTATAAACTTGTGCAGCCTCAAGCAGAAATGTGGAGCCTTTTTATTACAGTAACCATTCCAATATCTAATCCTCTGAGGGCAGAATCTTTTCGCAAAAGCCATGCCAACTTGTTCAGTTCTTTTTATTGCAAGTTCCAGTTGCAGAAAATGATTGAAAGCTCATGAATACAACAAAACTTTATTGCTAACAATATTTTGTCTCAAAAATGCTTTACTTGCTCTTATAGTTCATGCACAAGTACACTATACAGTATGAGATAGAGAAAAATATATCAAAATGTATAGTTATCAATTTGTTGACCCAGAAACACATTTCATCAGAAGGAGAAATGCTTGAGCTGTTACTGTGATAAGATGTAATGCACGAGGCCATACTGAAATCACAACTGTGTGCCCCATTGTATGGGAATACGTGAACCGAAGCCAGAAGGCAAAGAAAAAGGAAACTAATTAATATCCTCTGAACTTTGGCCACGCAGTGCTATATCTAAGCTACTGGAAGCATGATTGAAACAGCTGTAAAAAACAATAGCATCTCCTCCACATAGACCTTAAAGGTATAGAAAACGATGTGTGCACGACCACTTGAGCAGCGCTCGGGGGTGAATGAGTCCAGTTGTGTGCCCCGATGTGTGGAAACACCATTTCAAATGACCTTGGGTGTCTCCATAGAGATGGCGCAACTTCTCACCAACCAGTGGTGTTGAATACGCACAAAATATCAAACATCAGATCGGTGCTGTACATGTATGTCAAAAACCCTCAAAGCGTTAAGTGATGGCTCAAAGGAGTGTCTGGAGAGCACTTTGGAGATTTATTTTCCATCGCACCAGTACTCCTGCAGCATTTAAATTTCTTCAGCATGGTCACCCCACTGCATAATTTATTTCTACAAAGTTTTAGTTCTACGTATCCAGTAGTTTGCAAACAATTTAGTCTCTTGGCAAGCATTCAGAACCTCGATTAGCACAAGCTTGGTATTTTCCTGTGGCATTCCTGAGGCTCATGCAACTATGAAAGTTCTCCCGCATGTATTTCTCGAGAGACTTTATTCCTACCAGGTTTTGTCTTGTTGAATCCATGAAGCTGCGGTGTGTAATTAACATAAACTTGGTGATTTTCCACCACACATCCAGTTGTCTCACACACACTTCTTTGGTCACACAAGACCCTTGACATGTATTATACCCCCTTCAAGTTTCACTGCACCAGCTTTAATGGTGTGAAGCATATTTGGAGCGAACATTGTTCACTGCATAACAGGCTTGCTGTAAAAAAAAAAAAGGCATTGATTTGTCTTTAGTGGAACGAATTGCTTGCATAAACCCTAGTTTTATCTGTTTTCAATCAGCCAAGCACTCCTGATCTTTTGGTATCAATCAGAGGTATGTAAATGCAAATAAAGCAAAAAGACATGTTCGACCTATTGAGGCTGAAGCTATGGCCGTGGCTGTACAGCAGGCTGCGCACAAATAATGGAGATTTTCTTTTAACTTGTTATGATCTTGATTATGCGTTGAAAACCAACACTTGGGCCATGGAAGAGATTGTAGGCAAGAACCCCTGTCATGTGCACTCCTCTTGTTCTGTGTTTAATATTTCTTGTGCTGTCTCCACAACGAAAGCCAACCAGCTTCCTCAAATCACTGCACAAGTGCTCTGGATTAGCTCGAGTGAACTGCTGTTCTTTAATACCTGCAGAAGGATTTTTAACCATGCATCTGTTACGCATACTGTCTTTACCTTCACTTAGCTGGTAGTCAAACCCACATTCGAATAGCTGGCACCACATCTTGGTTAGTGTGCATGGGAGAGGAGTGGTTGTGCAGAAAGGCAGGCTGCAGGCTGTGAAGTTTCTCATAGCACAGAATGATGAAATGAGTTCCAGGGAAGTGTGACAGAAGAGCATGTGACCATATCTTTTGAGATTACATGAAGCCTTGTCAGTAGACACACTGACAGAGAGCTATTGGCGAAACTCAGCCAGTCGTATGCTACCGATTTGTTGTCACACTGCGGCGATAAGGGATTGTACTGAATGGATGTTTATTAGCTCCAGTGTCTGGAAACGCACATTTTTATTGTGAGTCAGTACTGTTCCACCCACCTGTGTGTTCTTTGTGTGTGTGTGTGTACTTGTGTGTATGTGCATTCTTTTTGCTTCTACTGTGAAACGTTAATTCTGTATGCTCTTGCATTGACCAATGCAGATGTGATCGCAAATATAGTAAGGGACTTGTATCTTGGCTAGAATGCACGCTGGTTTGCGCTTGCTTTGATAGGAGGCCAGGATTATCCCTTCTTAATCCCTTGTTCCTTTGCACTTCTGCGAGTCTGCTTGTGCTCTAGGCTGTATTTGTTCCCTCACCTGCTAACCTTGGCATCTTGACTGTTCATGTGTGTGCTGCATGACTTCAGCATGTTCATTGTTCTTGCACCAGTGGCTTCACTGCCTCTTGATGCCTGTTCAATCCACAAGGAAACCATTTTCCAGCATCATGGAATGTTAGTGTTGTGATTGGACTTAGCATTTCAGATGTACCATGATAATTGCTCTGTCACGCCTATTTCACTCAGCCTCAATGACTGCGTTGGCAAGTGCGGCACTGTTATTCTTCATAAATGCTTGTAGAAAAAAAGGTGTTTTAGCAATTGTGGCCTGATGAAATGTGGCTTCACAAGCTTTCTGGTGATATTTTTCAGGTTGTAAAACGCTGATTTCATTTTAAAAAGGGCATCTCCATGCTTTCTTAAATTGAGTTTAATATTAAAGAGCCATATCAACGATTGCCACATTTATTTCTGATGCATGCTTAAGAATTGCAGTATCTCAAGAGCAATCCAGAGCACCAATTTTTTTGCATTGTCTTTCATGGCCCATCATGTTTTTTTGCTCTAAAACTGAATGAAACGTTCCAGACTCTACACTGAAAACAGGCCTACTACTGTCTTGGGTAGGGTGACAAAATGCGCTCCTGTGGGCCTGTATAAAGCTGCCATGAAGCATAAAAGTGTCTTTCTCACGTTCGATCAAAATGCACCACTGGTGTCGTGAGACAAAAGTCGCATTAATGGGCCAAATATAGGCCTGTTAGTAAATTGTATGGCATGCTTTTCCAATGTTTAGAAGATCAAAGTGTTTCCCATTGTTTTGGTATGCTCTAGAAATAAGGCCTGCCTTTGTTTTAGAAAGAGTTGGACTCATGCAGTTGAGAAAATTAAAGGATTGAGATAGGAGGACCATTTTAATGGACAAAAGATTTTTATGTGAGGGCCTGGCAGGAGTCAGGTAAATTAAAAATTCATGTCATGCGCATGTAATATTTGTTTTGGCTGTTGTGTGTAGTGCCTGTTCATTGTGTCAAAGGTACTCAATGTTGCCTGAGGGAATGGCACAATTCAGCAACATCAGTTGAATTGATCAGTTTTCAGTGGCAGGCAACAGCTACGTTAGAAATGTGAGCTTGGACTTTGTCAGAGATAGCATGTTAGTTGTACATTTGTGGAACATGCTTTTCATGTTTGTCATTTGGCTATAAATGCTGGAGAAAAGTTAACTTCATGCAGGCCTGATTGTTCGCCATATGGCTTCACCATCGTAGGGTATGTTTAGCCACCACGTCTGGAAAGGAAAGCCTGGAGGCAAGTCGTGCAATAAATGCAACGTACGAGGGATCTAAGCTGAACTAGTTGGTTTAGTTTCTATATGGTGAACAACACAGATGACGGCACAAGTGATATAGACGGAACAGTTGCGCTGATTATCATATGATTTTTGCTCGGAGTTGTGCAGTATATAAGGCATATTGCACGGAAGCAGAAGGATATTCATGAAACCTTATTCTAGCAATTTATAGATAGCTTTATGCTTTTGTGTGATCTGCCTTACGCATTGTACAACTCCGAATAAAAATCATTTGATAGTCAGCACATCCGTCCTGTTCATACTTGTCCTGTCATCTGTATTGTTTGCCATGTTAAATGCGACATGGCTGCAGGATCAGTAAGGACAACACCTAAGTCCATTGTAAGGTTTTGACAGTTGATGACGAGTGTTAAAACATGAGTAGATTTTGTTTGTTTTGGCAGACTTCATGCTATGCTTCTTTCTTGGCTGATTATTATCATTTTTGACAAAAATGAGAAGGTGGGTTGCTGACCCTGTCATGAACAGAATAAGGCAACAAGCTTTATCTGCAAACTTGTCTGCAACCTGCGCCCCCCCCCCCCCTACCGAGAGTCCTACAGAACTGTCATAAAGGTGTAAATATTTGAAATATTTGATTGACCTTGACTTGTATTTCACAAAAGTTCATTCTTTTGCGTGCTATCTAGCCAGTTACGTAAGCTCACAGTGTAGTTAACTGCATACACAAAATGTGAATTTTTGTCATTCTTGAGCTGTTTTAAAGTGAGAACTGCTAAAGAAATGTCTGTGGCTATGTTATGCAGTGAAACTTTTGTCGTCATGGTTAAGCTTTATTATCGCGATAGCGTTAAGGAGGCCATGTCGCAGAAAATCCAGCGTCCCGCATCTGGCAAAAAAGATTTTCGAACCACATACACCCAGGCCTTCCATATGATGCAAGGAATTGACTGAAGTAATTGAAATTTTCAAGCTAGAATACTTAGAAAAATCATAAGCTGCAACTTGCACACAACCTACAGACATGATAGCTCTTGGATTGCAATTTGACTATACGAGAAAACATAATTCTGTTACGCGAAAACTCAAAGAAACCCCTTCACACACACAAACCGGCTGTGGCGTCCGGTAATTTTTCACGCGCCAGCGGGATGGGTGTCTTGGGGGCCACATAGCGGTGCACCCAGTTTCTTGCATTAACTCCAGCTGGCATTCGCCTGCGCCACATGGCGGCCCATGCAAGAGGCCGTGGTTCCACCGCAAAGCTCGCCTTAGTGCATAGCGTTCGCGGCAAGCATTTCCAGGCAAACATTACGGTCACATACGCTCCAGTTGCCGGGAAGCGTGAGAAGCAGTCGGGGATCTTTGAATGCTATTGTGTTCCACTCTTAAAGGCAAAGCTTTAAGCGTCCTCCTAATTTTTTTCCGTGTAATAACCATAAGTAGTTTATTTTACAAATCTTTAGAGCCTTACAAAAAGCATTCAGAGAATGGACTACAGTTCTTTTATGCAGAGTTTTTTTACCAAGAGCTCAAGCAGTACGCAAAAATCTTTTCCAGCCTTGCCAGTATTAGTGAGTAAAACCAAATAGACGCTTCCCTTTTAAAAATGAACTGCTCATTCTCTTGCACTGTAAAATACATCTTTGTTTCTTTTAGACAAGTTTATGTGCATGTCTCAAGTTAGTGCAGTGCTTGAGTTCTTTAGAATGAGTGCCGTCATTTACATTCAGCGTCTGATACTCCGCGTTGTTTTATTCATTGTAAACGTATCTGGTCTCTCTTTGACCATGACTGCAGTTGTTTTGGCAGATACGGTCATTCTTGCCTCCAGTTACATATAGGTAAAAAAATAAGCCTTCCTTGTGCATCTGCAGCAGTTGGCACTTCTGGCTGGATGCTGATGTTTGCTCCTTACAAGTTAAAGCTGTGTGTACCAGCATAAATTAATATGCAAATGAAGAAGTGAAATCATAGACAACAGTCACACATAATGGCTTAATATTCCAATGTAGCATTAGTAATATTGAATTGCCTGAAGGACCGTAACGCTGCGTTTAAGAATGCAGAAATGAAAAGACATGTTTCAGTTTAGTTTGACTCGCTCGTGTTTCAGTTTGTGCTCTCAGAACATCTGTTTGTAAAACTACTTACATCAGTCTCTCTGAGAGGTATGCACTCTTTTGTTTCGTTAATGTACAAACAGTTTTTTTAGAATTAATGATCAATGACTGTGTCATTAATTATGTACTTTTGTCATACCTAGGCATATATTGATTGCTGAGAACAAGTTAAACCAAGGTTCACAGTCTACAAGACCTTCTTTGTTTTCCTCTCAACATATTAGAAAAACATCTCAATACATTCATGACTGTGCAAAAGTCTGTGTGTTTACATGATACAGTTTGTTGTCTCAAGGTGCAGTTATTTTGTGTGCACTAACGCAGTGTTGTGTTTTCATTAGCATCCCCTTCTTTTTTTGTGTATGTCCTTCTTGTTCCCCATGTCAAAGACTATATACTCAGGTTGATTCTATTTATGATGAAATTTCTCCCATAACATCACATGTTGGCAGTATGTGCTCGGGCTTTGTTTTGTTGGTAGCATTAAAGCTCACACCTAGATAAGTTGTACTGATCTGGTACTGTGTGTACAAGGACTTCCAGCCTAGCCAGACTGTTTTAGCAGGCGTTACACCAGCTTGCTGTCATTTTGTTAGTCTTCTGCTGTTCATCTGTGTGTCCTGTTCAAGCGCTTCGGGATTTGATTGGGGAGAAAACGCAGAGGCGTACTGGAGATGTATAGCTGCTGATAGGCCACTGCACATTAGCCCTTGGCCTGGACTCATTGTGTCATTGTTGAGTTCTGTGCGGTTGGAAGCATGTTCTGTCATGTCAGCAGTGGGAGCTAAGAGCTTCCTTTAAGACTATGCAGACTACTGTAGAATGGCACTTATATTCTGCCAATAAAGGCTATACTTTTGGCATTTCATACCTCCTCACTCACTGTTGTGCATTTTAGTGTTATCGTTCTTCTCACTTTCAGATTTCATTCTTATCTTCTTGCCTTTGTTTGACTTTGGAATGAAATCATTGTTTTGTTCTGGAAATAAATTTAGATATAGTATTAAAAAGTCCTCTTTTCAAATGTGGGTTCTGGCCAGAGGTTTTCTTAGCTGTAGCAGTAAAATGAAGTTGGCATGGCATTTTTATCAGGCTCTGATCATAGTGATTCTGATGTGCTGCTCATCTTGAGGTCACTGGTGTTTTTAGAAGTGCAGGCAAATTGTGTAGTGGTTTCCACTATTTAAATGTATGCCATATGGCAGTTCGTAGATCACGCGTTGCTTGTTGCCATGACAAGGCGAGGCTAACTGCTCCAAGTAGTCTAAATGCAGGATTATGTGGGACAGAGATGCCACACACTTCTAGTGCTATGAGGCAGATTGAATGCTGGCCACAGGGAGTTCAGTTCGTGATGAGGTTATGCGTACGTCCTTAGGACTGCTGCAACCACTGAAGCCGAACTCTCTCTGGCAGGGACACTTCGATTTTCGGTGCTGTGCAAAAATTGGGGTGTTTAGTAGAACTTTATTAGAGCTCGATTCAGTGGCATGTGGTTTGAATTTTCCCTCTCAGATTTTACTGCTGCTTGGCATGTCTGGCCTCGTAACTAATATTCTGGAAAATTGTGTGTATGATTTGTTCCATTTATCTCATCCTCATGGCAGGAATAGCATAATACAGTTGACTGTTTGTTTTACTGCTTTGCTTGTTGTCTAATTACATGCATAATAATCACCTAGCTCACTTGCTCACCACATGCTGTTGCGTTCACTAGCATATGGGCCAAGTGCACCCAAGAAAATGTGTGCTAACAGTAAATGACAGTGTCAAGTGCACCAATTGCACTATAATATGATTATTGTCAGGAAGTATAATTGTTCTTGCGCCATTGCCTATATTTCTCATGTCTGGCACACTTTTCGTTGATTCCCTCCTAGTCGTGATGCGAGACATATTTTGACATAATTTGTGTTGTTTTAAGTGCTTAGCACATGCGCATTGTAAAAAAATTTCTCTGGGTGAGAAGGTGAATTCCTGTCATACAATTCAATGATGCAGACTGATTCTTTTTTTTTGTTCTTAATTGCCTGTCTTTGCTTTATTAGTTTATTGTGTGTCTTTTGCTTGAGGGTACATGTATTTATGTTTGCCTTTTGAACTTGTGAGAGTTGATTGGAGGACAGTGGGAGATTAAGGAAATTGTTTGGGTTTATGTTAGTCTTCCCCTATTTTCTCTATTTTACTTTTTCAAACTATGTTTTGTGTTTCTGAAATGTAGAACTCATTTTTACATGTGTGTCCTTTTTTAAAAATGTTCTGCCAGAAAATTTCTAGTAACAGTTGTGTTGATGTTGGGGGATTAAACAGGCATTCTTACTTTTAAGACAGAATGGTAACCAATGCTCGGCACAAACATTTGGCATTTGCAGACTAAGTGGACTTGGCTGTCTCATAAGCTCTATTGTTCTCTCATTTGTGTTCCAGTCAAATACTTCCTCAAGTTCATGCACTGCGGGACAGATATGTGCTCTCTTAGCTGTTTCAAGTAATTTAGAGCGTTCTCTCTCTTGCCATCTTTAACCCTTTCAAATAGGTAGAATTTTTCATTGCATTTGGTTCCATGTACCTTATTCGAGTAAGGGAGTAGTGCTCCTTGCATAAGAAGCTACAGTATTTTCTAAATGTTACCTTTTATTGACTTTGTCTCTGCGCTGTGGTAGTTACTTTCTGTTTAGTTGCTTCTGAGGACATAACAGAATGATTCCTGTTCTGCATCTCCTGTGAGCCTATTCTTTGTACTTTCTGCTCCATCACTGGCTATAATGGTGGACCTCAGTCAATACCAACATTAGCCACACAGTGTCAGAATTGTTCACAATTAAACTACAACAATCATCATACTATTATATAAGTCTTGCACACCACTAAGGTGCCGTCAGTTCATGTACTGAGCAGGCTAAGGTTAGGAAGATGCCACCATCTTTAACAATGGGAAAGTTGAGTCCTAATCATAAAAATGCTCACAAGGAATGCCATATGCATGCCCCAAAGAGCCATAACTGTCAGCGTTTAAGAGCTCAGATGACATTGAATTGATGCCATACTCTCTTCTTCAAATCGTATCTTGAAGCACGAGTTGGACTAGCAACCAGTCGTATGGCTGATGTAAGTGCGAAAGCGCAGTCCACCAATTGCTTTCATTTGTGCAGTACTATGGCATGAACTTCAAGACAGACAAAAACAGTCTTGTCATTAAAGACTGCTCACTACTGCGCTCCCCTAGTTACCTCCTATAACTGTCGGGCCCCATTTCGGCCTTTACCTATTGCGTCTCTTCGTGTGTGGGACTTTGTTTTGAGACAATGTACTGTTGACAAGTCCTGTTTTTGACTCTGCCGAACCTCATCCATTCAAATCAATCTTCAACTGCTCTTGTCTCATCACTGTCAAACCTCCCCTGCTTGCCCTTCCCTTCTTCATCGCAGGTCGCTCCCTGCTGGCAAGAGCCATGCGTCACATGCCACTGGTCCCACGCATGACGCTTTCACACCAGCGCCTGGTGGCGGCTACCCGGCATCAGCAGCAGCAGCAACCCACACACCGCTTCCAGTGCACCTACTGCTCCTACTCAACCAACTACCAGACCAACCTCAACAACCATGTACGCGTACATACAGGCGAGCGGCCGTTCATCTGCCAGCACTGTGGTCGCACATTCAGCCGGAACGAACACCTCAAAAAGCACCGGTGCCGTGCCGCTGAAGCAAACAGCTTCTCGACGTGACGGATGCCAACAGCAGCCTGCGCACCGCATTTTGGTGTTAAACAGCAAACTGTTTAGCTCAGCAGTTTTGTTTCAGACTAGTTGATGCGAGATTACATCTTGAAAACGGAGCTCAAGTGGAACCTGAGCACAGAGGGGCACAGTGCATTCATTATCATTTTGTTCTTCTGTCCTGGAGGTTCTGTATCGGCGCTGTTTTCATGGTGTTGACTCATTATAAAATAATTGTGTGCATCCTTAAAATTGGTTGAAACAAGTGCTGCTCAAAAAATGAATACTGATCATCAACCACATTAATGTGGGTAAACATCCTATAGGTACTATTGCGAAGACAAAATGTGAACAAGTTAACGCAAGCTAGCATACATTCTTAATCCATTGCTATGTTCTTCACCGCTTCGTGTAGTATGAGCATTGATTTTCGCTTTTAGTTTGAGGCCTGCAAAATCTTTGGTGAGTTTGACTTGTAAGCGATGTTTTGCTTTACACTTTCCTATAGCTGTTTCGTTTGTCCATAGTTGTACAGTCTTTGTCAAAAGTACATGGTCAAAAGTACGTAGGCTATGCTGCCTGCAACTGGCAGGCTGACTACATGCTGTTTAAGAGAGTTCCTGTTGTATGCCATAAGTTCCAACTCCCTGGAGAATGAAAAGAACTTCGTATTTACCATTCAGAAGTCTGGTGTGTCGGGAGCACCATGGAAACTGTGCCGCACAGCCGAGTGACATATTTGGTAAAAACACGATGCTGCCTGTATACTTTTGACGAAGGCTGTACATATACGGGGTGTCCCACATAACTTGAGGCAAGAATTTAAATATGAAAGGCGAATCGGAAGCGAATAGAACCAAACGCATACTATTCACAATAGCCTATAGTAAGTCAGACAATTTGTTGTTTCCCTATAACTCGCTAATTAAGTTTAATTACCCAACTTTTTAATTATTGGCTGAGGACCCCAAGTATGATATGCATATTTGTAGAGCACCTTTAGAAACCACCAATCGAGTTGTTTCCTTTACGATACGTCTCAAGTAGTTCTTTTTTCCGGGTTGCAAGGAAAGCCTGTGAAATATTAAAAAAGCCACTTGACAGAGTGTTTGTGCAGTGGTATTGTGCTGCTCTCAAACGTGCGTTCAGTGAACAAGGTCGGCTGCATCGTGACTGGCAATGAGGAAGCGGCAGGGCGTTCTTTATCTCATTGGCAGTGCTCGGCCAACAGCATGAATTTTCGCCGTCATCTGACGGGAGTCGACCTTGTTCACCGAACGCGCTTCAGAGCAGCACGACACCACTGCGCAAAGTGCCCCGTCATGTGGCTTTTTTCATATTTCGCGGGCTTTCTTTGCAACCTGGGAAAAGGACTATGTGAGAGGTATCATAAAGGAAACAACTCGATAGGTGGTTTCTGAAAGGGCTCTACAAATCTGCGTATCATGCTCGGGGTCCTCAGCCAATAATTAAAAAGTTGGGTAATTAAACTTAATTATTAGTGAGTTATGGAGAAAACAAGAAATTATCTGAGTTACTCTAGGCTACTGCAAATAGTATGCGTTCGGTCCAATTCACTTCCGACGTGCCTTTCATTTTTAAATTCTTGACTCAAGTTATGTGGGACACCCTGTATACGTTCATGCATACACGGTCATAGAAGGTATAAAACAGAAAAACAAAAAGTAATATCTCATTACTTTTGTCATTACATGAACCCCAGAGCCTTTTGAGGCTCTGGGGTTCATTTTCCTGCCACGGTGGCCACATTCCGAACAGGGGAATGCAGGACTCCCATGTACTGAAATTCCTCCGTGCATTAATTAACCATGTGTTTAATCTAATCTGGAGCCTTCCTCCACCTGTGGCATCTCTTGTTGCTCACGGGTAGCCTTAGAAGATAAAAACATATTAGCCGTTTTTATATTTTTATGCCTGCATATATTTTTATGCCTGCAATATGCTAAATAGGGTATTTTAGATAAATTAAGGGTTAATCCATGATTAAAGCACAATTTATGACATATGCGGCCAAAAATAATGTCACAAGAAAGAAAGGAAGGAAAACCTTCTTGATATTTTTTTTTCCCCGCACTTAAGAATCGCATTCTTTGCTTTATCATCTGGTAGGCCCGGCTTACACCATCCAGAGTTTGTGCTGATTATGTAGTGAGCCATGATGTAACTGTCTCAGAGGAATTCAATTTTAGTAACAAGCTACTAGTCCAACCACTTGTGGCTTACAATGCGGTGTCATTTCTGCAAACACATAGTGTCTTACATGCAACCGTTCCCAGAGACAGTGACATGCAGTCACATTGCATTCTCGCTTATTTCGAGACTGACACTGAGTAGAATATGCCAGGCTCTTTAGAACATATGAAAGGAGGCAGAAATTGACATCATTAGAATGGGAAGAGACACAATAAACCATGGCATAAAAGACTGTCTGGGCTAAAGAGAGCATACTGCAACCATGTTAGAAACATATATTTGATCCAACTGGGGTTTGTGTCCCAAACATAACTTGTCTCTGTTGGTTTGAACTGCTTTTTACTGGCTTGGGAATTTTATCGTTGTGACATGAAACAGTTGAATCCATTCCAGTTCTTTTTGTCTGTGGAGCTTAACATGAAAGCCACATTGAAGCCAGTCATTGCCGATGTTACTTTAAGTAACAGTACAAGCACAGCAGCTTCTTTGTATTGCATCTTTTGTCTCATCTCTCGTAGTTATTGTGTGGGTATTTGCAATCAGGAAATTGCAGTCCGTTGCAGGTGTGTTTTATCAGATTTATGCAATGCTCATCATATTTAAATTTTATGTGCTGCCTGAAGTTTAGTTACGATGCTTGCATTCAAAACAGGAATGTTGAAGAAATACATTTGAGAAGGCATAGGAGCAAAAACTGTATCCAGCAAATCAAGGAGCTTTAAACTACAGTTTGGCAGCTGAGCACTTAACTGCTCAGGTAATTTAATGGTGATATTAGTTTAATTATTTTTCCTAATGACTCAGAGGTATTCAAGCCAAATGAGCTAGACAAGCCCTCGTGAATCAATTTTTGCATCCACTTGCAATGTAACGAAGCTCAGCAATTCGCTCTAGCTTTTTTTTTTTCCTTTTCCAATAACTGCACAGCTCTTTGTGTTGAGATCACCCATCATTTGTTGCAACAAGTGTATGTTGGGTACAGCTTTAATGTTTGTTAATCTGCAGAAAAACCTTCTTACACGAGCAAACATGAACAAGCTTCCTTTTCGTCTGAAGAGGCTTCTAACCTGTCAGTGTTTGTTGTTATTTGCAGCGTTGGTGATGTAACAGTAACACGAACCGTTTAATCAGTCTAGTTGTTATTTATGTGTTGTGCGTATAAATCAACACCATTGATTAATGAATTATTCGGTTGACCAGAAGGTGGTGCGTAATTGAGCTAAAAAATCAGCATCCAGCCCTATTCAAAAGGGGATAGTGTTGTGTAGTTGGTGAGCTTGAATAGAAGAAATCATTATTGTAAATAAAAAAAAAAAGCGTGGCTCAAGAAAAACAACACAGCTGTATCTTGCGCTAGTTGACACTCGCAAGGCTTTTGTTTTAGCGGTACTTGAGTCTTACTGATAGTGTGCGCTGAGAGTCATGCCAAGTAATTGGGGAGATTGTCGCATGATGCTGAACATCCAGACAGCATCACATTGTGCATGGAGTCTTTGTGACTGTTGTGGGCCTGGGAGTGGCTGTTTTTGAGAATAATGTACCACACTGGACAGGGACTATTCACTGGTTCAATTGGATAAGCTTTGCCTTTTACTCTGAGTGACAGGCTTTTAGTTTGAGTGGGTGAGTGTGCGCTTGCTTCTCAACGAGGTCTGCAAACTCGCGCCAAGCGTAATGGGGTCTGTCAGCTTGTTGCATCCGTCTTTTCATATTTAGACATTTAAACAAAAATAAGCAATCACTAGGAGGTTGGTGAGCTAAGCAGACGTAGATATCCTGCCACACAGGTATATGAGACAGTTGTTAAATAATATTGCTGCCTTGTATAATGATGGTTAGGCAGTACTTGCCGTAGTGGCTTCTGCAATGGGCGCAGAGAGAAGCAAAATGAACATTAAAACATTCTAGGGTAATTTTGTATGCATATGTTTTTGTTGTTTTTCTGCGGTGAAAGCTACACAAAGGCTTTGAGACTTTACAATTGTGGGGAGGTCTCTGGTTTACATTTATCGGCACTTCAAATGATTTTTGCATTTGCCTTGTGCTCATAGATTTTGCGAGTATTGTGTTTTTTCCTGTGTATCATATGTGTATTTTATTATTTAATGTACAGCAGTATGCTGTGGCTAGGTGTATAGTTAGAAAGCCAGTGGTGTATGAAACTGCATCATTGCATTTTCTTTAGTTTTATGCTGTCACATTAACTATACTTGTTGCTTGAGCAACGCTTTTATTTTTAGCTGCTTAGGATATGACTATGTTCAGTGTAACAGTGCTGCATTTTTGAGCATCAGTGTGGTGTGGAGTACATGTTTGGTAGTCGCAGGGACTGCATTTTCGGTTGGGAATGTTGGTGCGCCTCCTTTCACAGTCATGCGACAAAGCTGCAAGAAGTGCTTTCTTGCTTGACCTTTTGATCAGGGCAGTCGTTGAGATTGAGCTTGATGCTGAGCTCAGTGGTGTGACATTTAGGGACACACAGTGCAGGGACATGTGCATTCTCATGATCGACTCTTGAATGGCTGACACTGGCCTCAGTGTCCACTTCTGAGCTGAGTGAATGAAGCAGAATCTACCAAATGCTGCAGAAATAAGGGAACCAAATGTTAAAGGCTATTCATTCCAGTTTGACCACTGCCTCAATGGTGCTCAGATTTCATACATAAGTTGCATTTTGCAGTGCATATTGTTTTAACACTAGGCCCAGATACAGTACTTGCTATATTGTACAGAATAAATTGTAACTGATCGTCAGCTGCGGTGGCACAGAATGAAAAGACCAATTGTTTTAGTGGCAGGCACAGTGGTGTCACCTGAAGGAAACAGGGAAAGAAATGGTGATGTCACATGTAGCAAAACATGATGCACAGCACATTTCACCATTACAGTGATAGATGGCACCATTGTTCTGCAGCTGAGAAAGTACACTTGTTATCTGGAATCATTGCAGATGACTTGTAATTTGGATTCATTCTATTTCAAACAGGAAGCTACTGCATTCAAATGTAGTATTAAACAAAAATGGTGTGTAAAATTCCACCTGTTTGCGAAGTTTGAGCACTAGCGAGCCGAGGTTAGCCAGAGAAGCTCTTTATGCTTGGCTTCCATTTTTAATCTATATACTGTAGGTATCTCATCGGTCCAGTTGCTTATGTAGAAAGAAACAATTCCATCACTCCTGATTAGCCGTGCTGTTGTTTTGAACACTTTTTTTTTCTTGTGGCAAGAAGGTATTGTCCAATTGGGGGGGGTGTTAACTGAGTGCAGGAGTCACCTTAAAATTGTCATTTTCCTTGGCTTATGCATTGCCAAATTGTTTCTTCTGAATGTTGCAGCCTGATCAGTATGCAGTGATGCTAATATATCCAGGATGCCTAAATATCTTTTTTTTTTTTGCTTTTTGTTCTTTCTCTCATGATCATTCATTCAGAAGTTTGACAGTGGCAGGATGATAGTAGTGAAAATAGCAAAGAACTTGCAAAAGCAGAAAGCTGTTTTCATGTCTCATACGCTACCAAATAAATTAAGAAATAATAATTAAATCAATTGATTATGCACTGGTTATTGTCTTGGCTAATGGTATGATAGTGAATGACATGAACATCTGGCAACATAAGCAATATTTCTATCTGAAACTATCTCGTCGACAGGGAGGCCTACTTCCCAGTTAGCGTAAACTTGTCTGCATCTTTTCTAGTTTATATTTTTGTACTCGCGGTGCTTTGCTCCGATTATTTTTCTTCCCCTCTATAGTTCTCCTTGCATTTGCAAGTGTAGGTCCAAAAAAACTGGCAATGTAAAAAAGCCCAGCAATTCACTCTAGATTTTCTTTTTCGGTTTCCAAAAGATTGACACTATGATTGTTTACCTGGCTTGTAACCATAGTGTTTCCTATAAAAATCATTAGAAGGAAATCTGGCCCTCTAATGGGATGGGTAGTGAGTGGATTTGCCTAAAAGTTGTCCTTCTGGCTTTAGACGACCTCGTGACATTGCAAATTGATTATTTTGAACAATTATAAGTGCAACAATTTGCAGTGATTATACATGTGCATGTGAAGCCTCATTGCCTTCACATGTTTAGAAAAACATGATTGCTTGAATATTTGGGTAAATAAGGGCAGATGAAGCTTCGTAAATGAAACAACAAGAATGTCTAAAGCCACAACTATGAAGGCTAGGCAAATCTATGTCCATCAAACTTCATTTTCACCATGTCAAGCAAACTTGATCATTCCCATGGCAGCTGAATGATCAATGCTCAGTGATCAATGCCAGTGTTTCCTCTAGTAATTTTACTAGGAAGCTCTAGGCCTCTAGCCAAAAAGAAAATGAACAGAGCATCAGGGAATAAAAAGGGGGAGCTGCCAAGCCAGGCAGCTGTTTGCTCAACATCAATGTTTTTCTAGTGCAAAGTGCAGATTTTAGAAGCTTTTGAGAAGCTGACAAAAGAGAACTAGCATGTATAAGAACCTTCAGTTTAAGTTGCAATTTATCTTCCTTTCTAAATTGTTACTCTTAATTCAGGAGATGTTGGTGGGCTAGTTGGTTGGTCATTATCATTCTAAAGGCAGCACACTTGTTGAGACCTGGACGAGCACTAAATCGCAGAAACATGAGCACTCATCTGGGAGGGGTGGAACGAAGGCCAACTGGAACACGTGTCTCTCAGCACTTGTGCTTGTGTATTTTAGTTTTCTTTTTCTTGTCTCAACAAGTGCACTGCCTTTACAATGATGCTTGTTATCGTCAGCCCTTGTAAAATGATGCTCAAAGAAATATTGTGCAAGTTGTCAGAGCAGTGTTCTCTGAGATGCTGTAATCTGCCTCAAATGCAATTTGACCAAAACTTTTGACTTCCTTACAACAGACTGAAGTTTGCAATTTGCTTTTTTTTTTATCTTGCCACCCAACGGATTCCATAATCGGTACACTGCTATCCCTTTTTACACGGTGTTGCATTTGTCATGAGTGAAAGTTGCTTCTACACATTATGGTTCAAGAAGACTTCAAACACGACCCTTGCACTGTTTGTCCTTAGAAATGGGCAAAATTTTTGGCACTGAAGCAACTGTCCTTTGCTAGAAATGTTTGAAAAGCATTTTGTTGTGTGGAAGCGAGTCATTACTTGGTGGTTGCGTGAAACACCCCAATTTAATTCAGTTTCTTCTTTGTTTGTGATATGACATTCATCTGCCTGTGTCAAGCAAGCTCAGGAAACAAAATATGCATAGTAACAAAAAGAAATTCTGGAATTTCTTTGTGGGAGCTTTTCTTGCCAGTTCTAGCGATTCTGCCAGATCTTTTTATGTTTTCTTTTCCCTTTGAAGCTCTTTTCTTTATCCTAACATTCCTAACGATGCACATAAGACGACATATTGATTTATTCCAGACACTGGGAACACCATTCCATCCATGTGTCAATTTTGCTGTCTTGAAGGACATGTGTCTTTTATACTCAGTTTGCAATACTGTGGTGTCTGCACACACTGGACAGTTCTGTAGAGTTCAAATGTTGTGCAATGTGCGAGTGTTCAATGTTGCCTTTCTTGTGGTTGGTTTTACAATGCAAAGTTGCTTCTTGAAATTGTATAGATAGTGCTTATATACTTTTATGCCTTAGCTAGCAGAAAGAGGTGACGTGATGGTTGGGTTTGGTGCTTCAGAATTTTTCTTGATGTAACCCACTTAGTGTGGTTCTTTGCCTCTCGTGGTAGTTTATACATGCTGCGGCGATATGGATCGGTCAAGTGATCCGCACCGCACAGCACTGTTGGACTCTGGACTCTTGTTGTTGGACTAAAGGGTAATGGACGTTAGTATAGATAAAAGTGATATTGTTTTCCCCCTTTTTTATATTTTGATAAAATGCTCACAGGAAAGAAAGTGTGTGTGCTTCTGGTGTTCTTAACACTGCATACCCATCAACAGTTTATTTACACCTTACCTCTCTAAGTATCTCTTGAATATAAGTACAAAAGTATCTATAGTTTATAGATACTCATAAGCACTGTAGACACATTTGTTAAGTCTGGAGTTGAGTACTAAGTACAAAATTACTTCTTGCTAATACGCAAAAGAAAAACTAGAGCTGAGTTCTCATCAACCTGAACAATTAATTTGGGTGTCAGCCTAAACAAAATTCACAGAAATATAGCTATTGCCATGTTTGGCTAAGCACATGGGTTACGCTGGTCCTGACTTGATGCTACCGTTGCATGTAAGAGCGGAGCTAATTTCTGTTTTACAAGAACGGCAAGCTTGGGACCCAATTTACTGGATCCATTCCTTATCGGTAAATTTATCACGTTTGCTTTTGGTCATCATATCAAACTTCCTTGTGTACAAGGGAAGTAAAGTTGGAGATGGATACTCTACATGTTCGAGCTGAAGTATATTACATGCTGCCCAGCCTTATTATCTTGGGTGATGCATAACATTGCCTAAAGTAGGCTGAATATTAACTTGAATAGCGTAGTACTAGTGATGCTGTGTAGATGCATTCAAAACTGAGCATCATTATCAGCTGTTTACCTGCACTTGCTTTACTGTTGTATTCTGTAAAAGTGATGATTTCTAGCAGCATGCACGTGCTGTAGTCTTAAAACTTAACATTCGGCATATTTCCTAACAGTCATCACAGCACTTTACTGAGGTTGTAGTTTCCATTAAAGGCAACAGATGAAACTGTGTATGGAGTTTTGCATGCAATATTTAAATATGACGTTTGCTTTCTGAAAAATTTGCTTTTAAACCCTGTTGTTTGCAATGCAGATAAACTAGTTACCAGAATAATTAATGCGTTGGCTGAGCTGATTAGCAAGTCCCTTGGGTGTCAAAAGCAATTTTACTTTTTGTCACTTTGCATCTTCTCAAAAAAACAAACTTATTAAGAGTCATATGAGAACAGCCCTTTTTTTTTTCCTTTCTCTTCATAAGTTGCCTCTGCAGTCTGGAAAAATTGCATCCCTGTTTTGTTGGTTCATGCAGAAGCATGCGAAATTTCAGTAGCTGCAATAGTTTGCAATAGTAGCTGCAATGGTTTGTGGCTGCAAGATAGGTGCGAAGCTAAATTCCACACAAAGGCATACTTGTGCATAAAATATCGCACTATGTAGATGGGATAACTATGACTTGGGCACTGGTGCTGCCACATCTGTTTTCTTGTTACTATAAGAAATTAAATAGCAAAGAAAAAAAAGGAGACTGCAGGGGCTAGTTACTAAAAGTATTTTATTCATGAGTAAATTTACTCGCAACTTAAGAGCTTCTCGCAAGTGATGGCAAGATGCCACACAGCAAGTTGTCAAGTGCCAGTGCTATAAAGTTTTGCAAAACTCTCACGCCTTCATCACTTGACAAATTGATGTTGCAACTAACTGCCATAAGTGATGAACCCTTTACTTCACCTCGGAAAATATTTTATTGAAGCACACCCCGGAGCTTCAAATGTGTACTTGTCTTTTTAGTGGAGACCTACCTATACATAAAATATGAACATGCAATGATGATAATGGTAAGTTCTTCTAGTGCATGTAGTCTCCATAAATGTGTGATTCGGTAAGTGTGTATGTGGGTCTTCTCCCTAATGCTGAGACAAGTGTGTATGACTTAACGACTATTCATTTCCGCGTCTATCCTTAGGGTTGCAGGCCACCCCTCACGATCTGTGGAGATATGCACTGGAGCCAAGAGGCGTGGGGCCAAAGCGCTATCAGTGCCGATTCTGCAGCTACAGCACTGAGTACTCGACGAACCGACTCCACCACGAGCGACGTCATACAGGCGATCGACCATTTCGATGCTCAAGATGTTCCAAAGCCTTTAGCCGTAAAGACCATCTGAAGCGTCACAGACAGGGCCACTGCTTGTCCTGTCGTGACTAATGACAGCATTTACATTACGTCAAACATGATATTTTGAGTGTGGTCAGAAAACGTCCCTGCTTAAATGGTTGTGCAGTTTCACTTATGCACATCCACACAAAAGGCCATTTTGAACATCACATAAAAAGCATTTGGGTATATCCTCGTGACTAAAGCTGGTGAAGTTGTTGCAAAATGGCCGCTTAAAGGTGCCTGCACTGGTATCAAATATTCGTGCATCGCACTTTATCCTGTAAATACGTAATGTGAGAATCATGGTGCAAGACAGTTCTAAGTGAAGCTTTGTGTGTGGTGTTTCCAGTTGCATTCTGGGTACTTGTAAACTTTGCGAGGCATAACATCTGTTTGCAATGATTTGCAAAAAATGCAATGTGAAAAAGATATGCTGTTAGTGGCTTTTCACAAACGGGAGAAGCATTGTGGTTTTTTATTACATCTTTCTTATAAAATGTTGCAAGTTCCAGTTCATGAGCAAGGAATCCTTGAATGATATGTATTGACTTTTTCCATTGTTGTGCAGAAGTAATATATTTTCATCTAATTATTCGTTAATGGTTCTGTGGTTGTATTCAAGTGTTGCCATGCAATTTGAAATTAGATGACATAATATTTTAAGAAGTCTGCGTGTCCAATATTTATGGTTTAGGGGTTGTTTCTCAGAACATGGACCAGAAGTGCAACACCTGCAAACACTTTATAAGTGCTTGACATTCATTAGCTCGTAAAATGCAATGACAAACATTGAGCAGAAAAGAACTTTAGCGTTTGTGTTTGCAGAATGTTTTTAAGTACATACCAGAGAGCAATTGACTGTGTGACTGTGAGGTGGCTAGTTTTATTCATGTTAACAGCAAGCACCTTTGTGATAAGATAATGTACTGCTTTCAGATATGTCTACCTATGTAAACATGCCATGCCTTTCAAGCGAAGGGGTTCTCTACAAAGCTAATTACATAAAAATGGGGCTCGAGATTTATGGCATTGTTGTGAGGGCTTTCAAACCTTTTACTTGGTAAGCTGGACCAGCTTTAAAGGTTATTATAATTAATTGCTTTTGTTGTTGAAATGTTTGTACTCCACTGTTGGGGATGAAATCATGGGTTCGATTTCCATCGGTGGCAGCTACTTACTTATGGGCGCAAGATGATTTCTCACTCATGTGCTTGGATTTTGGGGGCATTGAAAAACCAGAGCGGTGAAAATCGGGAAACCTGGGTTGCGGCATGTCTTTTAGCCCCTAGCATAGCTTTGAGACATTAGACCACACCGGCCAATCGATCAATCAATCATTAAACATAATGTTTATACGAAGTCACCAGCTGTGATAAAGCGTTCTTTAGCCAGTACATATGCATTTTAGTGGAATACCTGGGCACACTCACAAATGGCACTGCTGGTCATGACGTGTGGTGATGCAGTGCTCTAACTGGTATGTCCTGCAACGTTGTTCTGTTGCTTTGCACTTCATGGCTTGTAAGCATTCAGTAGTGGGAAGTTTGAATCACTGAAAAAAGCCATCATGCCAGCAAAAAAGTGTACAAACCACAGAATGCCATGAGAGGTCCGTGTGGTTTGGTTGAGTGCAGCGTCACAAGATGCTGCCAACGTCGCTGCTGTGCTCAACTTCTTTGTGGTATTCACTGAAGCAGTGACCCTAAAATATATATGTGCCAGCTAACACCTTGCATTAACTGAACTCTTTTTTTCGCTGGAGTTGAGTGCACTTTACTATCAACATACACTTCACTTTATGGGCACAGTGTGTGGTCACTATCAGTTTACCAGTGTTCACTATCCTAACTATCCACACGGGGCTTACAGAATGAGTCATTTTATGTTATTATGAATTCCTGTTGTGATGCCGTCTTAGCGTGTGCCCCTCCCCCTGTGTGGAGCAGCAAGCCAGCTGCAACCTGGGTAACCCCCCTGCCATTCCTTTACTTTCTTTTTTAGATAGCAACACCTTTGCTGGCCATATATTTGCAGGTGTTAATTAAGGCATAAGTAAAACCCATCAACCAGGTGCAAGTTGTTTAATCTTTAAGGGAACAAAAGTTTGGCTTCAGATGCATTTGTTTCCAACTGTGTACATTTCCAACTGTGTGTGTTAAAAGAAATAAGCGTTGCTTTTGACAATCTCGTGGAGGTGTTTGCATTTATGCACAATGATTTGCATTCCATATATAATGCCTGTTAAAATCAGTTGTTTTTAAGTAGACTATGACATTGGTGATAAACATTTGACTGGTGAGCACATGATATTGTGTTTGTTGTCATTAGCAACCTACGCCCATGATATAATGAAGAGTTTTCAGGTCGGTGTGTAGTAGGCATGAACATTGTTATTACACCTTTGGTTTGCACTAGTTGAATGAGTAAATGTCTGTTTATCAAGCTTAGAAGTACGTAGACCACAAATGGCCTTGCGTGATTGGTTGCAGGGCTGGTACTGGCATTTTTTTTTACGCAAGAAGTTGACAAAGGTAGTGGACATTCACAGTAATGAAGCAGAGCTGGCAATACATCGCAAAAATCTTACACACAGTGAAAAGAGCAAAATAACTTCAGAACACGGAATTGACCAGCATTACGAAAGTAAGGTCACTAGAAGATAGGGAAATTTAGAACAGAATAACACAAGTAGCCAGTCTAATAAAATCATTAGAAAACAGATGTAAATTTAGAAACAGTATAAAACAATAACTGGTCTGTCTGATAAACATTCAGCACTTGCTGAATGGCTGAATATATATCACTGGAAGCCTGGATCATATGCAAGTGTTAATAGTTTATATAGGTTGGCAGAACAGTCTTTTTTGTCTTTTAGTCAAGTTACCAGATGCCCACAAATCTCCTTGTTGAATTTTATTGAATGTGTCTTGATTTTCATTTCATTTTTCAATTGTTTGGTTTTTTTATCTGGTGCAAAACAAATATAGTGTTGTTTATTTTGCTTGGTATTGCCTTCATACATGCTGTTTGACTATCTATCATGTAACTTTAATTTACTGTTTCACATCGGTACCGTAAACAGAAAGATGCACTTTTGCTACCTTATAAATTGAACTTGGAAAGTGAGCTCGTTTTAAATTAGCTGTATGAAATTTTAAGCAGTGACCCATGGCAGATGATGCCAATCCGCCTCTGCAGGTTCCTTGTTCGGAAAGGCCAGCGTTACCTTTGCGGGAAGTTGTTGTTCACTTATCTAAGTGACAAAATTTTACTAATTAGCATTTTATTAATTAGAGCAAGTACCACATGGCAAACTGAAAGTAGTCGGCGCTCAAGCTGTGTCTACTTATTAGAAACCCCCAATTTCACACCAGTTTCAGGATATTTATTCCTCAAACATGCTACACTATATGTTGATGTTCCAGGTGTTATGCTGAGGAGCTGTCTTAGGACGTTGTGGGGCATGACTATGCAGAACACCGGTGTCTCCTTAGTGCACATTGGTACTGCTTTGATTGGTTATTATAACATGAGCCATAATGTGACCAACTGGAATTAATTTACTCCGTGAAGTTTGGTTCATCAGCTAATTGAAAATTGTAATTTTCTTCATCAAAATAGTGCTGGTCTTTTCAAGTAACCAAACTGTGGAGGCTTCCGAAACAGTATAATCAGCTACAGAATATTTTGTAAAATTAGAGCACAGCTCTTAGGCACCCATTCCTGCATTGAGCTTCGGCGTCCCTTGGCGTAACCAAGTGAACGAGCACAGCGAAGGATGAAAGCACAAATGCGGAGCACAGCAGAGGATGAAAGATAGTGATAGCGAGGAGAGCGCAAGAAGGAAAGCAGAGGAGGAGGGTATGATGAAAGCGTGAGAAGAAAAGTGTAGTGCTGCCGAAGACGGGCTCTGTGGCAATGACTGCTACGAGATGACACCAGAGTAGCACAATCATAGTCTTTTCACCAGTGACACCATCGATGAGGCATGCGGCAAGCTGGCCCACCAATACCATATATGGAAACAAAGCACTACATAAACAGAGGCCTGTCTGTGCATCTGCTCTGAATCGTGCCCACGCATCACCCGCGCGCTGCCTCTCGCAATCTCCCGATTAGATTAGCGAAGCAGTCGCGCCACACTTCGCTCCGTTTGCAACGTGCTGCATGAGACAGATTGTCTGTGCCAGCTGCGCTACTCATAGCGTTCTCTTCCTATTATAAACCATGTACCTATATAATCATAATACAAAGTATTGACCCCGCGAAATGAAAACGTATAGAGGTACGCTCAAAGTTCACAATAGGGAGTATCGTAATTGTTGGTGAATTTCTTTTGCTGCACATAATTTAAAGCGTTTTGTGCAGTGAAGATGTTCATTACGAGTATCATGAACCAAATTTCACTTTATGAACATGCAACATAGCTTAAAAATTATGTTGATTGGAAATAAAACAAAACCTTGTGGTGGTACTTTCTCATGAGTCATTTGACTTTGCTAGTTCTAATATGCTTTCAAAGTACACTTGACCAGCGGATGTATGGTATGTCGCTCTGTTGTATGAAATGTGTTCATAGTGCACAACAAAGAGGGAGCTCTTGAGCTGTGTTTGCAAACGCTGTGCTTTCCTCATTTTTTGAGCTTTGGAAAGGGGGCGGGGTTGGGGTAGTGTTGTGAGAAGTACGATCTGTTTGTAACAAACTGCTGTATTTTGCCTTTATTTTTAAAAAATAAACACACAGCACCTGTCCAGCTGCCAAAGGACCTGACCCTAAGGCAGCTACAGTCCCCGTGTGGCGGCCATCACAGAAGTGGGAGCGGTGGAAAGCAGCGCAAGTTCCCCTGCGATTACTGTCCATACACAAGTGACTATAGGTAGGTAGGAAAACGACATGTCTTCACAGATGAGTGCTGAGCTTACAACTACAAGTTCATTAGTGTGTGCATGTGTATGTGTGTACATGCATGCGTGTGTGTGTGTGTGTGTGTGTGTGCGTGCGTGCGTGCGTGCGTGTGTGTGTGTGTGTGTAGACACACATTCACAGAACAAATCGAAAAAAAAAATGTCTGAAGATGAAAACTGAACATACACAACAGAGCCTTCTGAGAACATCAATGAAACGCAAAAAGAAAGAAGGGAATAGAAAATCTATGTGAAGCGGAAGTGCAGACTAAATAAAAATCTGCTCTTGTAAAAACAACAATTTTTTACCGCAACTGACGATTTGCTGATGCATTTGTTCCCTTCCCTTTCAATACTAGATAAGGGCTCCATTATTTCCCCCATGTTATAGTCCTTGTGATTGAACAAAATCGTTATTTCGTCTGTTATCAGATGGCATCGAAGCCTTCTACAGTAGTGAGGCCGAACATTAAGTGCAGTAAGTCAATTACTATGTTGATAATTTGAATCAAGAAATCAAGTAATCCTAGCTATGGATGGGAACACTCCCTCCAGCGGCTATGGGGTAGTGCTGCTGAGCACAAGGTCATGGGTTCAGTTCCCGGCTATGTAGGCCACATTTTGATGGGGCCATAGTGCAAATACACTTGTGTACCATGCTTTGGGTGCATGTTAAAGTTTCTTAAGTGGTCAAAATTAGTCTGAAGTCCACTACAGCATCCCTCATAGCCCACTGTGAAGCTTTGAGGGTTTAACTCTTTGCAGTCATACGTAATTGCCTAATTTGTGGTTGTTCCAGTCACGAGCCGTTTTGTGCATTTAGACCTGCCGCAGTGACTTAGCGGCTACATTGTTGTGCTGCTAAGCCTGAGGTCACGGGATAAAATTCCGGCCATGGCGGCTGCATTTCGATGGGGGAAAAAGGCAAAAATGCCCATGTCCCACGCATAGGGGGCATGTTAAAGATCCCCTGGGGCTCAAAATTAATCCGGAGTCCCCCCACTACAGCATGCCTTGTAATCAAATCGTGGTTTTGGTACTTAAAACCCCGGAATTCATTCGTTATTCATTCATTTTGCACATTTGGAGGCCACGCAGAAAAGCACTCTGGTAAATGAACAGATCTCAAGTGATTTATTTCAGAACATTTACTTATTCCTGAGGTTCTCACCAGTACTTGAGCATTGGGGGGTGGCACTCGGAGCACTCTCCTGGGTGGAGGCCAGGATTTGCACTGCAGATCTGTAGGGTCTTCATAGTCACTGTCTTCTAAAGTCATTCTAAGATGTTCGCTGACTATCTGAAGGCGAAACATATTCATCCACAGCCCTATAATGTAGGGGTGTGCAAATATCAAAATTTTCTAGTACAAATCGAATATGAATACTTAGCTTTGAATATCGAATAATGATATGCACATGCATTTATTAGCAAGTTGGGTTAATTTGTTATGTTAGAACATTGCAATTGCATTGTCTATGTTAAAAAGCTAGACTCGTAAGCCGTTTTACTAATACGGCATGTGTTTGGCTCAAGTAAACTTGGAAAATTTAGCAATTTCCACTAGCTGTCCTCGCCAGCCTTTGCCTTACTATACTGCTTCAGATGCCCGTAGACACGGAGGCATTTGAACCTGTGCCAGTCATCATCCATCAGACTTGCTCTCAAGCATTAAGCTCAGAATTGGGTTGGTATGGCAAAAAGAAAAATAATAAGTGCACCCTCGCTGACCATAAACCCGTGCCCCTTGCTATTGAAAGACTGGCTTTTCCGCAAATTTTATATGTTTAGTGGCTAAGTGTACTTTACAGGCGAAATTTTTCTAGCAGCATGAAATCATCACAAAATCGCCTCAAATATTTTTAGATTAGATAGAAAAAAATGCTAAGAACCACATTTGTTCCCACACAGCCATAAATATATTTGTATCCATCTGAAAATATTTGTATTTGTATCGAATACGTATATTGAATATATAATATTCGATTATATTCGAACTTTTCGAATACTCACTCACCTCTACTAATATCATCTCTCGATCATTGGACATATGGGGATTTTGTCCATCAAATTCATGCACAGGAAATGACGCCAACCTGTCGGTGCTTCGTGCCACAAATTTTGTGAGAATCCATTCAAGCATAAAGGAAGAAAGAAAAAAGCACTGCCCTCATCTAGAGCCATCACAAAGTGTGCTTATTGAAGAAGTTCTTGAAAGCTGGCACTACCAACCCAAATAACCGGCGAATGTGAGAATGCGCGTCGGCTGCTACCCAACATCTCACCAGAATGGACATTTTCACTTGCTGGGTGGGGCCAGACTTGTGACTGCAAAAAGTTAAACATCCCAAAATTTCAGTTTTTATCGACAGAGCCTATATTTCGCAGTGGTCATGGGCACATGTTGCAGCTCTTCACTGGACACAGCAATGGAGAGGGCGTGTGACAGTAAGCACAGGTGTGCAAGTTTCCTCCAAAATTGGTGGCTGCCCTTGAGTGTGCATCTTTTGCTTTCTTCTGTACCTTGTGCAGGGCCAAGCTGAATCGCCACATGCGGCTGCATACTGGCGAGCGCCCATACCAGTGTGAGGTGTGCGGCCGAGCATTCACACGCAAGGACCACCTGCAGAAGCACCTGCCCACCCACGATGGCCGCGTGCTCAAGGACAGCCTCTCAAGTGACCACCACCACCACCATCACAACAACAATGGCAACAGCAGCGTAGCTGCTGCCGCTAGCTTTCTGGGCAGCCTGCTCAGCGCCAGCTCCCAGCACCCATACAGGTGCAAGCTGTGTGGCCGTGGCTTTATTCAGAAGCACCATTATGAGCGCCACGCAAAGACTCATGACGATCACTTTGTTGACTATTAGTCTTATCTCGCCGGCCTTTTGTTCAGTGGCAACGGCTTTGCTGGTGCTGTCTTGTCTGTGCTCATAGCCTCCCTTGTACAATTCTTTGCCTGCTGGGTCATTTGAAAAGCAGTGGAAAAGCACTGCTACGTGAGGCATACACTGCCACTGTTGAGCATGATGGTTGTAGCAGATTTTATGTTAATATGACTGTTGGTGTCGAAAAATAGCAGCAACAATGAATACAATAGCAGGCAGCATTTGAAATGTGACTTGCCACACCACTTCTTTATGGAAATGTTTACGAGGAGCTCTTGTAACAGCTGTTAAAGGAAATGTTGGCTTTCCTTTTCTGCCGTCATCATTGCTCTCTGACAGTTATGTCAACCTTTTTAGTTGCTGTAGATCCAGATAGTCTACATCTGTGGAAGGTAGCCTCTAAGACAAGGGAATGTCTGGTCTAATCTAGCAGGCATCGAGTGTACAAAAGAGGCCACAATTGGGCTGCAGCCTACACAGCTGGTGTGGGGATGTCCACTGCTTGCCCAACAAGAGGTTTCGATTCATACACTGATTTTACCATATATCGAGGGAGCTAAAGTAAACTTGAAACTGGCACCTCTAGGTTTCAGCATTCTGTCTTTGTTGCTTTGTTATGTAACACGCTTGTCTCGACCAAGTGCTTGCTCTTCAGCGCTTTGCTGTGTTGGAATCGGTTAGAGTGACATCACTTCAGTGTGTTGCTGGGCATATTGGGACATCACTCTATGAAGTATATATAAAACCAGTGCCAAGCGATGAGCACAGAGACGAAGGAAGCAGTCAGTCAAACACTGGGTGTTAGGATGTCCAGCCTTTCTCCTGTCATCTTACAAGTCTTTGTCATCATCCCTTTTGTGCTGGTTTTGTATATCCCATAGAAATGCGTCAGCTGCATTTCTGGCAGCACAGACAGGCAGTCACTTGGTAACGACTGGTGCTGTGCCACAGACAGACATCATCGGCCTTTGGTTCTTCAGCAAAGCTGATGACTTCAAGCGTAGTTAGGCTGAGTTGATCACAAAGCAGGTTTTGTGTCTTTGCGAAATACAGATGATGTGAAATATAGTGCAAAAGGCAGTTTTCATGAAATCGCCGCAAGAATCCGCATATTTAAAGACGGGATGTCCTTGTCTACCTGAACTTGACTATGGATTAGTGCAAGCCTTTAGTTTGCACCGAAACTGCCTATATTGCACAACATAGCCAGTGCAATCATTCACAGACATTCACATGCTGGGTTGTATATGGACGGTAGTTCAACTCTTGTAGGCTTTGATTATGGAGAGGCCAAGGCGGTCAAGGGAAGTTACTGTGTCCCAGAAATACCTCCATAAGTTTTTTGATGCTGGCTTCGAAGTGAGCCACAATCAGATTGCCTTGAAGAGGCTGCTAGCTTCGTGGCGGGTCTGAGCTGCTCTCCTTGCCTCTGTGAAAGAGCCAGGATGAAGTGCAATGTTGTGAATACTGCTGCCGTCAATCCAGCTTTGTACAGTGAGCAGGGATCTTGCTAGCAAACTGGTGCTGTTCTTAATGTTTGCGTACCCAGCATTTGCGTGATGAGCTTGTCAGGCCCAGTTTATTTGTGTGTGACTTAATGTGATGTTGTATGTGTGACTTAAATAATGGCCCACCGCTAGATTTGTATGCAGTTCTCCGAAGCTTTGCTTTCTTTTAGTACAAAGAGACACAGACATCACATTGATTAATTATGGTTCACAGCGCAACCAACGCTCTTTCATAGCACTTGATCTTTGCAGTGCACTAGTCAAACACATAAAAGCTCTTTTCAAATTGCTGTGCAATTTTATCTCATTTAGTGCCATGTGCTCACACCTTCACCAGCTCCCAATGTGCTTTAAATATGTTATATAAGCACGTTGCTTCAGTACTTCTGAAATGATAGTTGAATGCTGTTGTGCGCCAGTCGGGTTCGTAAGTAGCTTGCTGCAAAAGAACTAGAGGGACTTCTCTCTACTTAGTGCTGGAGATATTTTCGCTGCAAAATTCTTGGCGGATGGCCTCCCTTGTTTCCTCTATATCACCTTAATTTCTGTCACAAGCTGTCTGTCTTGAAGTAAGAGAGAAAGCATCTGTCAAAAGAGTTTTGTTGATGTTGCGGTCTTTTAAAAAGGTTTGGATAATGGATGCTGGGATTGATTTAAACAGCACAAGAAAGTACTCCACATAATTCATTCAACCCCAAAACAAGTAACTTTGGTTCAAAAGACTTTAATGTGTCTGTTTTGAAGACATATTGGAATCCAGTTGCAATTTTCACAGTTATGGACCTCAGGCTAAATTTAGTAGGAGCTACAAATCAGCTTTCTTCTGTTGCAAGCCAACCTGATGTCCTGCCCAGTGCAATGTTGAGAAGCTGCATCGGTATGTGTTGTTGGTTCACAGCATGATTTTTGAAGTTGTACTTGTTTATCCTTGTCTCACAGTCTAATGGCTGCAAATCGCATTGCACAAGTGTAAAAATGAAACCTGTTATGCTGACCGAAATGATCAAGGGGTCTATATCCTGCATACATGCAATCATTGCTTTAATGGCAATCTCAGTGCTGGCAATCTGTTCATAGGAGTAAAGCATTTTCTGACAATCTTATTATATACTGATAGAGCACTCATACTTTATAGCACAAAAATCTTATTGGTACAAATAAGTCAACACATCCAAACGCTTTACTTAATGTAAAGCGTTTGGATGTGTGTCAGCTTAATGTAAAGACAGTGAACCAGCATTAAACATCAAGTGCTGAAGAAGATTGCATAAGAAGCTTTCACAATGCATCTAAAGCATTCATAAGCCAGTTGAGATGTTCAATGCCACATCATTTGCGACTGACTCTGCAGGCAACCCTTAGGCAGTACTGACCTTGGCTCGAGAAGTACAATACTTTGCTCGTGTGACAATCTCGTTTTAGCATGGTCATCTGACCACCAATATGTTTATGATGAGGCGTTAAGGCAATCCGTCTTTCAAAATGCTATCTGACGATGCTATGGAGTAAATCACTAGCAAAAATACTTAGTCTCGGAGAACTTGCTTGCGAATAATTACATGCTACTTTTGTCGCTTCAGCGCACATTGATGCAAACATGGTGTCACTTTTCTTTTTGTTTGTATTGCCTTCGCAGAGTATAATTCTAAGTTTCTGTATTGAGTACAGACTGAAGGTTTTTGCTTGTCTTTATTTTCTTCTTACATATCTTTATTTAAACTCAGGGTGAAGCCAGAGAGGTGAAAGCTGACAGAGACTTCTTAAGTGTGAATTTCACTATTTGTTACTGTAGGCTCTGTTTCACAGAGTGCATTGATTTCATACTGTTTGGAAAGAGTGCAATCCTGTAGTCAGATTTTGTTTTCATTGTTATATTTGAACCCTAACGTTGTTTTCCCTCTCTCCCTCTTTTGTTGTTATTGCAGAACTGCAACGTGTGTCACTTAGCTGCGTTTTTGTGGTGCCATATCTATTTAATTCATTGTTACCTAGTAGTCAGCAATGTGCGGGCAGCACAAAAAAAAAAAATGTGGGGAATGCAGACCAACTTATTCCAAGACTTGTTTTTTTATTTCTTTTTCTGTTTTGTTCTTGTCATCTTGTTTTCCAAATGTTCTAAAAACCAAAGTTTCTTGCTTGTTCCGGCTGCACATTCTTTCATGGTCTGGGACACGTCTCAGTCAGCATCTCTTATTTTATACCGCCAGTGCAAACGTAATGTAATCTTATGTTAGAAAGTTGTTTCAGAGAATTTGCCTGGTTCTCATGCTTGTCTTTCATCTTCTTTTTTTTTTTTCTAAACGTTCTTGTTTTCAGTGCTTTCAGCTTGCTGAGAATATTAGAAAAAGAAACAGAGAGTATGAAAGAAAAGGATATTCCCTTCTGTGGTTGTTTCGTCGTAGTTGTCAAATAATTTCAGTTTGCATTGTTGATTTACTTGTTTGCGGTGTGAGATCTTTTCTCCTGCTCGACAGCCTCAAATCTGACAATCCCTTTAGCAATGATAGGAGTGCGGTACGGTTGACGGGTCTCCTCGAGGCCATTCCTCCAGCCTCTGCTCACCTCGGATCTCAAGCTTCTCTGCTAACAGAATAGCAGAACTGCTGCACTTACCACATAAACTGGTGCTAACTCTTGCTTTCTGTTAGTTTTTCTGAGCTGTCACAACGCAGCCACATACACTTATAGCTTTTTTGAAGCCGAGTTCGATTCATAGGGGCTAATATGCGGTGAATGTCAGTTTAATCTGCTTTACTGGGAACGTTCTTAGTCAGGATATGCCATGCACGAACTGAACTGACTGACACACAACCCTTTGGGGCCGCGGTTCGAAATGTTGGCATTGCGGGGGTCCAGTTCACCTCCTCCAGGCGTTTACTAACCCCTTACTTTACCGGGCACTATCTAGTGCGAGGACATTGTGAGGCACACCTGGAATTTCACTGCTGCTGAACTGTTGTGCGTTAGATAGCTGCCATTGGCTTTTAGTACATGCCTCCATGTATGAAAGGAGGTCGTTCACATCAGCCCATGAAAATGATATCTGTTACTGCACCACCTATTGAGAACGCTTGGTTTGTTTGGTTGTGAGTTCTTATCCCTACTCTTATCTATGGATGGTCGCTGAATTTACTTCTTACTAATTTGATAGATGATACTAAGACCCTAGAACATGCCAAATAAAAAAAATTATATGCAATGTACCTCATTTGCAAAATTATTAGAGGGATTTGAGAAGCATTTTATGAAATTTTATTATTACTTTATTATTTTAGCGGTTAAAATGGTGCAGTTCTGTGTATTGTTGAAACTGTCATGGACAAATTCATACCGAAAGGTACAGAGCAGAACATTTCTCATGGATAGCGGATCAAAAGAGCAATTTTTCATTGCTATGCATCCACTTGCCAATTATAGTTCAGGCATCAAACTGTGCTCACACCACCTAGAGTGGCCAAAGTGCTAATAAAAGAACATATTCTAGCATAGGCCTAACCTTTTTCATGTTACTTGCCCATGATAGTATGTACAGTCGCGTACAATATGAGCTGCAACACGGTGTCCATGTTCAGAAGGACACCAAGACTGTATGGCAGCGCGGACATACGATTAACTGGAGGGCTAAACATCCTTGATACTACTGGTATGTATTGCACCAAGTTTTCGTATGCATGCGCCGCCGTTCAGTCTTGAGGCTCTTTTCAGCACGTGCACTGTGTTGCAGCTCATATTGCACGCAACTGTACATCATTGTTGCCTGTTCACAAAATAATTGCCTTATCACAATCAAATTAAACTCTACCAGGCTGCCAAATTATGTCCTTAACCACAGATTCAATGGTCAGTATGTAAATTGTGTGGGCATGTAGAAAATAAAAGAACACTCTCTCCCACCCACATAATACGACAATGTGAAGCTTTGATGTAAAGATAGGTAAACTTCAGCCCTGTTGTGTGATGTTAATTTTATTTTATTCCTCAAAAAAACACTTTTTTCAACACATGCCAAAGCCCAGATTGATACCTGCACAGTGTAAGAAATATTTATTCAAGAGATATTAATATAATGCAAGTTTAATATCGTTCTTTTAGTGGAACCGTGTACAGCCTCGTTGTATCAAGGTGTGCTGCATTGTTTATCATGAAAGTGTACAGCACAGATGGTTATATACAGAACTATGTACTATGTTTGCTAGTGGAAACAGAGCAAAAAAAGAAAACATTTATTATATTGCGTGTGTGTCCCCTTGTAATCATATATCATGATGTCGACATAAATAGCCAACTCTGTAGCATGTCTGAAGGCTGTGAGTGTAAATCTGTTCATTGCGAAGTACAATGTTTGTGCAAGCTGCTCAGGTTGATTTGTCCGACCTTTCTCTAATGCCTCTGTTGCTTGTCAACTGATGCAGTTTCTGCGCTATTACTCTGCTGTTACGACAACTGGATAACAACTGAGACTGAACCTGCTGATTCCCTTAGTCACCTGCAAGCAAGATGTCTCAGAATTTCACTCATAGCTTGCAAACTGATTATTGTTAACTTGCCTTTTTCTCTACCTAGGTTGTTGCAAAGTTTAAGGAAAGACAATTAGGAAGTGAGATAATCATTTCAGATAATCATCGCAGAAGCTTGCACATTTAATGTGTGCACCCGTTGAATAAGCAGCTGCTTTCCACGTCTATTGTCTATGTCATAAAGAAGGCATGCTTTACAAGTGGCAGGAGGTCTATTGAAGGGTGTGCTTCATTTTTATCTTTGATAGGCCCTTGCAAAACTTTAGTCAGCCTCCTTGCAGAGGGATATACCTTCCACTTTGCAAGAACGGAATATCCATGACGTAAAAGTTCTTGTGTAACACTTATTGTGAGGCGGATGCATGCGGGCTGGTTGTATGTATCTGCCACACAAAAATGTGTACCGCTGAAATCTGCCATAACAACGCTGGCAGGACACTGCACCTTATGTTTTTTCCCAAAGAACACAGGGCAGTGTTACAGTGAAAAGATGTCATTGTGGAGGAAAGCTGACATTGGAGAGTTTAGCCGATACATACACAATTTATTGTTGCCTTTATTCTGGAATGCAGGCATAAAAATGTGAACAGCTGCATTGGTGGTGGCGTTTGGTGACTTGTTCAAACCAGGACATACTGGAATGTTCTTCTGTGTGACGCTTATTGGCAGGGAGAAGTATAACACTAGAAAGTTTGCGGCACTGTGAGACCATTATGTCAAAAGATTGTGTGCAGTGAAATCAGAGGCCCACATAGTTTAGTTGAGCAGTGTGTCACCAGATGTGCCCACCAATACTGCTAGTGCTAGTGTTTTGATAGAACGGTATGCACTACAGTGTATGTCTAAATTCTTACTAAAATGCTCTGTTGAAGCTTTGTGAAGGGTCCATCACAGCAATTGGCTAACATTCGGCTTGGCAGGATCGCTGCACAGACACAATAAGGCTGTCCGGCAGTATTCTGCATACATCTTATTTCTCTTGATGATCTGTTTTATACCCCTCCTTGGAAGTGTGCTGCCCATTTGAGCTCTGTCCATTCACATCGAGTTGGTAGATTCTCGGGTGAAAGTTGCTCAATATGTGTTTCCTTGCCTTACGTGCTAATGTACCGGTGTGCCACCATGTTAAAGAAAATGTATTGAAATGTATCTCGCAATGTTCCAATGTATTTTATGTCTATTTGTGTGTGTAAGTGTGTAAGTGAAAAATGGCCACAGCAGTCCATTACTTGTCAAGAATTAGGGTAAGTCATGCAGCATATTGCCTCTCCCTTCCTGTCTTTTTTATGTATGTTTCATTATTTTGGTCACTTCTTTATTTGGTTTACTGTCGCTAGTCAAACTGGTGTACAAATCCTTAAAACAAAAAAAGAAAACACTGGCTCACCAGTGCTGAAAGTACACATGGAGATGAATTCTGTTGTTTAGTTAGTGTAGTAGTATGCTTGGCATATCAGTACGCCTCTGGTTTTTGTAGAAAAGAAAAAAAAATGCTCTCATGTATGCAGCAGTCAAGAAAGCAAGTTCATCATGTTAAGCGATCTGCATAGCCCCTTCCAGTGCTTTTGTGTTGCTTATTTCATGAAAGTAACACGCAGGTCATTGATGTAGGGAGACTCCATAAGCAAGCGTTGAGGCTACTTCACTGGCTGAGCACGCTTTCATGAGTATCAAAACTGGACATTGCAGTTAATTTTAATTTACACCAAATTAAACAAAGAACTACCAATGCTTGATGTGCGGTTGCACAAGCAAGGCCATATAAATGAATATCCACTCTAAATTAAATTAGTAATGAGTCAGTGGCATGCACGAACATTTTTTTTAAAGCTGGTGGCACACATGCACTAGTAACTGTACAACTGCCAACAAAATTTTCAGTAGATGGAAGTCGATAAAGTTAACTTCTTGCAACCAGGCACTCCGCCCTGAATTAGAAAGTGCATTCTTTATTGACATCTCCAACAAGATCTCTCTAGCAGTGCCATTATGTGTACTGAACTGTTGCAAGTGCCTGCAAGGCATCTGCTTAAGAGCACTACAATGATGGCAACATGCGTCTTCTGCATCAGCTTGCAACAGTCCAGATGGCACATCTTTTGGCTTTGCAATCTAAACAGCAGGAAGGTGTTCAGTCAGGTACTTGAGCATTTGGGGTGCCCCTGAGTGGCCGGCTGCTTGCCTGGACCATAAGAAAATTGTGAATTTTTCTCAACTTCATTGATCTGAAAATTTGTGTGATGAGATGCATGTACAGTCTTCATTTGGAAGTAATATGACAAAGAGCATATAATGGAATGGGCACTGCAGTGCAAAGCTTAGCAGATCTGAAGGAAGGTCATGCTGTTGAATAATGTGTTTATATTTGTTAAACTTTATGCGGGCAAGATGCAAGAAGGTGCACATGGAAAGTATGCAGTGTCGGAAACATTAAAATAAAAAAGTGAGAATTCTAACGAACTAATTCGAGGAAGGCTCTACGTTTTGAAGATGATGTTTAGCTCCTACTTGCTCAGGATTAATTGTAGCAGCGATGTTAAAGCTTTTATTTAAGAGGTGTATCTATTAATTGAGCTGTAATTGAGATATTGGAGCCAGCACTACTGCTTATGTAGTTCTCCACGTTCCTTAATGAATACAGGCTTGAACAGAGCGGCAGATGAAATAGTGCTGCACATTATCTGCTTCTGTTCAGTTTCTGTGCTGTTCTCGTTAAAGATGCATGTTCATATTGCATGTGATATTCGTGTTTTCTTTGTCTTTTTGCCAGCATGGGTGTTATGCACTCTTTTGGATTTTGACGTAAGGATTTTACCTAAGGCTATGGGTTGGTTCTGGCTATAGTATAGTGTTTAATTCAGCAGATTGCATTTTTGGTAGAGGATTTTGTCATTGCACTGCTCACAGCACCATCTCTTTATGCTATTGCTTTCTGGACTGTTGGGGCTGCCTGACTAGAGCAATGAGATTTTGCCTGCCAGTTACTTTTTGGTTGTGGTTAATGCTACCTTCTTCTCATTGGTGTCCAGTCCTTATAGTAAAACAATGTGCATTGGATTTATGTGTTCAATCTATACCCCTCGTGTGTGACATTACTGTTCGCCACAGGTTTCTTCATACCTTTACTGAATGCAAAAGTGTGTTTTTTTTGTTTTGTTTGTCTTGTTATTTTTCACTGTAATGAATCAAACTCCATTGGTTTTGGCTAACAAACAGAAATAATATGAAAGATCGTTGCAGCTTCAGATAAAAACTACTGTTTGTGAGAGCTGATTAATTGGAAAATTCATAATTCAATGGGCATAAATCCTGTGTGCAATTCCACTAGTCAGTCACCGCAACCAAGATAGCCAGACTCGCACTTGAAAGTTATTTTGAATTCTTGAGTTACATGCCAGCAGCAGGAAGACAAAGGTAACTCTAGCGCAGATTCACACCACCTTTCTTTCGCGAGAAACGCAAGGTCAGCCATCTTGGTTGTGCCAACTAGTTGTGTGGGAAAGCCCACTTGCAAAGTTCCACCTAGGATCTATTATCAGGCAAAGCAGTAATTGACATTGTTCCCTTTCTTCTTGTTCTCTGCATCGGCTACTCAATCAGCTGTGGAATGTCTCTGTAGCAACAGAAACATTCAGCTACAGAATATCTTTAGACAGAATTGACCACATTGGTTACCGAAGTTCATTTGGTGACAGCTGTAATTTTAATTTCTGTGAGTCATCAGGCCCTTCATAGTGCTCATTGCAGTCATTGAGCAGTCAAAAATCTTGTGCTAGTGCACATACTAGTTAGGAAAAGTTGAATTCGAGCACACTGAAGGGGGGGGGGGGGGGGGGTATGCGAAATCACATTGTGAAATCTGCTGTTTTATCTATGGCTGTGTGCTACTGTGCTGTACTTTAAGGAATATGTCATATGATAGCATGAAATACTATACATTTGAGTTCAATATATCAGTGTTTGGCTGTACTGCATACACTGTCATGTATGTATGCGGAGTGGTAAACAACAATATTTTGAGCCTTGTCTGTTATTGCTTTGAATCTGTTGATGTGTTTCTTCAAGTAAGATGTGGTGCGACACTTTTGGCAATCTCACTTGCTATATATTTTGCTTTATCCCTATTCAACTTTTCGTGCTGCATTGAAAGCACGTGTAGAAAATGGCGGCTACCGTTAGGGGGCTGCCTCCATTATTCACATTCAATCAGTACTTACAGTATGATATACTTTATTCTTGTTGCACAGTGGTCATTAAAAGGAGTGATGTCATTGTTTATGTATGTGAATTCTGAACTTTTTGAACCTGCATCCTGTCAAGAAGAATGCAATCTTGTAAGGACTCCTTGGTGTAACATTGTAAGGTTGGAGAATGTTAGCAGATCCATCAGCCTAAATAGCAATCAACATTTTATTTTCCCTTCTGGAATGCCACAGAGTAATGCAGTTATAAAACATATATATTCAGGATTATCAGGGTAAGATTTCTTTTTCTGACAAGCTGGCAGTGTAGCTGGGGCAGAATTTTTTGCCTTCTTTCTTGGCATAAAATTATTGGTCTAAGCCACTGTAAATGCATTTGTGACCGTGCATAAATTACTGTACTCAGAACAAAAGTAGAGTATAGTTTGCATCAAGTATTCATTTTTCAATGCACAGAGCCACTGTGTGTGTTGGTGTAACAGAAAAAAAGTGTAACATCACATATTTTTTTGTATTTATTGCAATAAACAATCAATTTCATGCACGATTAATGGATTGCTGCTGTTTTCCCAATATTTTTTTGTGTGCATGCATGCGTGCACTTGTGCTTCACAAGTGTGGTTGTGCGAACATAGTAAGGAAGTATATCATGTACCTTACAGCATACTGTACCAGTGACGCATGCAAAGTGCAGAAGGGTTGCAATTTAAGCTGGGGCAGAACTATCGGAAGGACGAATTCTCCAGTGTGAAAACACTGTAAGGGAATATGTGCACAGCAGTGCATATAATCCACATGCTGTGTCCTCTCTTTTTGTGCTGTAGGTGGCCTTTCCAAATATGAGTTGTGGTTTTCTGATTAATGCCCTTAATTTCATTTACAAAGTGTTAAATATACAACAACCCAAAATGGTTTGTTGTTTAACTGCAGAAATACTATTGGCTCAATATCATGGGCAGTAGGCAGAAATAGCAGTGGTGGCAGGCTCATGTGATTTTTACTGCGATGAAGAGAAAACGTAATTGTAAGCTCTGCAGTGATGCAGCATTTGAGTGAATAATTGAAGAAGTTTAACTGCAAGAACAATTTTTCTGCTGTTTTACTGGATAACAGTTTGCGAGTCGCAGGTGTTTTAAATGAAGAAGGCTAAATGTATGATATAATGTTTATGAGCTAGCGTTTCTGTGTCAGCTGCAGGAATGTCAGCTCAAAAATTTGGACAACGCTTAAGCTCCTCCTTTAAGAGTGGAACGCTATAGCATTCAAAGATCTCTGACTGCTTCTCACATTTCCCGCAACTGCAATGTATGTAACCGCAATGTTTACCGGGAAATGCTCGCGGCGAACGCTATGCGCGAAGGCAGGCTTTCTGGTAGAAACGCGGCCTCTAGCGTGGGCCGCAATGTGGCGGAGGCAAGCGCCATCTGGAAGGGTTGAAAGCAAACGGGCGCGCAGCTCCGTGGCCTCCAAGATGTTCACGCCGGTCCACGGGAATGGCGGACGCCGTGGCCGGTCTACGATTGGTAGAAACACTGGAAAAGAGGTTTGTTTGAGTTACAGTGCACTAGAAAATATTGTACTTCTAGTTCACTGTAGTTTGAGTTTTCGCGTAACAGAATTATGTTTTGTCGTATATTCAAATTACAATATGACGTTATCATATCTGTATGTTGCGTGTAAGTCGTACTTTACAATTTTGCTACGTATTTTAGCTTGATAAATTCAGTTATTCCTTGCGCCACATGGAGAGCCTGGACGAAAATCATTTTGCCGTAACGACGTCCGTCGCCGGGTTTTCTGCGACGCGGGGCCCTTAATGCTATTGCGTTAAAAGACCCTGATGTTTTTAACGTTGCCGCGTATCGCGCTATCCGAATCGTTCGTTTGCAAATCATGCTAGTCTTAGCTCATTTGCGCTGCCTGAAAACGGAGTGATAATTACTTTGAAAGCCACTTGTTTGCTGTATGTTCAGTCGTCCAACGTTACGCTTACCGAGTTTCTACTGCCACAACAGTGCGGCTGCGCTGCAGCAGACGATAAACGCGTTGATCCGAAACCGAAACTAACTGTAACGCGCTACGGCGCTACAGTCTACGTTTTATTGGCTCGTGTATCTCGAGATAAGTAGGGTGTACGAGAGGCATGTGCAATATGAGGAATACGTGAAAGTTACGGTGGCACCGTTATCATAGAATTACGCCCCCAGCAACCACTTTGCGACTGGTCGATACCGCGAAAAGGGACAGGCGCTGTGTTGCGCTCCCCCAAGCTCGGTACCAAGTTCGCGTGTTCCTGCGCCTGCGCCCATACAATGATGATGCTTCTACCGTCGGCGTTGTGAATGCTTTCGGAACCTTTTTCACTAGTTGATCACGCAGAGGGAGGGCGCGAGTGCGGTGTTTCGAGCGCGGGCGGCTACTGGAAACATATGGCTCTACTCTGAGGCAACAGTACGAGGTCCTCGTCCCGTGACTCGTTCAGAAGCAGTCGTTTCATTGTCACAGCGAGTATCCGCCAACGTTGAAGGCCATCGAGTATCGCTGGAGCAGGTTTCTCGGTCGAAATATGTCGCTGCTTACCAAAGATGAAGAAACTACAAGCGAATCACTGCTCTCGAAAAAACGCCGCACATTCAGAGGTAAGGCCGGTATGTCGGGTACAGCGCGGCACAAGCCACGATCAGCTGACGCGCGGTGTGCTGAGTGCTCGAGATCGCGCGCGCCTGCGTTAAATTGTCGGCGCCGACTGCGCTAGCCGGTCCATATTGTTGCGTACGTACCTCTGCTCGATTTTGGCGATCGAAAAGGTTGCTTGTAGGTCACATTCACGCCTAGCTAATGTACGCCGTGTCTGGCGCTTGCGATTTCGCACACGCCACATATTTGACACTTCATGCGAGCGACGTACTAGTACATGCGCGCGAACTGTGCTTGCTGCGCGCTCACTAATTTTGCACAAATGTTGCAAGCTGATGCAGCTGTTGTGTGTATTGAGGCGTGTGTTCGCAAACAGTACATGCAGCGCTTCATATCTGCGGTCGCTTTCCTTGACGAGGAATGAGTCAACAGAAAAATAAAACGAATAATAGAACAAAAAAAAAAAAAATAAACAGAGCCGCCTTTGAGTCACGGCGCCTTGAGTCTTCGCCCCGGAGCTTGAACAGCTGAAATAAAACGACAAATCGGCAGCGTGACATCAGCAGAAGGAGAACGCGTGTGGATTTCCATACGTACGACCGTCAACAAATTAATTTTTCCTGTAGATTGATTGAATCTGATGCATATGCTGCAGTATAGCATCGAAACTGCAATGGCTTAATTTGTCAAGCTTTAGCATCCAATTAATTAACCCACTGCCTCTGCATGATGTACGTACGTGACTGGCATATTAATGTTGAACTGCACGGTGCTTTATGATTACAAAACAAAGTTGTATCTATACAGCATAGATTAAAGTACATTTGTAACACAAAGCTGCCTTCACTGCACGACATAGATGCTTGCTTTAGCTTGAGGCCTAGCTTATAATATAGCATGACCACCACATATGTTGAGTGCAATTCCAGCTGTCATTTATACTTGCGAGCCAGGTCTAGTACTTATATAATTCTTTCTCTCGTTCATCATCATGAGCATGTGCGTGCCTGAATGTAACCTTCTTCAGGTAAGGTACTTTTCTTTTATTGCTACGTTATGTTGCATGCAGTAGTGTACATGCACAAACAAATGCATTAGATGCGCTTAAGCATTCCTATCTAAGCTTGGCTGCTTTTGAGGCAGCAAGTTCCATGCATAGTTTTTTGTAAAAGCTGTAATTCGGTACTGTGTGGAGGCAATATTCCACCTTTATTTAATTGCAGGGATCTACGATGCCGTGCAGACTCGTCATGTGCTGGCACTTATGGGATTCTTGGGCTTTGTCAATGTGTATGCACTAAGAGTGAACTTAAGTGTTGCCCTGGTTGCCATGGTTAACCACACTGCAATCCTTGCTAACAACACGCCTTCATCAGGAGAGGAATGCAAGGCATATTCGGCAAATAGCACCAAAGAGAAGGTGCAGGTAAGTTGCTACAGGATACATATAGGTTAATAAAGGAAAAATGAGACATCCACCCAATCGTAGCATTTGTTACAAAGAAATAAGATGTGTATTCATCCTATTATATATCCTAGGATGTGTCCATATTAAGCAACAGTTTCATTTGAAGTACCATTTCATGACCCTTTTTAACAGTAATCATCTGCTGCTGTAATAATGCAATAGTAATGCCCCGGTTACATTCTTTCAATGTTCTTTACTAATCATCAAACTTTATAACTCTATGGGGAATGCAAGGATTGTCTATTGGGCTAGTTGGTTCATTATCACAGAAAGAACAACGCTTCAAGATGAGATGCAAAGGAGGAACCACCATTTGGTACCACCACAAATTCGGTATGCTGATCAAAGTCAGCTTTCTGCAATGCTAACTCTGATTGAAGGGCCAGCGTGCAAATTAACTTTCTCGTACTGCTGATAAATTTTATGATTTTCTTTAATTCCTTCCTTTTTGCCGTTTCCTTCCTTGTCATTTTAAACACGGCACTCGTGTAGATTATTTAAAGCTTTAGAGAAGCAAGAAAACAGTGCAAAGAACAGGACTTAATGATGCGTCATCAGACAGCAGCTATCTCTACACAAACACAATGCACATGCATGCATGCACACACTGGGAGATCTATTTTAATTTTTTAATTGAAACAAATTAAAAAGAATAACTTTGGCATATACGACAAAGCTTTCATCACTATTCACCCCTACAGCTTTGTGGGCACAAGTGGGCGAGTGACCTTGGGAGTGTGAAGGCTAATAACTCAAATTGATTATAATTAAACTACATTTTAATTACTGCTTTTATTTTTCATGTCGCAATGGCAGTATTGAAGGAGGGCATTATGGGAAGCCAAAACAATTTATGCAATGTTAAGAATGCCACTCATTGTTTAGATATTTGTAGATAAATTTGCCTTTTTCAGCTTCAATTCCAAAACAGTGCATGAAAAGTGCCAAAAGTGCTGTCCGCATTACGCTTTCAGCTTCACTTGGTTTCCTTACATTACCTGTGCATGTCTCTTATCTTGCTAAGCTCACCTGTGGGCGACCGACCATTACTTGTAGCACTGATATGCGACAATGGATTGGATGCGTCAGCAGGTCATCGCAGTAAGCTGCTCTGCATCACAACAGCGTGGAGCAAAATTTGCGCGTTGTGTCTGGCGCTTATGTGTGCCGTGTTTCGGAATCGTATTGAAAAAGGGGAAATGTTTGCGGACAAATATCTCAACAATGGATGGCATCTTTAATATTGCATAAATCTATTGAAACGTGGGCATTCAAAGCTATGAAGAAAATGTTCACAAACCAAAGTCAAAGTTTATTTGACAACAATGCATAAAAGACACATTTGTCAGAAGCACAAACAAGAAGCACAGAAATAGGCTTGACGGGATCTGTACCCCCTAAGAAATGACTTCACATTGGCAACATGAACGATAGCCACATTTATGCAATGACTACATAGTGCAAAGAAAGTAGATATTATAAATAAAACAAAAACAAACAAACAAACAAATAAAAACAAGGCAAGTGCATCATACAGAAACAAAAGCAAAATGAAAAGTCTTATTGTCTGTTTAGGAGAAATAACCATCTATAACAGACCGTTAGATTGCCGTATTGCATTCGTGAGGTGGGAATGGGAAGATTTCGTGGTCACATGTGTTGTATGTGACATGACATTCTGTGAAACAAGCTAATCTCTCAAGATAGCCACACTTCCATTATTGCACCCTGTTTAGCAGCAAATAATTCTAAAAATCGTGCATCTTTTTGATTCCAAGAGAGGATCTCAGATTAGTTATTGCACGTAGTGCTTTCTTCAGCAAAAAAAAAAAAAAAATTTTTCATTATATTGGTCCGAGTTCTTGTAGCCCAAACAAGGTAACAGTACATGATACGTGAAAAAGAGATGGAGTTGTATATGAGCAATTTAATATTTTGAGGAAGAAAGCTTAATCTGGTAAGGATACCAGCAACACGAGCAAGTTTAGCAGCAACCCTATCGATATGAATATTTCACATTAAATGCTGCTCAGATATAACTCCTAGGGTTTTGACTGATAGAGCAACATCAAGGTAAGCATTACCAATTTTAAAGCACTCTCTATGTTTACTTAACGATTTATCAATCTTAGTTTATTAGTGATAACACTGTGACAGCCAGTCGACCATTTGTGTCTGCTGCACTGAAGGGACAAATAGTGGAGAAAGCATTTTGGCATCGGTTAAATTGTATTTTATAAAAATTTGTTCCCAATAACATAGATTGTCTGGTCTGTATGCATGTGTACGGGTGTTTGCCACTTACATTGCTTCCTATACTTTGCTCTGTCTACTTCCTCCTAAAGTTGCGAACAAACCGGCTCAAATATGCACCCTTCTTAGTCTAGAGCTTAACAGGAGTTGTGAAAGTAACGAGGGGAATTTTTGTGGCTGGTGCAGATCAATCAATATTGAAGCAACTTTTCTTTCCCCCTCAATTGCTTTATTTTTCTCATGACTATTTCAGGATGGAACATTTATATGGAACGAATATGAGCAAGGGATCATACTGGGAGCATTCTTCTATGGCTACGTCATCACCCAGATTCCTGGAGGTCGTCTGGCCGAGCGGATTGGAGCCAAATGGCTCTATGGGCTTGGTGTGCTTGTCACTGCCCTGCTTACTCTTCTGACTCCAGCTGCAGCCTCTTGGAACATCTATGCCTTTGTCACCCTCCGAGTCATGATGGGCCTTGGTGAAGTACGCTTTGTCAGCTCTGCTGCTTCAGTAGACAAATTCCAATATGCTGGATGTCGGCCCCTTCACCAGTGCTTCGCTCTAACCAAACAATCTTCCACAAACTGCCACATTTATTTCTTAACCACGTAGTATTCAAGAGGAAGTGCACTAGTCGATGTTGCATATCTAGATTGAGCGTCGGTTCGTTTCTTGCACGACATTTTTTTTTATGAGTGCTAATCCAGAAATTAGATGTTCTTGCAGTCTTAACTCCCCAACAGCTGTCCTGCAGAACAAAGTGACAACTGTTATGTAAGGAGAGTTAAGCATGTTGATTGAAGTGTGTAAACGGCTCAGAGACAGATGCAAATGTAAGCAGTAAAAGGACAATTGAGTGGTCTGAATATTTTAATGGATGTTCCCACTGTACAAATGTGCAATTCATAAAAGTGCATGTCGTGCTTCTTTTTCTTTATGCACAAGAAGTCACAGTCGTCAGAGGCTAATTTCTTACTCTCTTGTTTAACGATGCTGGTGAGATGGTGCACGTTTCTGCCATGTTGCGTGCGGGTGAACGTGTGCTAGGAATGCTGCATGCTGCACTCGGTTCCTGCCTCAATGACAGGTAGCACTATCAAGGCAAAGGAACTTTTACTGGGCAGGGCTAATCTAGCTTGAACCTTTGCAAAGCGTTGACAGTGCAGCAGCCAGGCTCAGAAACCACACGCTTGTGTTGCCCACTGCAGGGAGTGACCTTCCCTGCAATGCACGCCATGATAGCTCGGTGGCTGCCGAAGGATGAGCGCAGTCTGCTGTCTACGATTATCTACTCGGGTGGCCAGATTGGCACTGTGGTGGCCATGCCTTTATCTGGCATACTCTGCGACTCAACCTTCCTTGGCGGCTGGCCTGCTGCTTTCTACGTCTTTGGTGGGTGAATATCTTGGCAGAACGCTGCCTCAGTTGTGCCTTGTCATTGCTCAAGTCCCAATCTCACTGTGCTCAAGTTTTAGTCTTTCTTTGCTGATTTAGCTTGTACAGGAAGAAAGAAAAAAATAAGGAATAGCAATGTATATGGTTGCTGAAGGTGCTCTACTAATTCTTTGTGTTGTGGAAATTCAGTCTTCTTGCCACTAATGCAGCAGTCCCTAAATTGCAGTCTCCTGAGTTTTGGGGGCACATGAAAGCATATTTAAAGGGTTTCAAAGAACATTTTGTTGTAGTTGGTGCGTATTTACGTTTGAAAAATGAGGAGCAAGTGCAGTAGACAGTAACGAGATGGTGCCAATAAGACGCGGTAGAGAAGTATTGAGTTTAAGCTAGTACACTTCCAAATTGCAAACAGAATGGCCTTATCATGAGTGGAGGCTTCTTAAGCCAGAAAGGATGCAAAACAGGAAAGTTGATTGTAATGCCACCTCGAGGTTACAGCACCAGCCTAATCCATGTGACGTCATAGGTGGTGGCAGGGTCAGTTCAGTGCTATTTACTTTGCATACCTGCCAAATTTTTTTGTTTTATCATAAGATACCAGATTATTAGTGCTTGTTTCTGATTGTCATATTGACACAAATATGTTATAATTTTTCACTTGTGTGCAGTTAAGGTGAAAACAGTTTTAAAAAGTCAGTACAGTCGCTGAGTGATATTCTGTGGCCAAATTTTTTGGACCCATTGATTATATGGGTGTACCCGTGCAGCAGTGACAGCAACTGATAGAACCAACGGATAACGGCAACTGAATGTTCGACAACCGTTATGTAAATATTTAATTAATCAACTTTATAAACATTACTGCTTGTCTTCTGTATAAATCATTGTTGCTGTGACTATATATGGAACAGAGTAAGTGTGCCTGTTCACAGCATCCCTACGGAATCAAGTTTGTAAGTCTTTCATAAACAGTATATGTATTGAGTAATGCAATAATTTTCAGTATCTTCAACCAACTTTAGTATATTTTGCATTCCACTGAAATGTTTTTCAGACAATTAAAAAGAAGTATGGTGTATTGTGTTTTTACATCAATTTATTTATTTATTTACAGTACCTACATGCCCGTGTGGGGCATTAGTGAAGGGGATAATATAAGCATTAAAATACAAAAAAATACAAAATACATAACAAGGTGCAGATTGGTAACATGTCATTTGGAATTGTCTAAAGAACAACTACTCTCAAATTTGGTTTAAGAATAACAAAAGGCAACAAGGGTCAAAAAGTGCCAAGCACATGTGACTAGGAAGAAGAAAAGAAAGCCTAAACAATAACTTTCAACTGTGCCTAGGCCATGGTATAAGATATATATATACTCTTTTGGTAGGAACAGTTGCGAGACGTGATCAACCCGATAAATCAGCAACGGCGCGTCCATCGACCTGTTGACGGCAGCGGGTACCTATTGGCAGGACGATGCAACTTCAACACAGAAAAGGTTTTATATACTGTCGCTATAGCAAGCGGCGCTTCACGGGAAATCCAAAACGATTGAGTCACGTGTGAAAGTAGGTCACCGTGGTGAAAGGAGAGCGTGGGGGCAGGGGCATTGCCTCGAGGGAGCAGATATGGCGACGTGATACCACGTGCAGAAGCTGTTCTCTGGTTGCTTTTGTTATCTGTGCATTCCTTGTCCGTGGAAGCTCTCTAAATGAAGTTGAGTCTTGCCACCTGTAGGTATCCGGGCTGATGGACAAGCACCATTGCTGCTTTATCTGACTGATCGCATCTCACAAGCAAGCCAAAAAGTGTCCCCACCTAATGAGTATATATCTTACACTGTGGCCAAGGCTGACCTGAAATAAAACTTTGAAGCACAAGCGGGAATGTTGAATGAGAAGCGGACACAATTTCTCGAGGGAGCTTATTCCATTTTTGAATTGTTAGTGAAAAGATTAATACTTAAATAGGTTTATTCTTGCAGTAAACTTGTGCGCGTTTCATGTGTGAGCTGTGCGGGCAGATACATACGTTTGCTCCAGCATGCTGTTTCCTTTTTCGAATACACATTTAACATGTTTAACAATTTTCAAGGAGAAAAATTCTGGCAGAACCCATCTTGTGATGACTGTTCACGGTAATGTGATTAGCATTAAAGCAGTGTAGCAACAGACTGTATTGCCAACAGTGAAATGATTCATCATTGAGGTGTGTATGCAGCCGGACTCTTGTCTCATGCTTCCATAACAATGATGATTTTGCTATAGCATGTCATGCATGTCATATCATACATGTAATGGCATGACATGTGATGCATGCAAAGAAACAGTTAAAAAGTTGAAGAAACAATCGTTGTCATTCCATTCATGTCATGCATGTTATTTTATCCGTGCAATTCATGTCGTGCAGTTCATGTCGTGACTTGCATGTCATGTCACGCCATGTCATTCATGTCAGTACATGCATACATGTCATGCATATCCTGATATACACCCGGTTAAAGAAATGACCATGACAGCATCCCGATGACGTAAATGACATATACCTATGTTATGACACGCATGCCATGTCATGCATATCCTGAAATAGTATGTCCACTCAAAGAAATGACGACGATGGCATCATTATGGCTTAAGAGGCTAAACAGATGGATGGACGAACTCAAAGTGCCACAGTAGGTAATGAATGCTAGTTGCATAAAAAAAAAAACTTTGATAGCAACATTAATTTTATGGTACGTCAGCATACATCGATGAGTAAAAAATTACTTATCAATTAACTACAGTAAAATATAGAGCCAGAGAAGACAATGAGGCTTAATTCAAGTCATCTCAGCTAGCCTGATTTCTAATACTTTCATTTTTACATCAGTTTGACCAATTAACCCTAAGTATGGGCAAGTTGTGTCTATTGTAATCTTCATGCTCAGATGGGCATGTGCACTGGGCTGGGCATACTACTGTCCTTGCTGTGTTTGAAATAAGGGACAAGTGGCCAGACTATATTGGATGGCAGTATGCATCTTCTGTGGTTGTAGACTTGTTGTTGTCAAATTCAATTTTACATGTGATCAGGCATGTAATGACGAAAGAACTTTAAGGAACAGATTAGACAAATTCGTGCCCCCAAAATTAAAGATCTCGGTGGCAACGATAATGATAAGCTCAGCTGTCAATTGGTTTGGTCAAATGTACATGATCATACGTGCCAGACATTCTTAATGAACTGGTTCTTATTATGTACGTCATTGTCCCAGAAGCTGCTTTGACCACCACAATGAAGATATGATTTTGGATGCGGCAGGATCATGTTGCTAGAGCCTGTTATATCATTTGTTATGCAAGAACAATAACGAAGTGAGTTCACCTTACTTTGGAGTGAAAATATGATAATGGTGATAGCTTGTCGAAAATGACACAGGCTCACACGAGCATCTTAACAAAATACAATAAAGCTTATCAATAGAGCTTGATATGAACGTTTTCACACTTGCAGTGTTGCAAATGTTCAACCCTCAGGCTCATGACCCTAACCTAGCATGCTCAGCCTGTTCAAGTATTGAGCTTTTCTGGTTACTGCTTTCCATTTGATTCTACAGTGTTATGAAAATGTATATTCTACTATGATGTATATCCTATGACATGCAGTAGCAGATTGCACGGCAAGTTATGCTAAAATGTATTACAGTAAAACCTCTTTAATTCGGCCCCCCTTAATTACGGAAATCATATAATTCGGATTCGTCCTCTGGTCCCGGCAGGCATATGTATAATTTAGCACAATCAAACTCTCATTTGTTCAAACATATTTGGCTGCACATCGGTTAATTTGGATAACTGTCTGAGCTTGGCGAGCGCGGAGCACCTCAAATGTGGGATGCGAGAGCAAAAGTGGCATTAGCATCCAACCTAAACGAAGCAGCGCTGTCCACTTCACCATAGTCATCAGCAGAAATTGTGCGTGAATGGAAGCAACGCTGGAACACTTCGTGCCTATTTGTGCTTTTAAAGCCTTTATTCTTGCATTTACCACCATGCATAACATCGTGTTGGCCGCTTGCCTTCGTAACTGCGTAGTCACCTTCCATGAATGCGTCGGCAGCCACCACGATTTTGTCTACAGCAATTTCGGCATAACGGTAGTTTCATTTTGACTCTGTGTGCAGGTGAGATGCATGCCTTGAAAAGTGCAAGGTCGCTGTCCATGATCACGTTGATAGCAGCCACGGTCTTTCACAGCGGTTGCAGTGAACAGTAGTTTCATGTTGACTCAGTGCGAAGTGGTTGAGCATAAAGATCACCGACTACATTGCGATGGACGGATGACCTGTTGGCGACTAGTTCACTGGCGAGAAAATAATTGGGATGTGTGTGGGGTAGCCAAAAGCATCTCTCGGATGAGGATGCGTGCCGTGACCATGCTGTGAAGAAAGTTTCGAGGTTTTCGCTACAAATTCGGTAATTATGCTTCTTTCCATTGTTGCAGAACGATAAAAAAAAAACGGTGTGGAGGCTGACGTTTGAGCAGCTTTTTTTTATCTGTCAGGCTCGAACCCTGACATCACATAAAGCACTCCGCAGTTGAGTTTTGCCATGCCCAGGCACGGACCACGACATGATCACTCTTTAAAGAGACACTAAGTAGAAAAATAAGCTTAATTGTGCTTAATTAGCAAATTAGCAAATTAGCAACATTAGCAACTTAATTAGCAAATTAGCAAACACACAGAAAAAACCACTCTTAAAATTGAGAGGAGGTTTTATGAGACAGAAAAGACACAAGAATGAAAAATGGCCGATGACAGTGCATTAATGTTCTTGTGCCAGATTGCCGCGATGTCATGGACTTTGACGGCTTTTGCTCTTTTAAGTAAATTTTTGTATCCGTAATGATGGACTACATTGCATTCTAGAGAAGCCAAATACTGAACATAGCAAGTGTTGAGAACATTTACTGCACCACAATGGCCCAAACACGGGGAAAATACTTCAAAAATCTATTACACCACAATGACCTACCAGAGCTGGCGTTCAGCATGAAATTAAAAAAAAAGGTGTGTACAAAATGAAAAGAATACTTTATAAGCATAACTGATTTAGTGTTTTTCTTTAGTGTCTCTTTAAAAGAAGTGGGGAAAAAATCTGGAAAGTGTATGCAACCTTGAGTAGCTACACATTGTAGACAGCAAATGGCTGCCAGCAATTCTTTAATTTCATTTACCTTCTTGCTGGTTTACAACCACCTCATGCGGGGATGTAACAAGGAATACTGCACTTTGCCTTCAGTAAAAAGGGTTAGAGCCGTGTGGTAAGTTGTTTCAAGGAAACAGAAAGCAGCTATGATGATCATCAAGTGAAGCGAAGGGACCTCCATATGTTTGAGCTATAGCTGGTAATGATTATTCTTTGACTCGGGCAGTGCACTCTAAATGAAATGAGGGCCTTGTGTCATTTCCTTCCTTCCTGTTCCGTTTCTGCAGTACTCATATCAAAGGCAGCAGTTCATTGTAAGAAAAAAAAAAGGATTATAATTTTGAATACACTTTCGATAAAACCATGTGTAGAATACTGTGGAAGTATCCATGTTTTATTGTTTAGGGGGTATTGTCATGTTATCTTTTGTCCTGGACCTCAATATTCGGTTTGTTCTTATGTTCCAGGCCTGATTGGTGTAGTGTGGTTTGTGTTCTGGGCCTTCCTGGCGTACAACAGCCCTCAGGAGCACCCGCGTATCAGTGATGAGGAACGCATCTACATTGAAACCAACCAGGGTGAAGAACAGGCTCGGGAGGTGCGCACATAAAAAGTTTTATTTGTGACTGCCATATATGGTACTGGTTGTTGTATTGGTAAGGGAGACTGAATGGTAGCCAGCTTGCTTGTACTTACATTTTGCACAGCAGCAGCATCCTTTCATGGTGTGTTTTGTTATGTTTGAATGCACTGCTTACCTGTTTCATCTGGAATAAAGAAGCTCGCACCACCCGTAGCAATGCCAGATGAAAACTGTATATTTACTCAGTGAAAGGAACAATGGTACCACCTGCCATCAATAAGGGTAAACTAACCTGTGCCACTTCGCAGTGCATGTTTTGCCTTTTGAGGACAGACGGTGGTACTGGTCCTTTCGCTGAGAAATTTCCTTTGTTTGGCCTAATGTTGTTGTGGGAAGTGTTTGCTTCTGTTTGGTTCGGAACCAAACTGGCATGTTTGCATGCATATGTGGTATTGAACAAAACGCAGAGCAAAATTCCACCTTTGTTCAAAATCTTAGTTCAAATGAGGCAGCAGTCTAGTTGTGAGAGGTATATATAGAGAGCCTCCTCATTGACGCAGAATTTTCCAGTTACCGTACAAGTATCACATGATGTCCTCACATGTGAAAAATATGTGCTGCTATACCTAAGGAATGAAAGTTGGCATGTTATATTTAAGCATTGCCTGCTTGCTAACGCCGCACTTTGGCCTCAAGATGTTGCAGGCACTGTCAGCTGCACACACTAAGGAATTAAATTAGGCTTAGCTGTATGGAGTGGTAGCTATACTAAATGGACTTTTGCTCATTAATTTATTCTTTCGTGAAAGTTAATTTGTATCCTCGTGTAACAATTTCATCTTTGTGTAATTATTAAACTTTTGAAAGTAGCCCTGGCCAATGCCATTGCACTGTCCATGGATTGCAAAACCATTCTAAAGCCATGGAAATCCAGGCATTATTCCCCTGTGTATTCTGTAATGATCAAGAGAAGCAGTGTAATAGTTGGCATAAGTCTTATGTTAAAGCCATCAGCACATAGTAAACAATGTGAACGTGGTGACATTCATAATTTTTCTTTTGTAGTAAAGCCCTAAGTACTGCATGCATTAACGTGTGCCCATTGTGGATTGGAGAGTTTAAGCTGCCTTACTCATTGTTTCAGTGACAAATGTAAAATACTATTCTTTAGAGGCTTGCAGGTGTTCAAAAATTTTGATCACAAATTGAATAACCTTTGTTACTCAGTTCATATTCGGTTCAAGAATTTGACTTTCAATATTTTTCGAATGAGCTAAATCTCAATATAGTGAAGTCGGTAAAATCGGCAATTTGCTTCGTTATATCGAAATTTCGTTCTATTGAAATTCGACATTTTGTGCAGATAAGTACAGTTGCTGATCTATTTCTTTTACACAGAAAGGGGCTGCAGAATTTTCCGAATCATTGGGCAATCGAAAAAAGCAAATTCTAATGAAAAAAAAAACAATTCATTTTGATAAATTTGGGAGTCAGCGACGAATGATATGGTTTCATGCCACGTACGTCGACGATATCTTCTTGGCAGTATGAATTAAGCGAAGCCAGCCATGGTTTTGCGTGCACTCTGCCCCTGTGGCTGATAGCATCACCTGCATTGGGACGACGCTATCAGGAAATGCGCTGGCAGCAGGGACTGAATGCTTTTTCTGCCCCTCGCTCCAATGGATCATCAAAACTCGAGATTATGCAACTTCCAATACTAAAGGCGCGTCAAGGCAGCTTACATCGTGCCATGCCATCTTGGCATGCCCACTCTTTTCACACGCAGCCGATTGCCAGAGTGCGTGGCTGCGTATGCACACAGCCGTGCTTGCAGCCATGGGTAGCCGCAGCTGAGAAGCACCAACTTACCCTCTGCCCTCTCACGCGTGCTTGATCATGTTCTCATGAGCTTGCTCCCCTTGCCATCTTTCCCTTTGCTCATGCCGGAAGGCAGCACTCGTGAAGCCACCATCTTTTTTGTCTCACCCTTGCACACTTTCACTCGCACCTAAAGCATACAGTGTGCGGGGCGCATTCGCACTTGGACTCTACACGGAACATGATGCGGCTCCACTTCGGCGGTCACTCTTGTCGCGCGGCGCGTGGTTAGAGAAGTGTGTTTGCAAGCAGCTACTTGTAATTCAATCATTTGACCATGTGCATCCACAGAAGTTTCCATTTATTAGACGGTTCTTGTTGGGCATCCGCAACCACTCAGATACGCAGCATGTGAGGTCGTGCATGTGTAACGAAGCGCGCATGCATGAAATGGCAAGAGTTGGCCGGACGCAAAAGTTGAGAAGGGGATTGCTGTGCAGGCGCCGGTAGTATGCTACTCAGTGCTGCCATATGCCAGCTCCTTAAATAGTGTAGCCAAGATCAGCCGCCACGAGGTCAAACCACAAGCTGGAGTCATATCTTTGGCAAGAGTCATTTCGAAAAATGCACTCTCGTAGACATGCGAGAACATGCAAGAACATCCCGCAAAGGCTGCAGAGCCCGCAGCGGATACTACGCAGCTTTTGAAAAGCTGTGGGTGCACCCAAGAAACTGTGCGTGCTCCTGCGTACTGCGCATGGGCACTTTCGCGTTTGTGGGTTTCTCGAACATGCAGAACTGTTGTGGATGCCCAACTAAAACTGTCCATTGTCTCGGCATTCCTTTTCAGCGGCAGTAAAATTTTGTTATATTGAAATCACATACAAACACACTTCGTTATATTGAAGTTCAAGGTGCATATTTTTCGGTGGGCAAAAGGTTATGAAAACTTAAATACTTTGGCATATCAAGAATTTTGTTATATTGAAGTTCGTTATATCGAGGTTTAACTGTAATTGTTTTTCACCAACTTACCGGGAGAAGGAGCTTGGTGAGGTCGCTTAAAATATCTGTTCTCAGTTTAGCTCAGCCAGAAATACTTAGCCATTCATCCAATTACTGCTCCGAAGAATTACACTTCAGAACGCTAAGTTGCCAAGCAGAGGCATTGGTTTCTGCGCTGACATGTAGATGAGTAAGTTATTTCTCCACAATATCTCGCTGTCGTCTGGTAGAGCATGCTCCCTTTTTATGCTTCCTACAGATTCGTTACGTGAATTAATGCAGAATATTGTTTCTGATTGGTGAACATACCATGTTTGCATCACTAAAGTTATGTTTTCTTTCTTCGTTTTTTTATACATGAGGTTATATTTGGTATTAAATTCAGAGGTAAGCCCCGCTTTTCTTGAATGTTCAATATTCAATCCGATCTGAAAGTTTAGCCACATATAACTGATCACCCCTAATATTTATTTCAATACTGGATTTAGTACTGAAGATGTTCTGACTTTTCGGTTACGAACTTTCTTTTAATGCTCAGAAGAAAGCAATTAAGTGTAACTTGCTTCAAAAAAAGTTCAGCAGCATGTTACACTCCTGTAACACGTGAAGGCAAAAGCCTGCAACACACATGATAATGCATTTAGTTATACAATCGGAAGGGTCAGACTTCTTGCAAGACATCACGAGCCGTAGTGTGAAGTTAATGTATGGCGCTGTGGGTCAACTTTCTCAATAGCACATGCGAACACCTAACACACTACCTAGAGGTTCTTTCATTCTTTCTTTCTTTCCGCATTTATCTTTCTTTTTTCTTTCCTTCTTTCTTTCTTTCATTTCTTCATTCATATTCAGCCATTGCATCTTTTTCTTTTTCTCAACAATAAATGTTTATTCATTTTGCTTGCTTACGGGGGTATGAGCCATTCCTGATGATGATATCTTTTGCTTCACTGGACTAGATGAGTGAGTGAGTGAGTGAGCGAATGAAGAAACTTTGTTGTGAATGGACTAGATGCCACTTTTTTGGAGTATGAGCCATTGCAACTAGCCACTTAAGGCTCAACCCTTATAATTTGTCTCATGCATTTCATTCATATGAGAATTTATGCTTGCAACCTGCAGAAGTTGCCCATCCCATGGCGTGCCGTGCTGACTTCAGTGCCATTTTGGGCACTGATGGTGACTCACTTTGGCCAGAACTGGGGCTTCTACACGCTTCTAACTGAAATGCCCAGTTATCTCAAGAACATCTTGCACTTCGACATCAAGAAGGTGTGTACATGACTTTTGTCCTTTTACTTGCTCAAGAAATTAGCTATATATCATGTCATCAATAAGAAGTGCACTGTTTTTCACTAATAGTATTTCTGTGTTTGTTGTCACGGCAACCCATACTGCTACTTGCAGAAGTTCTCAGAATATGGAATCTTGAAACGAACTGTGCGTGACTGAGCAAGTTAGTTAGTTAGCTAGAGTTAATTTTAGCTATATGGATATTTTAGCTATATAACTATTTAGCTATATAATCTGTGTTCCTCCAGGAAATTTAATGGTAGCCATGATTTCATGACTCTTCCTTCTAGTTCTTGGTTTGCGTAAGAAGGTGATCAGGCATTCAAGCGAATCGCTGTAGAATCCTTAATGACAGACATTGAGCTTGAGAATGTCTCTTGCAGACACAGTTTGGGAATGTTTTAGTTGGTAGAGAACTTTCCTTTCTGTAAGGCAAGACTGGTACTGGCCAGTTTTGTGAAGCCCTGCTGTGTGAATGCCGATAGATATCAACTGGGATCAGGATTATTGGTGTTGTGATAGAGGTCCTGTGACCTTAGGCCCTTGTGGCAATATTAACAAAACCTTCCTATTATCATCTGTAGATAAACATAAAATAAACCATGCGAAATTTGTATGTAAAGTATTATATTTATCATCAGCGGATCATATGGCCACAAGCAAAACTAGAAATCCATGACTTTTCTTTTTACAAACTTTCAACTGAATTTTTTTCACCCCGAAGCATCTAACACTTATCAGGTGACCATGGCTATTTTTTTTTTGGCCGTATGACAAACAATCTGGCTCTTTCTTCCTATGGTAAAGTACCGTAGGAAATATGTTAGCCATGAAACATATATCCTTTTCAAATTATGGGGTGTTATGTGCCAAAACCATGATCAGATTATGAGGCGTGCCGTAGTGGGGGACTCTGGAAATTTGAACCACCTGGAGTTCTTTAACGTGCACCTAAATCTAAGTATGCGGGTGTTTTTGGATTTCACCCTCGTTGAAATGTGGCCGCCATGGCTGGGATTTGATCCTGTGACCTCATGCTTAGCAGCCCAATGCCATAGCCACTAAGCAACCACGGCAGGTCATGGATTCTTTTCAAACCACCATTGTAAAGATTACCTGACCAGTACAAGCTTATTCAAGTGCTGATTTTAATTTCCTTCAAAATTAGAATTGCAAACTTCTATTATGTTCCTGCAGTCAAAAGCATTAAGGAGACTATTAGAGAAATTTTTTATGTTAATTAATAATGCTGCAATTTTTAGAGATTGTGGTTGTTTAAAGTACTTTATATCGTTCATTGGTCAAAGTTGTGAAGTCTGTTTTTTTAGCGTTTAGCATCACTCCAGTTTCACTATTGTATTAAAATGCTTTATTAAAACATTATAGAAAGAGTATTATGCAACATAATTACTTTGTTAAAAGATTGTCAAGATACTAATGTAAACATGTACACTGCACACAGTTATTTCACTTGAATTTATTCCGCAAGTTAACTGTATTCATTAGTATTTGTTTAGCTTTATGCTCTCAGACCCTACGTAGAGAATCATTACTACTAACTTTTTATTCTACTAAGATGATTTTACCGTTGCTCTATCACTATATCTGTTTCATTTGCTGCTGTCACTATGCTTTACCATGTTTTGGGTGCTGTCATTCATCATACTTTCATGTAGTCTCTTTTAATCACCTTCCCCAAAGCAATTCATTTTTTCTTGGTGTGTGAAAAACTAATCCAGGTGTAGCAAAATGTGTAATAAAAAAATAAAGACAGCTGTGAAGGCTTTCACACAAATCTGAACAAAACAATATGGTTATGAGATAGTATTCTTTGTACTGACTCTCCACATTCCCTGTCTATGTGCATGGGTATATGTATTTGCAGTGAGCTACCGGTCATAAATTCACACCTGTTTCTGTATGCATTTGCTTCTATTGTGTACTGAAGAATAGTGTGTGCATGTGTATGTGCGGCAGGTTGGATGATACGTGCTGGATGATAGGCGTTCACGTTGAGTTTCACATAGAGCCACTTGGGATGCTTTGCTTACCCTTTTTCTTGGGTGTTTTCATCGTCAACATTCCCCACCACATTTCGGCTGCGGTGACTCTTGTTCTCATCAGTTGTGATGTTGTGATCTGGCCTTCATAACTGCTAAGCACGATTTGGTTGCACCATGTGGGAGGGTTGGGTCATATTAGGCGGTCTGTTGTAAGAAGCTTCCGTGGCCACCAGATAAAGCCGACAAACTTGCGTATAAAGGGCTACTCTCAAGCATGACTGGCATGGTGAGTGTACTGTGGCGTTAGCTGCCAAGAGTGCCTTTTCAGTGCCTAAAGTTAACCCTTAGGAGCTAGAACTCTGAGGGCTCAGTGTTCTGTTTCAGAATGGGTACCTCTCGGCAGTGCCGTACCTCTTGGGGACATTCTCCAGCTGGGGAGCGGGATATCTGGCTGACCACATACGGCGAAAAGACCTGTTCACGACCAGCATCATTAGGAAGTTCTTCAATTCCGTTTGTAAGCGGGCCACAGTTTCGAAGTATTCCTACAGTCTGCCTGCATGACCCCAAACATACCTGATAAATAGGTTTATAATAACTGCATCTGTCTTGGCATAATGATTGCCCTGTACTGTCCTGCCAGATTATTATGGAACTAATGCACGTACTCGAATGTGCGTACTCCTCTCTCGCTCTTCCTTTTGGGCACACTGCACCAACTAGTGGTGATGCGCCATCCATTTGAATACGAACTACCCAGTGACCCAGGTAGGCGGGAAAGCAAATAGAAACATAAATACATAGATACTTGGTCCCCAGAGAGTGCCTTAAGTACCCTGAGAATGGAAATGCATGAAAGGTCAGCAAATCTTTACTAAACAATCAACTTGTTGTGTAATCAAACAATATTTAGTATATTTAATGAAGTTTTAGTATTCTTCAGGTTCGACTAGTATTTTCTATATTCTAATGTTGGCATGTCTGAATTCGCATGCTACAGTAGTTCGTAGGAACAGGCGGCAGGCCAATTTTGATTGATTGGCACTTGTGTGGTTTTGCCACTATATATGCTGTGCTAAGAGAATTCACATGGAGCCTGACAATGTCCCAGGATCAGATAACTTGTTCATGTATTGCTGTGTCCGGCTCACTGTTCAGAATGTTCAACTTTCTCCTTGCTCTCACATATTTTTTATATTGTTTTCATGTGCAGCATTCTTTGGAACAGCCATCTGCCTGTTTATTGTGACCTTTGCGGGTTGTAACGGATTCCTCAACGTAATTCTTTTGACCATTGGCATGGGCCTCAACGGCTTCTGTTTCTCAGGCTACATGGTGACCCATGTTGACATGTCCTCGGACTTTGCAGGTATGAGAAGTTGTGCCTTCTTTTTGGTGGCATAATTGAGCCCTGCTGTAGCATTATTGAAATGCTAATGAAATTGTATTGTTACAAAGGATCATTGCTGTCAGCAGGTTAGTTAGAACAGTGGTACGACAAACTTTATTTAGCAGAGGTTAACACTGGCCCAAGCCAGTTGGATTCCATTGTTATAACTGTTAATAGTGTGGGAGTTACTGTTATATGTGGTTTATTTTACCACAGAACCGATGCTGAATGTGACAGTGGTTCTGTGGTTGGTCATTGTTATGCCCAGTATACTATATTGTTTAATGGGCTATCTTTTTTGTTCTGGCAAGGTGTGTATTCTGGAATTCAGAAGTGAAGTCAGCATTTAATGTACAGGGCTCAGAATGCGATTCTCAGTTTAATTGAACACCGCACCTTCAAGAATCAAGCAAAGATTAGCCAGTACTGGTGTACGAATAAAGCAAAAGCCTTAGCCTCGATGTGGAGGCACCCAGCCCTTGATGCATCAAGCAATTAAATTTGGCCTAGGTGATAAGGCACCACACACTACACTTGTTCCATCAGTATATCCAATATTGGCTGGGGCTCCTTGATTCTCTTTTGGCCGTGCTGCTCAAGATCAATATTTCTGAATGTGCTGGAAGAAATTGTTTCCAGCCGGTTGGACAATCAGCCACTTTCCTGTGGAGAACTAGAAAACTATTTAGCTTCAAATGATGCTGCTGCATGTTTGATCCTCTTCTCTTGCAAACTTATTTAATGACAGAAGCCACGAAAACTGATTAGATATTGCAGCAACATCAGATAACCAATCTTACAACGATGCTTCAAGCCGAAGTCCCAATGTTCAGTAAATGGTTGGTGGCAGGCATCATTTCAGTTTTTATCTTCTACATATACATGCCTCATTTGATACTCCTTGTTTGTTAACAATTCACCTTATGTTCATTGTCTCAACATATATTATGAGGAATGTGCCACATTGTGAAAAGCTTTTGCTCAGACAGTGTTTGGGTTTCAACTCAGGTCGGCCATTTAACTCTTTCGTTACCGTTAGAAATGTGCTCATTTTCAGTGCTTTTATGTTTGAATATTTTAAGACATAGCAGTTGCAGAGTGTACTGCGATATGTAATATTATCACCTGATCACTGGTGTTTTGAATCGATGCATAGCAGTAATAATTGCTCAAACAATTTTGAGAATTATTATGTGAAACTTCAAACAAGCACCTCAGGAAACACGAATGAAAGTAATAATCTGCTGTTTTTTAGTATAAGTACTGTGAGTGAAAAAAAAGAAAAGATCTAATACACAAATTATGCACCTGATGCCTGGTTTCCAACTCTTGTAAGTCAGGTCACACAAAAAAGTTATGAAAATTTGGCGGCATCAGTACTAGCCATAGTTAAGCTCATGCTTTGTGGGAAAGCAGTAGCCTTGCAAATGTGAAAAGGGGTAAGTTCCCATTGTACAGGGAGCATTTGTCTTTACTCGGTGTAGCAGGCACTTGGTTTGTTTTTTTACTGCATCCTTTATACTAGCAAAGCAATGGCTGTCAGGTCGGGGAGCATGTAGGAACCTCCACCATACTTGATTATTGCATTCAGTAAGCTTTTCTGTGCAAGCAAGGTGCTCTAGTGTGTGTTCATCTGGCGCTGGAGCTTCCATTTGCTTTGTTCAATTCCTGTACAGTGTTGTACAGTAATGTGGAGTATTGCTAAATATTGTACAGTAATGCATAAGTGCACTTCCACAGGTGGTGTTCAGAATGTAGGAGATCAGGTAGCCTGTGAAACTTTGGTCAAAGGTCGGTCTGAAATTCACTGCGTGCTGTTATGTGAATGAAAACCCCACACGACAGGAAGGATTGCTCGTAATAATTTGTACAAGCACTGTTGAAGCGCTGATAGATAAAACCAACCCAGTGGGGAAAATAATGTTGCACTTGATATTAGTCTAACGCAGTTATCAAAATAACATGGACTTATGAGCACCTAGCTTTGTTTGAGACATCCTCAAAACAGCTTATGTGTCAAATCGGAAAATTGACAACCCAAGAGAAGCTTATATGTCTTCGCTGCTGTCACTTAAAAATTGAGTTGCTGAATCTACCAAAGCACAAACTTTGCTTCTTTTTATTCAAGAAGCGCTAGGAGCACTGGAGGCTAGTTTTGATGATACCTTCAGTAAAAGTTTTGTTTTTCCAGACTTGCCAATCAGCCAAAAATTTTGACAAATAGGTACAGTTCAGTCTTATTTCAGATGATGCATGATGTAGCTATTAGAAGAATTTAAACATACAGGTAAACGTTTAACAACACGTAGAAGAGCTGTCGATCAAAGTGATCGATTTCTATAGGCGTGGTAATGTAAGAAGTAATGTGGCTTGACTAGCATTTGTTTTATAGTGACTGCTGATAAAGGAATACTGACATGATGATTTCGACTATTAGTTTTCTTTTCTTTTTGTGTTAAATGAAGGTCCTAGACCTCTAAACCCTAGAGAAAAATACTAGAAAGGCTCAGAGCACTCTAAAAAATTCAATATACTACAGTCAACTTCCGTTAATTCGACCCTGATGGGACCGATGAAATCGAACAAATTATTGGGCTGGTCACACTAAACAAGACGTAGAAAAAACGTCGGAACACACCACTGGTTCATATGGCAGTATTTGCTCGATTCTAACACGCCCCCAAATCAAACACACCCGCTTTCCATGTGTTCGAAGTATGAGGGCGAATCAGAAAGTCTTCTTTCCCCTATTTTTTATTAGCCAAAGTAAGGTACATACAGTAACTACAAGTATACATACTATTCTACGTACCTTACGCTATTTTTCCACATAGTCCCCGCACCACTTCAGACATTTGTCAATGCCCCTGTGGTAGAATTTGCGACGCACGCAGCCTCCCTGAACGCTCATTGTCATGCAATTCTTTGTGGCCTTTTGTGAACTCACAACACCACCTCACACTTCTCAAAGCAAGAAACTTTTCCCCATATGTGGGCTGCATTTCCCTGTGGATTTCGATGGACGTTTGACCCTTGCTCCATAGAAAATGAGTCGCACTTTGTTGCTCATACGCTGTGGACGTGTGAAGCACTACCGCCATTTTCAACAACTAACAGCATTGCTGTGCCGTGGAGCTACCGGCAGATAAGGCTGGTCCGGTCCAAGAAAGGTCCACTGTTAAGAGGAAGCTTTAGCTCGGGCCCAACTCTGACGCGGCCTATTCAAATACATGTAAAAACACAAAAATGTTTTTCTGAGATAACCTCTGGACCGATTTTAATGAAATTTGTTGCATTTGAGAGGGCAAGTGAAATTCTAGGGACTGTTGGTCGCGGAATTTCTATTTAGGTCCTGAATTTTGTTAAAAAGATTTTCAAAAATTCGAAAGTTTGAAATAAATAGAAGCACGAAGTTTACAAATTCATAACTCTGCATCAAGAGCAGATATCGCGGTTCTATAAACTAGATCCATCAGATCATTGAAAGCGGACAAACGAGGTCATTTTACATCTTATGTGAATTGGTTACGTTGTTTACAAGGGTTCTGCAAAACGTATATTTCCATTTTACTATATTTTTTGACATTCATGTGTAACCTATCAATTTTGTCCACTTTAGATGTACTATTAGATGCAATTCACGTAATTGTATTATCCATTTTTGTAGCTGACTTACAGAGTTCTAAACTTGATCGTTTCGTTTTTTGAAAATTTTCTATTTTTGCTAATTTTTAATAAAAAATTGACGACCTAAATAAAAAATCCGAAACCAACAGTCACTAGATTTTAAGTTTTTCTTTTAACTGCAACAAATTTCGTCAAATTTGGTGCAGTGGTTGCCGAGAAAAACGAATTCTGCTTTTACATGTATTTAGATAGGAGCACCCGAGCTAAAGCTTCCTCTTAAGATCGACGTAAGTTTTCCAAGAAGCCATCGACTACCGCATCTGGCGATGGGGGGATACCCCATCAGCAACACGCAGCTGTCACTGTTGATGTTCACGCCTCATCATTCAATTCGCTTCAAGACAGCAACGTTGTCCTCCTGACCGTCACGAAGTGGCCAATTATCGATGAAAGGATCCTCGTCGAGAACTCCTGGGGGAAAGCATCGACGGCAGAATAACATCGCACTAACACTTCCACAGGCTCCTCAGGAAGACATCGATGACCATAAGACCGCAAGCGGTAATTAAGGCCGCCTTGGCCCCCGTACGATCGACCTGTCAAGTGTGAGAAACGTTCAAGCAGGCGTCCCCATGTTGACATAATTGCCATCTTCCCCGAAAAAGCGTCACCCCTTTATTCCCTGAGCTGACACAAACGAAAGGATGAAGAGAAGAAAATCCGAACGGTAGGAGCTCGTCGACGGCAGAAACAAAAGGACTAATACTTCCACAGGCTCCCCAAGAAGACGTTGACGACCGCAAGACCGCAAAGGGTTATTTGAGGTCGTCCTGGCCCTTGTGTTAATCAGAACCATTGAGACTTGGATAAGAGTCACAACCATGTACCAATGAAGTGAATACATTCTTTTCTACCTTTTTTCATCATCACGATGCCCGGCTTCATCATCGTTTCCCGATTCTTGCGGTGAAGACCCACCTCACCCGTTCGAGATCGTATCACCACCGATTGGAATGGATATGTTGACGACGCATTTACAGCCATAATTCGGCTTAAAAAAAATAGGGGCCGTTCTGATTCGCCCTCCTAGGAAACTAATGCAATGATAACATTAAATCTTCTCAACAAAATAGAAATCGACGGTGCATCCGATTTTTAGCAAGAAAAATGGCCAAGGGTCCAATATGTGTTGCACAGGGGCGACCTGTTTCCTAAAGTCAGCGTCGCCGCATGATTTTTCAAGTCCGCTTTGCTTCAACATATCTGTGTTATGCGTTAAAGCATACGAGCTTCGCGAACTCTGTTTTTGGTTCAATCTTCTCTAAGAGGGGAGGGGGGGTTGCACTTTAGATTCGGATAAATACCATAATCAGACTTTGTGGGCTACCATTATTGCTTGAAAATATTCATAGGGCAGGCCAAAAATAGGTGTTTGTTGACAAGAGATGTCGTGTGTTCAACTCCTTCATGTTCACTAAGCTCTGCCTAGACAGATGCTGCCAGTAAAGGGGTTGCAATTGGAGAGTCACCATAAATGTCAGGTGTGTGCATGCTGACTGGTTAGGCCTGAATTATCTGGCGAATGCGAATTTTAGGATCGAAATAACGGAAGTATTGGTCCAAAGAAATGTACAGGCAGCTGCTGGAACCTTCGGTTGTGGTCGAATTAACCGAGAAATTGAATTAACCGGAGTCGAATAAACGCTCTACTGTAATGGCATTTTTACAATCAGTTTTGCTTCCCAGGAGGGTACTGTGCTGTGATGTCATGACACAGAAGGTAGCCACGGGGGGGCAGGACACTGGCACGTTTTGACACTCGCTCTGGCTCGTTTGGTCGCTTCCTATGCTGCTACTCATTGTGAAGGCTCATGTAACAGCATAGTAGATGACTCTCATATGTCTGTCATTATGTTTATGGTTTACCGCACTTCTAGTCGCAGTAACTGCTTTGCTGCAAAAGCACATGTATATTCCCACTTGCAGGTACTCTGATGGGAATGACGAATGCCTTCGCTAACTTCGCTGGCTTTCTGGCACCTCTCGCAGTTGGGAGCTTGACAAACAACAATGTGAGCCCTTTCCTCAATGTTATCAATGGTTTACCTTTTGCCATTACCTGACACTCAAAGAATAGGGAACTCTGGTGCTCTGGCAATATTTTTTTTATCATCTCAGTAAATTGGTTGTTTTAGATTTGTCTTTACCTCCGATAATGTGTAACATAGTTCAATTTGCACACAAATTCAGAAATAATTTTAAATAAGCAAGAAACACTACATCAAAACTGAAACTTAGCTCAGAAGTTCAGTGAGCCGTCTGTCATTAGGTCAGTGATGGATTAAAGGAGGCATGTGCAGGGAATGGCAGAACTGTTAGCAGTTGTTTGTTAGTTAACTATCACTCCTTGTTATAATGCTGTCTATTGGCACCTGTACTGAATGCCCTTATTTGCACTTTACGAGTGGCACCCTATCTGCTCACATGCAAGCAGTGTTGTAGAGTGAAGTAGTTGGCTTTTAGCTAACAGCTGTACCTGAATTTTTATATTGTTTTCTTGCTTTTCAATTTTCTATCACTGGAAAAAAACAGTAATATGACTGTCATACTTAAAGAGTATTGTATATTAATCTGCATTGACCTTATTTTAATGTTTTATTGTCTCTTTAAGAAACACCTATCTATGAAAGCATGATTTTGGTTTCATTTTGCTATTGCTGTGCTTGAATGCATTATTTTTCTGGTTCACCCTCAGTCAGCACAAACTTGTTGACCTATCGCAATTGTAATGCGATCAGGAGCAGGAAGGTAGTCTTCTATAGGTGTTTTTATTTCTTAGGTACATTTAATTTCCGTTTGATAATCTGAATAATTATGAAATGCTATCCTTATGAACAAATACTGTTGAAATAACTTGCTGACTTGCAAGAATTGTCTATGTGGCACGGTTGTTGTATGAAACCCTGCTGAACACAGATTTATATGCAGTGGAACCTCATTGATACAATCCCATTACGTACGATTCCCCAGCACGAAAAAGAACTCTCCCAGTACAGCTACACTTATTTTTACTGGTTCATACATTTCAGGAAAACACAGTCTTTAGGCACCAATGTGCCATAGATTGCCAAACTGCGATCATATGATACGCTTTCTGGCTGCTAAATCCCATATGAACAAGAAAAGGCACCAGGCGCACGCAATTGAGAGAAGTAGCCACCCCCAGCACCATCTTCCCCACAATACTCGTCTGCCTTTCTAGCGTGAAGATGCTGGTGCTCAATGAGTTTCTCATTCTAGTAGCAGCAAAACTCCTTCGGGTTGTCGCACACTGTAGTCACAGCTATCGCCACCAACCTTACTGCGATAAGCATCTTCTGTTATCTGTTTCACAGCACGTGGGCTGTTGTGCCATTGGAAGCGTACTGCATGCTTTTAATAGGCAATAACCCAAATGAGTCACTGTTCCCTGCTGCATGCGGCACAAAGAGAACATCATCGATCATTTTGGTGGCATTGTAGGCATCGTATTCTAGTGTTAACCCACCAGCTCAATTTCGTATTTATTTCCCATCGCAGTCTCAAAACACTAGGAAAATGATAATATGCATCTCTGGTCACTTGTGCCCTACCAGCTCGACAAATGTTCACACCCAGGCCAAATTGCAGGAGTGCAAGCGAAAGCGTGCCACATCTGTAGAAACGACAATGCTCATCTAGTGCCATTCGAGCTCTGCCAGCTTGGCATCTCATGCCGCAGCGATTCGCACAATGCTTCGCCTTACGTAGATGTTATCTATAGTTTTCTTAATTTTTTTTGAGCGACTTCCGATCGTACGTTTTCTCGATTAGTATGTTTTTAATATCTTTTTTTTTACAGAATGTATGAATGAGGTTCTACTGTGTGTGCATAGAGCAAGTAAGGCCAGTGAGAGGTAGTGCTGTGAAAAAGTTATGGACTGTAACTTTGTATCCTGGTCTGATGCACATTTCATAGCTTTATCATCTTGATATGAAGGACCTTGGAACTGTGACAGTAGTTTACTTACTAGGTATTATTAGAACAACCATAATTGCTTATAATATGCGATGATAGTATATTTGATTTCAGTATCTAATCATTTGGTGTATTTAAGGCACCAGAGATAACATTAGATAGCATTAAGATATATATTGTTGCAATTTTTTATTGTTGCAAGTGTTGTTGAAAGTTTTTGAGGTGCACATTATATAGCTAGGTTTCTTGACTTGCTAAACACTTGGCACTGCATACCTCCCCCCTTCCTAAAAAAAAAAAAAGAAACGAACTGACTCTTGTATGAAAAAAAAATGTTTTCTGTGTACTTCCTGATGGCCATCAAGTTGTTCAAAACCCTCACTGCCTGCTTCAGATATGTCCTCAATTAGGTAAATTATTCACTTTTATCCATGATTTCGTTGTTCCATGAGTTGTCCCAGTTATTCTGAACATTCACTGCAGACCTACAAGTGCCGTACTCTTCTATCTCAATCACTTGTTTGTCTCTGACCCCGCGGCCACGCCAATGAAGCCACCCGATTGGCACATGAAAGCGGTCAATGTGTTTTGCCCAAGATTTCGCTTTTGCAAACAGATGCTGTGGGTGGGCTGTGATTGATGTCGCGTGAATGTACATTGCCCCTGTGGTACTTAAACGTTCTCACCATGTGTCGTTTATGTCCATTGTCTCTGGATACACCACCACAACATGAACAGACTATGCTGTATCATCTGTGGCTAGGTGCCTTATTTACAAACTCTTATGCCTTCCTCATTGGTACGGCCAACAGCACCATGCGCGACACATGCAGCTGTGATCAGACGCTTGCATATGTAATCTCTGTCTGCCCGCACTATAGTGCCGAGGGACAAGTGATGTGCAGAGTGCTGGACCAGTTGGACAATCGTCCACTATCATAACTAAAACCTCTACGCCCGTGCATCCAAAAAACCTCTGCGCAGAAGGTTTTATTTGCACTACAAAGATTCCTGCAGTCTACGGGCCTTCACGATAGACTTTAGGAACACCGCCCCCTACCGCCCTATGGTGTGTGCAATTTGTTCGTAATCGTCTTTCTTTCCCCCATCAAATATGTGTTGCCCAATGGCAGATAGTTTTTTAAGTCAGCTTCGCCGCACGTTTAGTCAGTTTTGCCGCAATACATTTGTGTGATGCGGTAAAACACATGAACGCCGTGAAGGCGGTTTTAGCATTGGGTCCGGCTGCACCACGGAGGAAATTTTCGGCCCAATTGTCTTTTTAAAAAAATCCGCCTGCTGAATCGGGTAAATACTGTAATCAGACATTGTGAGCTAGGGTTATTGCTTGAAAATCCTTATAGGGCCGACCGAAAATAAGCGTTTTCGATGGGAAATTGGCGTGTGTTCAACACATTCACTGTCCCATAAGCTCTGCCGAGGCAAACACTGCCACTAAAGCAGTCGCCATTGCGGTCACCATAGGGGTCAGGTGTGCGCACGCTGACTGGGGAAATTCAATTTATCCGGCAAAGGCAAATTTTAGGATCGAAATAACGAAAGTTTGCACCCTTTGAAATGCTTGGGTGCTGACTGGGGTCTCTGGCTGGGATCAAAGATTAACCAGACTCGAAATAACCGGAGTCGAATTAACGGAAGTCTACTGTATACTGCCAGCATTGCTTAACTTTCCTTACCCCATTGCTGGTTAATTACTGCCATATGTACCGCAGTGCACTGCAGTGTGAGGAGAGTGCTGTAGTACTGCACCTATTTACCAACAGTAAAGAAGGAAAGGGACTCGCTCATGGTTCAACATCACCATGAGTCTTACAGGCCACACGTAATGGCCGTGCAGTGTGTCCAATCTTGTATAGCCGTACGCACTGACCCCATGTAGAGGCGATGCAGCGGAGAGGTTTGTTCCAGCTCACTTTTTCAGTGTGTTGCTCGTTTTGTTTGTCCTTTAACAAAGATATATGGTACAAAGATAAAAGCATTGTTGGACCCTATAGTAGCCAACGTGGCTATTTCCACCTGTCCCAATCTGCTTCTGACTGATGGCGCACTAAACGACATACCTTATACAGCTTTTGCATTTCCCAATCTTTGCCGAAAGGTGGGAACGGGCAGTGAGGGAAGTGTTTAGATGAATTGACGGAGAGTAAACTGGATTAGTGCACAGTGTGGTAAAGGCAGCTGCTAGCTGTCTGCTAGAAAAAAAAAAGATTTCTGCCCAGATGGTGATAATTTGCAATGCTGTCTTCTCACGCGGGGCTTCTGCAGGAGACAATCGCACAGTGGAGCATCGTTTTCTACATCGCTGCCGGCGTGTACGTCTTCACGGGCCTCGTCTTCGTACTCTTCGGCTCGGCTGAGCTGCAGCCTTGGGGGCTGTATGCACAAACATGTGGCGGCAACTTTGCGGGGCCTTTGGGAACTCTGGGGACAGGAAATCTGTCGGCCGACACCCCTTACCAGGCCACGCACGATGACGGCACGCCGGAGAGTCCCAAGTCTGATGATGCTTTTCCCACTGAAGCATATTGATGTGCTCGGTTACTGCAGATGAGGCGATTGTGTCTGTCTCCATCTCACCATAACTTGGCAAGCAGGAAAAGGCTGTGTGCCAGAACCTCACAATGTAGGTGGAACGAAGGCCTTCACATTTTAATGTAGCTCGCAAAACCTTGAATGTTTTTTAAAGAGAGAGCTAACATGCATTAAAACATTTTTGCCTTTAGCTGCCCTCAAGCTAATGTGCTTCTATAACATGCTTGACTTAAGGTATCTTGGGTTAGATATCTTCGAGCCACAAGCTTAATATATTAAGATACCAAGGTTGAGCATATGAGTGCCTGGCTCAAGTGACAGCTGCTAGACACTGTGTGGATAGTTATAGCCACTGAATCTCAAATTTCGCCAACATCCACATCAGTACACAATGTTAAACATAGCTGCTTAAGGAGTGCTTTCTAAACAGTGTCTTAGCCTTGCCAGGAGTACTAAAGCAGTTATATGCATGGAGCATAAAGTAATCTCCTGCTTTACTCTTGCACCCCCCACAGTGGCTCTATGGTTATGGCATCCTTCTGACAGAGCCCAAGGCTGTGGGTTCCTTCCGAACAAATACAAGAGCACTTGTGTATTGAGATTTGGGTACACATTAAACATCCCCATGTGATTTATTAGTGAACCTCCTATTGCAGAGTGTCTCGTGGCCCAGATTTAGTTTTGGGACATTATTGTTAGGCAAGTTACACTATTATTAGGTAAATTTGGTTCATTACATTAGGTAAATTATTGTGCTTCTGTCTGGTACATGACACACTGCAGCCATAGTGGCAGCCATGTTGCCAACTGTTGCATTAGCATTTTGTGTGGTGGCTCAGTGGCTGTGGTATTCGGATGTTGAGCATGGGGTTACATGATCGAACCTTGACAGCAGCAGCTGCATTATGAGTATGGCATGCAAAAACACTTGTGTACCTTGCTTTGGGTGTATGTTAAAGAATGCCCAAGTGATTAAAATCTATCTGGATCTCTCCACTGCAGCATCTCCCATAGCCACTGTTATCTCCTTGGGATGCCCTTTGTGATTGGTGAGCTGGTCACTGATGCTTTAATGTTTTGCCAAGTCATGGTGAGATTGAAGCATACACATTCCAAAATGCAAACAAACCCCAGTACAGCCGAACCCAGTTGTATGGCTTATGCACGAAACGTAGTTTGTTATATCATATAATTTGATGCACCAAAATTCACCTATAACAAATTTTAGCAAACTTTTATGATGTGTTCGTTATGTACACATTCGTGTTTCCCAGTGGAGAAAAGAAGCAAGGAACGAATTCAATGTATTGAAAGCAAAACTACGCTTATTCTGCTGCGCCAAGCCCCTGACCAAGCTGGGTCATCATGAGGAAAAATGTTTGTGAGGGCTTCTTATAGACTTTTGACGTTCTCACATGTACGCCTGAAAAAGAAAAAGCACAAAAAAGAGAAAGAAAAAAAATTGACGACAGCTCTCCCAAAACACTGTGTTTTCTCCATGCCAGCAGCATTATGGTGCTGGCAGCGGATTATCGAAGTTTGATATATCCAATGACTAGTTTGTTATGAGGAAGTTATTTCACATCAGTGTCGTTCAGTTAGTTGAGTGAGTGCAACATACAGAATACTTTGTTTTACCCAAGTTCTTTATATTCTGGTTCGACTGGATCCAATTTTCTTATGGCACTTAATGCTTCTCGATTGTGCTACCAGACTTGTTATGCAAACCCTGTTTATACCCAAGACTCGATGCATTACCTTTTTTGACCTGATGTGGAAAGCCAATGTTACTTGCTGCTGTGAATAACTTCTTCTTGGGTGGGTTGGTGTTTACTTAACATGTTGCTTTTTAGCGCAAAAAAAGTCGAAGAAAAGAAGACAGTGAGAGGCGAAAGGAAAGGAAAGACGAGCGCTGCTTACAACTGTTTATTCTGAAAAACAGAGCATCCCATATAGACACAAGAATGCACATGCGCAAATGCATAAAACAAGCAAAGGACATCAGTCAGCGGAAGGCAGTGTTATCCATTTTATATGCCAAGCAATCTGAATTATGAATCATAAAGTGTAACAGAAGTTTGACTCACGCAAGCTAGACCAATGCTATGGATATGGAAGGCTTCTAACAGTTCACGTGCGGTTTTTTTTTGCTTCTGCCTAGGATCCTGACATCAAAAAACAGTGATTCACAGTTGGGACAAGACCTGTAATGCACAGACAGGTGTGCAGTCGTATCTTTCTTTAAAATATTTGCGTGCTCTCTTATTCGGTCATTGACGCAACGCGCAGTTTGCCCAATGTAGCACTTGCCACAGCTGAGCGGCATCAGGTAAACCACTCCAGTGGAGCAACACACATAACACTTAACATGTTGTACTGTACACCTGTTTGTAGCGCCACCCGTGATTCGGGGGCAGAGACTGGCGAGCTTGTTTGGGGCGGAAAAGACGACGGGTACTCCATACCTGTTCGCCACTTTCATGAGATTGTGACTAACCCTGTGAAGGTATGGGACGCTCTGTTTTTCGGAATAAACAGTTGTAAGTAACGCTCATTTTTCATTTCCTTTCGCCTCTCCCTGTCTTCTTTTTTTCGAGTTTCTTGCTTTAAAAAGCAACATTTTGCTGCTGTGACTCTGTGCTTTGAATACTTGCATCCTATACCAACCTCAGGTCAGTGGCACTTTATTTATGCCTCCGGATGCTTCATTTTCATCGGGTAACATTCCAAAAGTTTTCAGCTTTGTTAAGGAAACTGCGAGTAGTCTTAGTAGATGCTTGATGCCCCTGAGCCCTTTAATCACCTTGGGAACAAATCCCTAGGCCATTAACTTATTTTTGAATTAATTGTTTGTAACGAGCACTTCAGTTTAGAAGCTTGCTGCATATTCATTCAGTAGCTGGAGTTTGGAGGCAGAACTGCCTTTGCAGTCTCACTCTTAAAGACTGAATTTTGCTGTAGCATTTATAATTTTTTTTTTCTGTCGGAACACTCAATCACACATGGATGATTCTTTAGACAGAAACTATGCGAGACACTGTTTTTGTTTGCTTGAGTATCATTGACCAACAGACTTTTGACTGATATCTATACATGTGAGCATCCTGAGCATATGCTGATTTTGCCGTGGCAGCATATGCTCGAAATATATAGGATAAAACAGCAGTGCAGGAAAGTTAATGTTTAATGTATATTCATCTTTTGTGTTGAAGTTCACACAAAACATGACGTACGACGGTCTGTAAGTTTGAGTCTAAAGGTGTTTACAAGCTATGTGATCAAATGTTTTAAGTATATGTACCACGAAAGTGACAGAATATCTAAGAAAAATAGTCGTAAGCTCAGGACAGATTCTGTCCAAACTGACGTATACTTGCTGTGTGGCTTGTCTGATAAGCATGTACTGCACACTTGTAATACAATGTGAACTTCAATTCTTGACATGTAGAACAAGCAACATTGATTTTATGTGCCGTCACATTCATGTTTGGCACCACAAGCCTGGGAAAACGTAACGATTCTATTCCAATTCTATTCCAATTCTGTTCCAATTTTATTCCTTTTCATCCTTATTCAGTGGTCAGAGCTGTGCTTCACCTGCGTTATCGACTAGATCAGCAGGTTGTGAATGGTGGGTGATAAGAAAGAAAATAGAAATAAGCACAAGGAATTGCTACATTATATCACGCCATGCTTTTCTCTGGCACTGCACAGGCTTATAGTACATGGCTCATAGGCTTAAATTGAAGGAAGCGACTTTGATAGCAGCAATTGGAATGCGCTTGCAGTAAGGACATAGATGTGTGCCAGATTTAATGAAAGGCGCCTTCCAACCATGCAACGTTAGATGAAATAGCAGTACGCTCGCCTGCAAGTTGCCGGCATGTAGCACTTTAATATGGTAAATATCACATGTGCAGTTTTTAGTGGGATGAGCAGGCCTCAGTTTGTATATGATGCTGCAGTTTCCTTTGTTTCTTTTGCGCTACCTGCTTTGGTGACTTAGTAGCTGCAGTGTGCTGCTGTGGAACATGAATTTGCAGGTTTGATTCCCAGCCATGGCAGCCACATACAGATTTTGACATGGTACAAAAAAATGCTCATTTAAATTATTGTAGGTGGTAATTACTAATCCAGCAGCGGTATTCCTTTGCGATCACTTTCACAAAATTTCATGTCACTCGGCAGCAGATGTGTTGGCATCTATACAGCCATCAGCGCTTCTCGGACATTGCCAGGAACCCATACATGTCCAGTGCCGAGTAATGCAAAATATAATGAAAATGCTCATATCCCAAATTATGATAATTCAAGAGTACCGCCTCAGCACCCTTCGCTGTGAAATCCCTTGCAGAACAGGCACTACTTCAGGACATTTCATTAAACCAACTTGTCTCTTGTTTTCTGTTGTTCAGTTAATATAGCCGCCAAATAAACCTAAAGGACACTGAAAGCCAACACTGAAGGCTACGAGTGTCTGTTGGCTTGGCCAATTAGTGAGCAAGGTGGTCACTCATTTCTGAAAAAAGTTGGGCTCCTATTAAAGCCACAGGAGGCAAGGGAACATGGTAACCCTATCTTCTCCTGTGCCCTTTCCTGAAGCGCACATACATGTGAATAATTTTATTGTTCAAGTTTGTTCTTAAGCCTTCTAAAGTGTTGCGGGTCATGCTCAGACATTTAATTGTACGCGTAGAAAAAGTCTGTGAGTAATAGGCCTAGGCCAACTTTGATGGCTTTGCATATGGTGAATGGGTATTTGTTTAGTGCAGAAGTGTGGAATAATGTTTTATGGGTAAAATCTTCCAATAGCTCCCCGTCAGAACATGGTACACAACTCGCGTCACTAGCATGCTGTTGTATCGGCGAGGAAGATTTCATGGAAAATGGTTTAACGCATGCTGTTTCTGTGGAATCTGTTTCTCTGCCATCTGAACAGTGCAGCTAAGTGAACTGTTGCTAGCCATTCATCTGCTATGTGCAATTGACTGATTCTTTAACAGTACTGTGCGAGCGTCGACCGGTCAGCGCCTTAACTGTGCGAAGTAACGAGATCGGCAAGAGTGAGCATGCGCGAAGGAGTACTGCCACTCAAAGCGCAAGCTTCGTCTGCTAGGCTCTTCCCATAGGCATGAAACCACCCCTGTCGTGATTAACTCAGTGGAAGCTTCTCTATTTATTGGAGACAGCAAGTGTACGGGAACCTGGATGTGTTTTTTTAAACATATGCCGCCATAGTCCAGATGCACCATAAGAGAAAGAACAAGGTGTGCAAAAGGATATAATACAGTTGCATTGCTGCTTTGCACATTTTGTTATTTTCACATTATTATCTTGTGCATGCGCACTAGAGAAGCACAGGCTAAAAAAAAGAAGAAATAAAAAAGCCGCAAGCCAGGGGCACAAGCTCCTGCTATCTCCAATAAGCCGGGAAGCTTGCGCCAAATTAGCCGTGCGAGGGGCTGTGTCGTGCTGGTAGGAAGAGCCCAGCAGATGAAACTTGCGCTTTGAGTGAACTTAGTGTCACTTGAAGCGCCACTCTTAGCTGATCACTTAGCTGATCACTTAGCGCCACTCTTGCTGATCTTGTTGCTTCGCGTCGTTATAAGGCCCTGTCCGGTTGGCCAGTAAACACTCGCACAGTACAGTCGAAGAATCGGTTGACTGTGCCTTTCTTTTCCTTTCCTCAACCTTATGCCTCAAATGCTAGTTGACTTAATTAACTGACTTAGCAGTTTCCTTAAGTCCAATTCATTTTCTTCCTTAACTAATTTACCATGGCTTTCTCGACACTTTTCTATCAATATCTGCAATGAAACGAACATCTCTGCTTGCCCATATTTGAATACTCAGGGCTCTTTTAGTGTACCTAGCCTGTATTGCTTCGAGGCACCCTAAAAATTTCTGATCAGGCATCACCTAGCTTCATCAATTGCCCAGTCGTGTCTGAGTTGTACTATTTTTTTTTCACCTGGTGTTGCCACACAGTATAATATCATGCCACGTGGCAGCAGTATAGTCGGGTGTAATTTTGAGCTTGTCTAACTTAAGATGTGGTGGGCAACTTAAGTACTGTCTAATTTTATTTAAAACATTTACTGCTGGTTCAAGGAAAAAGTCCTAATGCGATTGTTCTGCTGTGGCCAATTTTGTTAAAATTCAAAGCCTGGATATGGGCGCTAGATTCACCAGGCATGCAGAAGTCAAAATTCTTTGTAACGTGAAGGCTGTACAGTGCAGTTGTAAGTACGTACTAGTGTTGTTATAGGCAGTCTATGTCGCTGTCATTCTTTCCCCGAGTTATTTTTAAACAGTTGCGTTATCTAATCATCAGTGGGAAAGCTTCAGTGTGCAATATATAGTCTGCTTTAAATGTTGTGCTTATTTTGTTTTGTGATGTTCTTGTTGTCGTGCACTGTCTTGTACATATATGTCCACCTTAAGGGACTGTTGAAGATGTTGCCAAATGCCAAGTTCCTACCATCTTTGTGTTGTACACAGACCTTTCTGCATTATTCTGTACACAAATTTTGCATGTGTAAGTGTTTGTGCATGGCGAAGGCAGTGAAATGTCAGTGTACTTGTGGATGAACTGTGGATTCTAGCCACCTCTCTGCAACATAGATTGTTGAGGGAGATCTTATTTTGAGTATTCTAGACTGTCTCATCTGAAGTGAAGTTTTGGTATATACAGTTGTGGACAACTTTTTCCGGCTACAAAGGCAAACAGCAGAACCAAAGTTCATACATACTACTGCTGCTGCTGCTCAGAAAAGCACTGTAATTTCATTTACTCTTCCAACATGAGGAACTCAAAGCATAATTGCTTTACTTACCACAGCATGCAATGCTGAAATATGGAAAGAAATTTAGTATTTACGAGTTGGTAAGACATTTTATTTAATTGTTTAGCTTTGCTCTTGTGAGTTTTGTCACACGTGAGACTTTCACGCATTTTATGCATCCTCTAAAACCAAAATGGCATTCACTTCACTTGGCAGCCGTCCTTCATCTGTTGGCCTGCCAGCCAACTCGAAATTGCCTCCGAGACATGTGAAGAGTTTCTGCAACAAATGGTGGACATGACGGGGGAAACAAATGGTGTGCAACATTTATGCTGATTTAGTGGTGGCTGTCTTTTATCAAAGTAAGCAAACGACACGAAATTGGACACATTGAAGCTGGCAACCATGTCACCCAAACTAATTTGCACAGTAATTAATGTGCAGAACCACCACCTCCATAGCTTTTTCAACACAGCCTTCATGGCCAGGAAAGGGTTGTCCGTGAGAACAGCTGTAATGATTATATCTAACATTATTAGATTATTACTATTGTGTTAGTTGTAATGTAATTCATGCCGTGACAACCTGTTGCTGTTACTGAGCATCTACCTTACTGCTCTGGCTGCATTACTGTTATAACTGAGGCAGAAATGGGGAATGCTGAACAACTTAATGTGTGAAAAATGTACACTTTAGAGGAGCTCCTGTTTGCACATGTGTAGTCTTCGGTACTCATCATAGCAGACTACTGGTGCCACAAGAAAATGTTGCATGTGCATTATGTAATATTGCACATTTTGTACAGCATAGGGTCAAAATGTGTGCAGAACAAAATGATAAGAGTGTGTGGTTGTAGCAGTGTGTGGCCACAGTCGAACTGTCAGCCAGAGTAGCAAGGGGAACACCCCAGAACTAGCCCTTTTCACAGCGGCACTTGAACAAGTTAGTTCATTCTTGGCTGAATCAAAACTCTGGTAGGCTTTGTCTAGCCAGGCTTTTAGTTCCTGTCTAGCTGAATGAGCTTCAAGGTCAAGCATTGTTTTCATATGCACAGCATTCCACTGTAACTGGGCCCAGCCGTATTGGCAAGTTTCAGCCAGTTATTTTTATATGGTTGTTGTTGAAGGATTTGATTGTCTGTTGGCCACAGCTGTCATTCTTGATGGAATAGAATGGTGATGCAAAACATCCACGCCGTGGAGCTGTTTTCACATGATGTGGCAAATGTTTCAAAAGCTTGAGAGCTGTTGCACTGTTTATCTTGGCACGGAAAATTGTGCTGCGTGTTTACACCTTTTGCAGCATGTTATCATTAATGCTTGAAACTAAGATCAGTTTGTTTCTGGGTCATCTTCAGGCTGTATTGTGATTATGTATTGCTGCCTGAGATTTTGTCATTTGAATCATCTAGCATCGTGGAGCTCAACTTTTCTAGAACCTTCTCCTCTCAGTTAAGGCATGCCATTTGTTTAAATGCACAACCGTCGCAGTTCCTAGTGTGCTTTCCTTTTCTCTCCTTACTCATCTTTACTCAGAGATTTTACTAAGAGTGTTTACTTGTAAGAAAGTTTACCTTATTTTTTGCTTAAGCCAGCTTTTTTTACAAAGAATGAGAATGCTCCTTGTACCCCATGTGGTATTCATTGTTTTCTGCTGTGCCGCTGTTTGAGTTGCTCCACGTCAAACTGGTGAGAAAATGTGTTATGTAGTGTAGTTGGTATTTTAGTTGAATAATATTTAACTTTGAAAGTTGTGTGTTGTAAAGATCCTCATAACCTAGCTCTGTGTTTGATACATAAGAGGCCCGATTATCTAATCTATAGATATTATGACGTCGCAGAAATGAATTGCATAAGTAAAGCTTGCTCGCTTTTAGGATACTGCACTGTGGACCATTTGACAAAGCAACATGTACTTCTTGCTTATGGGGGTTATGTTTTTGTCACACGTGCATGTTTGCCAGGAACTATCAGTAGATGTGCACATCACCATGACATAATTTGGCAGCGCTTAGATGTGCAACTGGCATTGTTAAAGTAAGCGCACATAGCTTTTCACTGAATTAACACCAAGAGAGTGGCTGTGTAATGTTGAATCTACAGCCTCGTTGAAGAAGCCGGAGCATATTTTCATACATGCTTTTTTGATGGGTCAAAATCCTGTACTCAAAGTACAACCAGTTCATGACCAATGTTGCTATGGCAATCATATATTAATATGATTTTGTCTTTTAGTCTGTCATTAGCATGTATTTAGTGATATTTACCACATTCTCATGTCTTTGATCATGTTGTCTACTTTACAAGTAATTGTTGCATGCAGACCCCACTTATTTTACTTTGTAAATAGCTTAGAATTGCATGGTAATGCACCTTATTGTTACTTATAACTCCATCTTCATTTTTTTGTCATGCTTTTAATTTCTATGATAAAGATGAAAAAGAAAAGAAAAACTTTCGTGTTTTTGTTTTTCTCTTTGGTAAGCTGCAAAGAGATTTGGCATGCTATTTTTATTATTTATAAGAAATATGTTTTGCAAGCGCATGCAGTCAGATGCTGCGGGAGCTACGTGCACATCTTGACGCATTGCTTAATATTTTGTAGGTGCAGTGCATGCACCCTACAGTTTTGGTGCACTTGTATGCTAGTATTATGTTACAGGCTGCTGTTATATGTCTATGTTTACTGAGTGGACGTTTTCTTTTTTCATCAGTTATGACAGCATAAATGCCGATAGTACTGTAATGGTTGTGTGTTAAGCCCATGGTGCAGACATTTACTGTGTCTTACCGTTTATGACTGTTTGTGCATCACTTCCAAGTATACAGATTATTTCTGGCTGGGCACCTATTGGAAGAAATTTTTAAGAGTAATCTGTGTAGTACTGTAAAGGGTAATTCTGTAAGAAATTTGCACTAGGGTAATCTAACAATCTATATGGACTCTTTAGTGCTCCATTATTTCCGAAGAGACAGAGAAGGGCATGACACACACAATGGCAGTGCTAGAACATGGTTAGAAGCCTGCAAACGCACATGTTACCTAGTGTAGCCATGCACAGAAGCTGCATTTTGTCACCTGTTCACCTATTGATGGTGTAAAGTTGAGTTCGGTACACATCTATGCTTTGAAAGGAGCACCATGGCTCCACAAATTTGCTCTGTGTAGCAGCTGCAGTGCTAGAACAAACAATACGACTGGAATAGATCTGTTTAGCATGATACTGCCTCCTGGTAACATTGGTGGAGCAGTTGGTAGCTGTGGCAGACCGTTTTATATCTCTAGTGGATCAAGAGCTGGTGGGGTTTGAGAAGTAGTGCAATAGAGTATTCCAACCCTATGTTAGAACATGCTTTTTTGTCAGCGTGGAGAAGGGACCACTGCTGCAAATTGGCCAGCATGTAACACAGGAAATAAGAGGTAAACCACAGCACACGGGCGTTACTGGTGGTGCAAGTTATTTTGCAACATTTAAAGCAAAGCCCCGCTGTCAAGTTAAGATGTTGGTAGTGAACCCACACACCCTGACCAAAGGCATTTATGCAGTATGCTGGCCAAATAGGAACATACTTTAGTTGAGGGAGCAAGTATATATAGCGTTTCCTACTGTAAAACTGCCAAATGCTCTCAAGCTGTTCCTTTCAGGGCCTCAACTCGGGCAAAGTGCTAGATGTGTAGTACTATATTGCATTAACGAGTGCGAGAAAACATCGATGTGGAAAAGATGCTTTGCCCTGGCATACATGCGTACAGCCCCAAGCATGTTAAAAGGTTGCTTTCTCATTGTGATGCATAGAGTGAAACGGTTCACTTATATCTATCATCAAATGCAGATAACTGGACACATCTTTATATTTAAATTGATGGGTCCCAAGGTAAGGAAAATGCAGAACAAGGTGGCAGAGATTGGATGTTGAGATTAGGATATTTGCTGGTACAGGGTGAATTCAGTTGGTGCATAGCAGAAGTGGAAAACTTGGGGAGAGGTCCTTGTGGCTGCAGCGAATGTAATCATTCTGATAATGATGATAATGCTTAAGGCCGCACAGTGGATGGTGTAACAATTCTGAAGTAACAGTCCTTATCTCAGTGTAGCAGTATCGCTGCCAGAATAACATTGTAGTATTGGAACTGGCCTGTTGTGGTGCCGACGGTCCCAGGAACGGCAGGTTAATGCAGCTGCTTGGGCCAGGACCTTTAGGTGTTCTAATCATGTGCTGATATTGTGCAGTGTTCATCACCAATTGTTGTGCCACCGCAGTATATGCTAGGTCAGTCATCCAAAGGACCTTGCATTGTTTTCTGCCATAATGAATACATCAACTCAAACATTCAAACAAGGTGGGCGGAATTAATAGAATCAATTTTGCATTCCATATGGAGTACTTCGTTTTCGGAAAGATGGCTGTTAAAACATAAAGTGTGCTTTAATGTTGTGGGATGTTTCACACTAATGTGGTAATGCTGCTGTTGAAGTAATGGGTGCATGACCAGCTGATAAAACATTCTTGTCTTGCTTCAGCGCAACTCAGTTTGAGTATGAAGGGACAGGTGACAGGATGAGCATTCATCCTGTCACCTGTCGCTGTGTCTTGCTGTTGCAAGACTGCTGTACTCCTGATGATCGAGTTTTTTTAAATGGTTTGTAGTCAAAGAGTCTTGTGGCCAAGGAATGTATATTTACAGCTTATCTGTAGCATCTGTGCATTCTTCGTGGAAGAATGTTTCCATTCACTTTGCTGTCATTAATAGCCTTTATGGAAAAAACTAGTCGATATTACATTGATAACATTGTCTTACTATATTGAGTATCTTTATCTTAAAGCTAAGGAAGCTTAATTGAGATGTGCAAATTGTGATTTGAGGGTTCTTGTGCAGTAGGAAAGGGTTGTAAGGAACTACATTCGGCAATTTTAAGAGGAAGCTGATAGTAGCATGTGCTAGCTACAGACTACAGGAAAAAAGTAACTGATTACAATTACAATTACTTCTTTCAAAAATGTAATTGATTACATTTACAAGTTACTGTTCCACGGAAGCATTTGATTCATTACTAAAATGTAATTGATTGCTTCAACTTTACTTTTATTAAAATTGCACAAATACAGTAAATAGAACGAGCTGGCTTGGCTATTTTATTGCATTCACTGCACTCTTTCACGCATTGTTTATCTTCATTAAGGGTAGCCTTTCAAAATTTTCTTCAGTAATCTTCCCTTGTTTTCTTGTGAAAACAGCACTACGGAAAACTCGCTCGATGTGCATACTGGAGAGGAGGGCTGTGTTGTAGCATATGAGCACCTTGCTCACAAGACGGTGGCTACTCATTGCTGTAATGCTAGGATCTGGGTCCTGTATGAATTGCAGCACTTCACTGTTACTGGGGTTAGGGGAAGGCACACCCAATGGGACCAGTGAGAAACTGCAAAATTGTCCATAGCCGATTCCCTGGCATCGGTGTTTGAAGTGGCCATTGCTGCGTAGAAGTGCCGTTTTAATTTGTCGGCCGACACCTGGTAAACTTGCCGCTTGGCATCCTTCATTCTTTGGCCATTTAGACTTAAAAGCTTAGGTAATTGTAATCAATGCCTACAAACATTCGTGCTCCTTGAAAAGTAGGCCAAATCTGTAATGTAATTTAATATAGTGCTGCATATTATTCAGTCCTAAGATATTGTTTGTGTGTCACAATCACAGGAATAAGCATATGCGAGTCATGTATATACATCAAAGATATAGAAACATGTGCAGTTAACAGCCAAGAACTGTCTGCATCAGAGAAATCGTGGACTGCACTAAGGGAAAAGGAATTGAGCAGCAGGTCTTGTTGCTCTGTGAAGACCACTCAAGAGTAATTCCACGACAGAGAAAGTGAGAGATTTATAAGAAAAAGTCAAGTCGGACTTCCAAGAGAGGTCTGCAAATCTGCTAGCCTGCCAGGTTCATGTGATTGAGACGTAGCTGCAGTATGGTGATAGTGGAAGGGAGGTAGCCCATGTACATGTTTTCATTCATTTAACCACTGTAGTTTCCACAAAATTCAAGTGCTCAAAGCTGTGTCACCTGTTTTAGCTTGTTCTGTCAAAAATGTAACTGGTTACATTTAATTGGTTACAGAAAAAAAAAGTATTTAAATTGCAGTAAGCATCACCACGTGGACAAAGTAGTTGTTAAGATGTTATTTATTGCAAGTAATTAATTATACATAATTTGTTACACACAACTCTGGATAGATATGATAACAGTAAACAAGAGCTCAAGTTTCTTCTGTGGCAAAAATGCAAAGGCATATGGTGAAATTTCATATCATGTGAAGAATAACACTGATTGTGTCCTTCTTCAGCGATATAGTGAAGCCTCAATAATTAGCTCCTTGACTATCGGAATTTTCAGAAAATATTTGATTAGATAACACTTTTAGAATGACGACGTGAGCTTCCTATTTGAATGCCTCATACATTGTTATGCCTGGTTTTCATAGAAACTTCAATGCCATGCCTATGCCACCGCAGTTCAGCCACACTTATTACGGCAGGCAGCGCCGAACTTTTCTTCCAAAACTAGGAGGAGCTGTCATGGTTTCAGCATCATCTCTAGAATATGCGCATTTCTGGGGTTTTGGCATTAGAACTATTATAAACACTTATCATGTATCTTTCAGGTCTGCTTACTAATGTGATGAAAATCACTGGTGCACTGATAAATTGATAATGTTTAAGTGAACTTGAGTGCAGTGCGTGGATTCATGTTGAGGGAAGTTAAATGTGTGTTGGTTGTATAAGCTCAAGTTTGCAAGCATACCATAAATATGAGTGGAAAGCAAAGCTTGTGTAAGGTCAGAAACTGAAAGGGAGAGCTAGGAAATAAAAGGGCAGATTGAATTAGAAAACAGGAACATACAGTCTTCATCAGATGTTCTAAAACCACTTAGCAAGTGACATCTGTTACTAGCAGGCCCTCTTGCATGCCCAGAGCTCCCTAGTGTTCCGGAGAATGGGGAGCAGTTTCTCTCAGTCTCCGGGGTTTTGGAGCAACAGAAGTTCTACAAGGGACCTCAGTTTGCAGCACATTGTCAGGTCTGGTCATGCACACAGCAGCATAAAAAGCTTTGAGAAAAACAGGATGTTGTGTGTTTATATATATATATATATATATATATATGGAATCCCCTTGCATATATGTATAATTTTGATTTGTACATATACGAATAAAGCATATAGTAAAAGTATCCTGCAAGTTGTATCCTGTGGAGAAGTTCTAACGAAGTTATCTAGAATTGTTGTGAAAATTGTTGTGAAGTTTGAGAGCGGTAAACTTTAAATCCTGCAGGCATTTCATTGCAACCCCACTGAGAATTCCTGCATTAAGGCAGCTTGTTATGCACCTATTTTCGTTCTTAGTTGCTGCACATGCACTTGTGTCTGTGGTTGCTCACGCCATTTGTGACATACTGCATTGCTTTCTTCCTAGCTTGTACATGTGCTAACTTTTATTTCTGAGGCTCTGACTTTGTTGAAGATGCACCCTGAAGACCCACCCTGTATGAAGACCCATGCTGCAGGCTTGTTCTAGAGTTGGCTTTCAGGAATGAACGTGATAGCTGTGTGGTTAGTTGCAGACTGTATGAAAATCAGAGGCACTGCATTTGCATATACTTGCAAAATGAATTTTAACTGTCAAAAGTCTGTCTTTATGGAGTCAATTGGAACTCATCCTGTATTGAATATACGTTGAATACTTTTTGGTATGAAGTCAAATGTACTTCTCCAGTTCTCATTCAATAGGGTCAATTAAATTTCATACAAATAAATTTCAATTCACCTTTGTATGAAGCGTGTAAAAGACTACCGATGGTCTGCATGCACCAACACCATCTTTGCCCTATCTTAATTGTTCGGATCTGCAAACCAGCAGTTCTCTTAGGCAGGGTGTATTTTTTTAGCTGCACTAGATTTTTTAAAGATTGCCTATGGCAGATGGCACAGTTCTAACCCTTGATCTAAATCTCTCGATGAGGCAGCCATTACTTCTATGAGAAATCAAAATGTTCAGTTTAATAATAATGTAAATTCCCTAATTACCTTTTTAATTAATTACTTTATGCCACATATTTCAATCTACGAATTATGCCGCTGAGTTCGCACGGCAAATCCACTTGAAACAAATTCTTTGGACAGCACCGGTTCCGAGATATTAATTTTTAAAGTGTCCGATGAAAAGCATTGGCGTTCCAGTTACTTCTGTGCTTCAATGCATAAAACAGCAATTTCTTAGAGTAACTGGAACGCCAATGCATTGCGTCAGACACTTTGAAAATTAATATCTCGGTATTGGTGTTGTCTAGAGAATTTGTTCCATGTGGATATGCCCTGTGAACCCGGCAGCTATAATTCGTAGATTGAAATATGTGACAGAAAGTAATTAATTGGAACCTAATTAGCATTATTACGTTCATTATTCAGTTGAACATTTTGATGTCTCTTAAAAGTAATGGCCACCTCATCAAGCAGTTAGATCAAGGGTTAAAATTCTCCTATCTGCCATAGGCAATAATAAAAAATTTGGTGCAGCTAAAAAAACAAAACACCATGTATGTACATGAGGCTGTGCAGATGTTGCTCGTGCTTTAACACAATTTCATTCCACAGGAAATTATTCAAATAGTGCATCACTTTGTCTCTCATTTCATCAAACGGCAGACAATTGTGTTCCAAAATGCTGCAAGGTACATTGTTAAAGAGGGCACACAAGCTCACGGCTGTTGCTTTCCTCCAGCTTCACATGCAGACAGAAGCACTGTTAATGCAAAGTGCTGGCTGTAGCATTTAACAGCAGTTCTGCTGCAGAGCTGGATGGTTTCAGACTATCCCTAGAGAGCGAACCACTCCTACCAGGCGTTTGCATGTTCGCCCCCAGCAATTGGCTTGACTGCACATTCTGGTTGGGTTTTTCAGAGGCAAAGGTCTGTATTCCTGTCTCCCTTTCTTGTCGCTCACTTGCTGTTAGTTGGTTGTGTTTGTGCAGAATGTACGACTGACTGCCTCATTAAAACGCTGCTCTTGTTTGCTGACAAATGTTGCCGTCTTTGTTTTTTGCACAGGTATAAGCTAGTGTGGTAGCATAACCCACTGTTGCAAGCGTATTGCAACTGTGTATACAATAAAAACCACTGCTCCTTGCCTCGCAGGAGCTGCCACAGGGACTTTTTGGTGAAATTGAAGTGCAGTTTCTTTTTTTTTTTTGCTTTAAAGTAAGAAAGGTAAGAGTGTAATTTTATATTACTGCTATAGCAATTATATGGACATTCCAGGCAAATTTTTGCCATCGCCGTCGGTGTAGCCATGACGCTTCATTTAAAGTCCAAGTTCGATACTATAGCACATCATATGGTTTGGCTTCGAGGTTGAGCTGAGAAGGATGGTGGCTTGATGCGCACCATCCTCCCACGTGCCCAGTGTTGGAGGTCACGTGATGAAGTGCGTGCAAGTGGGGTGTGGAAAGGAGGAGCAGCGCATGCTAATGTGATGAAGTGCGCATAGAGCAGTGCATGGGCCCAGGCTTACCCGAAAGCTCGGGTAAAGTGACCTTTCATGGGCCCGGGTTGGGCACTATCCCGTTCACTGATGTCCTTCGATTACACACAGGCGCTCTGCATAGATCCAAGGCATCCTGTACGAAACTCAAGTGACAAGTTGACCTGCTGTAGTGGCGTAGTGGTGGTGTAGTGGTGGCATTGCGCTGACAAGCCCCAGTGTGTGGGATCAAATCCCGGCCACCGCAGCCGCACGTAGGTAGGGGTGAAACGAAAAAAAAAAAAAATGCCTGTGTACCGTGCATTGGCTACACAGTAAAAAATACCAGATGGTAAAAATGAATCCGGAGTCACCCACTATGGTTTGCCTCATAATTATATCATGGTTGTGACACATACAAATCCAGTATTCTAAGTGACAGGGGGAAAATTCTAGCTGTTAGTCACCTTAGCAAATAAACTGTTCTATTTCTTTTTTGTTGGAATTCTTATTTGAAATAGTGTTCCGTATGTTTTTTGTTCCTGTAAAAGAAGCTTTGTTATTGCGAAAGCAAAAGAATATGCTATAATCCGCTATCTTGATACCGTCTGACTGTGATGTATCGCTTTTGCGAGTGCGATATTTTATCATTCTCAGTACCATTTTTTAGTTGTATTTGCATAGTTTAATTTGCACCACATCGACGATTTCTTTATGGTCACTGCCATGCACATATTCAGATGGCTTCCACCTTAAAAGGCCTCTCACCAGCACGTCCGGGCATTTCGAGCTGACAAGTGCAGTGCATACAATGCATGCTAATGATCGTGTCTGCTAAGTGTTACATTCCTACGCACCACGGAAAGAGCTTAAATTTCAAACATAATACCGTTTGCCCTTCTCGCAGGCGTCGTGCTCCCAGCCGGAGCGTCGACGTCTATCGCGCAAGTATGTGTGCCTACGTGCACGGCAGTGCTGACATCACTCATAGTTACATGTAACATCGAGAATTATTCAAGGCATCGGCAGTTATTTGTTTAACCTATTACTTCAGTAGGGGAATTAAAGTTAAGAGAAAGAATAAAAACAAACAAACAAAATGTATGCGTGTTCTTGCTTTACTTCGTGCTGTAGCAAGAGAGATGTAGAGTCGCAAGCAAAAGCTTTTTCGCAAACTGGGCATTCCAACTGAAATCAAGAGCGTGTTTGATCAATACAGAACAGTTTGATCGATACGTGTGTGTGTGTTTGATCAATACAATGTGTTAAGCCAATTTCATGCTGCGGAGCTACTCTTGAATATGTTTTATTTTTTTGCTGAAGCTCTGCTTTCCAAACTTTTGCTGGCGATTTTACTCCCGTTTAGTATGCTTGTTCCCACGTCGTGCAGTCGTGCACATGAAGAATGAAACTATGTCATTAGTCAGTTTTAGTTTAGTGTAAGCTATACCATTGTGTATGCTATAAAGTAGCGGTTCGTTACTGCGTATGCACAGAACACTAAACGACCCATAGCGTGTAGCGTACGCACACTATTTCTCAGATTTAGCGTTAGCGCCTGCGTGGTTTGCAGAGTTTACGTGAAACATGGCGGTAGTCCCAGCTGCCCACTTTGAATTGAATTTGGCGTTGCTTTTGTAAAATTCACTTCGTTGTAGCAAATGACTGTGTGAAAGGCTCTCGCTTAGTCACGGGCTGCTTTGATGACAGAGTATTATGGATAACCTTGTGGTGTTTTCGAGATCGCTTCTTGTTTCGAACGAGTCGAAGCCTAACGAAAGAAACATTGGAGATGTCAGCGCCACCTATCGCTACCGTCAGGAGATAGCCGCAACGACGGCATATGGCCTCTGAGATCCGAAGATCTTTATACTATAGTGTGCAGCGTACGCTATAGTTGTGTACGCTATACTATGACTGTCTATTTTCTACCGTGTTCCAGCGCCGCGATCATGCAAATTCGTCCTCTCGCGTCTGCCTCAGAATAGTCTGCTGCGCAAAGCGACACAAACGCACAGCTCGCGCGCGATACCTTCGCCGGAAGTGCGTCTCTCGGCAAAGAGGCGGGGCCCGTGACGTATTCTTTACGCATCGGAGAACGCACGGAGGAAGGAAACTAAGGAGAGGCCCTGACGTCACTCTTTGTGAAGCAAAAGTGAAGCCGGAATTTGGCGTTGCTCATGGCGATGCTCCGCCTTTTGGGCCACCCTCCTCTCTTGTTTACATCTTTCGCGAAACCACGCCGCGTTGCGCGTGGTGTCGCGCGCGCTCGCGCAACATCTGGCAGAGCACGGTGCAGGTAACACAGCGCAACAAGACACGGTGACTAACGCAAACCCGCCCACTCAGCGCCTTTGCCACGGCCCGAAACCTACCAGAGCAACACGTGTGAGCGCTCAAAACCATAACAACGCCGCCATTGTGGCCCAAAAGGCGTGGCCATACAACAAAAAAAAACCAAAAAAGCAGCAAAAAAATGAGAACCTACCACGTCATTTCCGCCACACTTTTCTCCTAGCGCGCGGAGCGGGTAGGGCCTCTCCTTAGTTTCCTTCCTCCGTGGGAGAACGCAAGAATTTTGCTTACGGAATCTCATGGAGTCTAGTCGGGGCTAGTGGAAAGTGTCTGTGCTGGCGTTGACCCTCGCCTCCTATAATCATGGGTCCGTGGCACTTCAAATATTTCTATCTCTGCTATTAATGAACCAATTTCAAAGATTCTTGAGGTAGAACATTCCTTAGAGGGCACGTAACAATTTCCAGCGTGTAGCCAAAATTTTCTATATGGCCTCGTGAGGGGCCCTTTAATATGGTCCTGAACCACCCCTCAGCTATGGTGAAAGAACACTGTACGCAGATAGCATACGCTGCTGTGAACACTTCAGCCAAATTTTTGCAGTCGTGTGCAGCGCGTGGGGCTCGCAAGCGGAGCGCGAATTCGCTTTCTCTCGGACGCTCTCCTTTCAATAGAAGCCCGCTCATCACGCTTTTCTGGATGCATTAGAGAGTTTTAGAATAGGGGCCCTAATAGTTTGGGGCCCCAAAGAGCCTTGCGGGTGTTAGCGTTGGGTACAGTGCACTAGAAAAAAATTCTTCTAGTTCACTGTAGCGTTGGGGCACGTTTGCGGACGCGTTTGCGGATACCGTCTTGCGCTGACAGCGTCACTACGGCGTCAAAGAAAAGCTATTAGAAATAATTAAATAAGATACACTATTTTATAATAGGAATAGTAATTTTGACTTGCGTGTACTCGCATTTAATTACAATTTAGCAATTTAGAGGTTATTCTGTAAGCAGCAAACAATTAGTTGCGCTTAGTTTTGAGCAACAAAACCAACTTTACATGTTTTCACCTGCCAAGCTTAGCCGTGTTAGGCCTACGAGCCATGAAATGCACTATCGAATTCGGAATCAGCGGCGTCTAATGAATCAATCTTGATAGCACACGCTAGTGGAGAGAAAGCGATAACCGCAGTCACTTCTCCTAGCTTGCGAACTTCACGTGTTACCGCGAATCAAACCCAGTTTGGTGCTAGATTAAAGCCGTCGCTTCGATGGGTGCCGCCATGTTTGTTGATGCAAAGCTTTTGGGGCATCGCCATCGTGCTTGCGTCCCCTAAACTAAAGCTCTAATTGCGCAGCCCGCACGTCAAGTCATCCTCACGCAGCGTATTTGACCGGCCTATAGCTGAATGGTACGTGTTCCATTCTGTTCTGCGCTATACAGGGTGTCCCAACTATCGTGCACCAAGATTTAAACATATGCAAATGCTACGCAGCTGGACAGAACCAAGGTAATGTTGTAATTTGCCGTCGCTTGGATCCAAGGTACTTGAATTATTTCTTGCATTCAGCCTAATTTCATAATTTGTCCTAATCAACTTCTCATGTATTAGAATTATGGGAAAAGCGCCAAAGATAAAATTTTAGAGGAACATGAAAAACTCCTAACACAGCTTTCGGTTTGTCAATACGTGCTACGTAAAAGTGTTTTTTCCGTGCCTGAAAGAAGCACGCAAATACACGCAAATTAAGTGCTTCGAGCGATCAGTCATGCGGAAAGTTAGGTTCGCAATAAGTTCTGAAGCAGATGTGTTTAAAATTGATCGTGGGAACGGTCATCGGCGCAGAGTTTTCAATCTGCCAGGGGGGGGGGGGGGGGGGGAGTGCACTGCGGCCATATTCGCACCCTCTCTTTTTTCATTCGTGCCCCCCCCCACCCCCTTCCCCGGTGATGCTCCTTGACAAGAGATATACACAGGCGGAGAGGCAATATAAGTAAGCATCAGTTTTATTTGTTTCTAAAGTAGAGCGAATATGTTAAAAAGAATGACCGCATGGTTGTTAAGATACGAAATAAATAAATGACAAAAAACTTAAAAACGCGTAAGCTCTTGGTAGGTATTGTGGGGATGCGCGACTCTCACGCGTTCCCTGATATCTTGTTTTCCCGCATAGCTCCCGTCTCCTGTAAACCGGCTTCGCCGCGTGGCCTGATGCCCGTGGCAGTCGGTCTGAGTGAAGCACAGTACGAGAGATGGCGCGAGTGCTGCGTTGCTAACGCCACCTAACGGCGGGGTTATTTGGGCGCGGAAAGGAGAAAGCGCTTCCTCTTTCGTTCGGGATCGGCAAGCGACGCGGACGTTCCGCGCGTGCGCCGATGCATGCTTCTGCGAGACCGTCTCGTGAAGCCTCGTTCGAACGCGCCACCGTACGCGCGAACGACCAAGCGTTGGCGTCGAGTATGGGGCGAACATATTCGCTCGTTATCCGGTCGCGGTAAGTCGGACTTTCGAGATTTGTCGCGTGCCCATCGGCACGTTTTGTGGATAGCAACTCGGCAGCAGGCATTGATCAATGAAAGGTGCAATAAATGCCTTGTGATTGTTTGCACTACTGTGTTGTCGTTCCTTTGTCCCAAGAGCACGGGTGAGAACCACACAATATTTATAACGCCCTTATTCAAAGTGACAGAAAGCACGAACATTTCCTCAACAAGCTAACAATTCACATATTACAAACCCTTCGTTTGTATGAACTAGTGGGCAATACAAACATTTCCACAATAAGCTAACAATTCAAACGTTAATAAGAGGTTTTCAACTCTTCGTTTCCAAGAAACTCTGGGCAATACAAACATTTCTACAGTAAGCTAACAATATAAAATCTAAATACAGACTATAAACTCTTCGCCTATCAAAAATGTAAACGAACCAGCAAACTCGATACAAAACAAAAAGGCAAGAACAATACGCGAAGTGCAGAGGTTGTAATAAGGAAGCGGCAAAATGTAGATTTTATGAGAGGGGATAAATTAATGTCATGGGCTGTGAGAGCTTGAATAAAGCTGGTTCATTATACCATGATGAAGTTCATTGTCCTTTTATGCAAAGGCTACCGCACAATCGAGAAAGCGTTTCTATGCACAGTTGACCTCTGAATTAAGCTCGTCCGCGATGTAACTGAAATTTATTTTGCGGGCGAGCTCTTTGTGTCCACGGAGAACTGCTGTGTGATTTAACGGCGCTTGTCCCATTGTTGTCCTCAGGTACGTTTTGACGCGACGGAGGCATGGAAAGGATCTCTCAGATGTGCATAGTGTGACTGGGATAGTCGAAGCAGTTTTTACAAGCTTAACCACCTTGGGCAAGATGTCTCGCAGCTGCACCCAGTTATCGCCCGAAATAATCTCTACAACACTCTGAAAACTTTTCAAGGGTGTATTGCGCTTATACCTGTGAGCATACTACATTGAGCGTTGAGCCGTTCAGGCTCAATATCTTGCCGTGGAACTTCAACAGGTACGTGCTGTCACCATTCCCAGTCAAAAACTACTCAACCAGTGCCATGTTCTGCCACATTTCTGGTGGATACCTGTCGTCCAGCCAGCGAGGAATATGCTGTGTCCAATCACGTAGAACCGCTGGTGGTACATGCCCTTGGCCGAAGGAAATACGTGAAGTACAGATCCATCGTCATACCGTCGTGGAGTCTTCCTTTGCCTTGGTGTAGGAACCCTTCTTTCTCTTCAACATTCAGTTCCAATTCACGCCCCTCTGGGTGTGTCTCGTTCCAAAATCCTTCCTTCCCGATTCCGCTAAGACTGTCCCTGACGGCCTTGGCCATTTTTTCGGATTGATCAAATCTCAGTGCTGCTTTCTGCAACGCAGTACTTCCGCGGTGGTTGCGATTCCGACAGTTGGCGGCAGGTTTCAATTCAATTTCAATAGCTCTGGCTGAACTATATTCTCGGAATCCAAAGCGGAGGAATAAGCGCCGCAACTGCTACTTATAGGCTGCCACCCACAGTGGCGAAGGAGACCCAGCTGACAAGTGACGGCTTCCCGTAGAGACGGTGGGAAAAACTAACCGGAATGTATCAATGATAAGCTGTCCGAGGTAGAACCATCTCGTAGAACCGTTCCCAGTGTCTGGCGCTCCGCCATTCGCTCAAGATGGGTTTGATGCTTTGAGGTTTATTATGGAGCTCAGAGTCTCATTCACTTTGCTATAAACATTTCATTTATATTCGCAAGGATGATGTGTAGTATCTGCCGGGCTTACTTTAAGGGTAAGTTCATAGTTGATGTTTCGAGTGAAGAGTTGATTTGGATGTTCAGGGAGGGGTCGAAGTCTTTGAAGAGAATGTGCACGAAACACTTGCACTTATCAATTGGGCGTTCATTTGATTCCGCACAGATACTTGGAACAGTAGTCGTTCGAAGCTGCCGTTACCAGTGGTAATCCCTGACGGTGAACTGATCTAAATCTCTTGGTATTGTCATTATAGCTTATTTGTTGGCGCGAGACAAATCAATGTAGCCGCCGCAATTTAAGGCGGAGCTATTTCAACTTTTACGCTACTGTAGTTTGTCCAAAACCGCACAAAAGAAGACATAGCGCCCCCTGACCCTATCGCTAATCTCAAAGGGGGGGACAGCCCCCCCCCCCCCCCCCCGGAAAGCTTTCGGGGCAGCCGGAGCGCTCCTTTACCCTGGCCGTGGCTGCGCTGTGTGTGAAGGTGTAAAGAGTAGGGCGCAAAGATCAGGACAGAAGAACACAAACGATAGGACCAGCGCTGACCGACAGGACCGGTGTTCTTCTTCTGTCCTGATCTTTGCGCCCTGCTCTTTACACATTCAAGCATGAACCAATTAGCCCAAGCAAGAGTTTTACTTGAGCGCTGTGTACGCGCGGCTGAGCACATACACGACCCACGCGTCGTATCTTGGGGGGGGGGGGGGGGGGGTGTAATACGCGGCGGATGCAAAGCGAGGGCGAGCCGAGATGGCTGGTGGCTTCATGTGCGCTGTTTTCCCGCGCGCCTAGTGTTGGAGGTCGCATAGTCTCACCTCTTCATCAACTCAGCGTTGCGACAGCTAGTGTTCGCGGTCATCGAGTGAGCTCATTTTATGTTTGTACTGTGCCCGTGGCATCGTGGTTGTTCATTTAATTAGTAAGCAAATCTTTACTGCGACTTATATGACCGATAAAAAAATGAGAACATTACTTCGTGTAGTTGTTTAACACTAATTGCTATCGCTACCAATGCTTCGACTTGCGGCTTAAGCTGCGAGTTTGTAATAAACGAACCTTCTCACCGGGCGAGCAAGATATGTTTGGCAACCAGCGCGCTGCGAGCCTTCCTCTCTGTATGGTGGCTACTGTCTGAATCTCTGGCCTAAGCGAGCCGCGCGGCGCATGGCGTCGCTGCTCGAATTGTGTGGCCCTCGCATGCTGCGGTACGATTTGGAGATATATCTTAGCTGACTTTCAAAAAAAAAAAATGTATGTTGTCAGGCCATAATGTCGTTGGGGAAGCAGTGTGAAATCTTTGGGTGCAACAGCATAGCAACAGTATGTGGAAATTTCTGTTGACTGCGCACGCATGCGTCCTGCGTGGTCAACCGCGGCGTGTTGCATATCGCGTCGTGAACTATTTTGGTTGTTATCGGTTTCCGCTCGATGAAGAGCAGCGGCGCCTGTGGATTGCCAGCGTGTACCTTCTCGCTGTACATCTCATCACTTGGCGTGTGAAGTGAAACATAGCGGTGCTCGTGTATGGCCAAGCCCATCCTACCCCATGCAACCCCGTAACTTCAAGTTTCCGATCGTTATGCGATATTTCCGTCAGTCGCCGGCATCGTTCTCACGCATTTCTGGTCTGTGTGCTGTGCTATTCCACCGTTAGCCTCCTGCGTGGGACCGATGGCGTGGCTGAGGACAACGATCACTGCCGTTGGCACAAATCAACATGATAATGCATGAGCTTTGTGCTTCGGCCTCTTCGGCACGTGAAGCAGTGATCATGGGAGTTTCCTACAATAATTACTTGAGCGAGCTCTGGCGCCGAGATTGTTCAACCAACAGGGGAATGATGGGCAGTGCATGAATTTGTCTTAACTCCGTGCTTGGGTCTTCAGATGTTCTTGGGGCTTCGATCATTACGCTGTATCTGCACGGGCCTGAATTTGCCTAAATTTCAAAGCAATTTATATATTTTTTAGTGCAGAGGGTAATACTAGCTGTTTGCAGAGTATATATAATACTACTCTGCAAACGAGCATAAAATCGCTGCTAGTTGCAGTGGTTCCACTTGTCAGTGTGTCAATGGCGTAATGGTTTCAATATCGGACTTCTATGTTAGAGGTCCTGTGTTCGAATCCTGCTGTCGGACAATATGCACAAATTCTAGCAGGTGAGGCGTCAATGCATATCCGCTTGAAAATAATTGTGTGGATGACACCATTTACGAGATATGCGCTGTCAAACATGCTGTAAACATGCACTGCCGTTCCACTTACTTCCTTAACAAAACGTCGTTCTATATTCTTTGAAGCACGGAAGTAACTGGAACTCCAATGGAGTTCTCCGCTAAGTTCGGGAATATCTCGAAATTGTTGTAATCCAGAGAATTCGTTCCAATTGTATCCGCCTTGCGGACTCCCCGGCTAGAATTTGTAAGTCGCGGTATGTGCCATAAGGTAATTAGTGGATTTTTGTTCATTAGTCCATTATGCATTTCAATTTCTGTCTGGAATTCATGTCCGCCTCTTCGAGTAGACCAGCTGATGGACTATAATTGTGCTATCTGCCAGAGGCAATTCAAACAACAAAACTTTGTTTGAAAGTGTTCGCTGAAACACCCGATATAATCTAATTATATCGATGTGGACTGACTGATCATTGGTCGCCGTCATATGTCGTGCAGTCGCCCTCTTGCGCAGGTGTCTTGACTCCACACGCCTTCTCTGCGCAGTTTCACGTGACCTTGTGGTCCTCCGTGGCTTTTTTTTTTCTTTTTGCGATCCCGCCCGTAGCGGCCACATAGCTAGAGAGACCTTCGGCACGAATGTGCTATACATTCAATTGCTGTATACAATAGCAACCTCATCCTCACGCCTCAACGACCACGGGCCCTTTGAAGAGCGCTTATGCTCGACTATGTGGTGACCTGTTTGCTGCGACACAAAATTTCCTCATGTCAATTGTCATGGCAGTTCACTCGCTTTTTATTCGTGATCGCCACTCGCAAGAAATGCCCTCGTCACGAAACAGCTGTAGCCTGCGCCCTTGCGACATTGGACGGGAAAAAAATCTTGTTTTCCTGCACATGCTGTTCGCTCTGATCCGGGCGCCGCCTACGTGAACTGAGAGCTCGACGAAGCGCATTTTTTTACAAGTTATTTATGCATTACACATACTTAATTATACACGGCACCCTCCTGTGAGGCGTCGAGTTAAAGTACGAAAAGCATTTTTTTTTTCACTGGCGACCTGAAGAAAACACCGAAAATTGTAATGAAGACAGTCATGAAATGGAAGCATTACTTGGAAACGGTCCTGTACGCTTCATTTGATAACTTGACCGTGTCTAGCACGACACAGCGTAGTTTGGCAAATGAACATTCTCGCCACATTCGCATACTTGCCTCATAACGCTGGGTTTTTCCTGGGCATGCAGTTTTCGATGTAACACGTACTGCACCCGTTAATTATGCTTCTCCTGTAGGCACGGTCTGTTTGACGGCATTGAAAACTGTACGAACTCTACGGATGCGTGAATATTTGAAATTTCGGATACAAATCGAATTGTCCCAGGTATTCTATTCGTATTCGAATCGAGAAATCACTATTCAAAGAGGTCGAATATTCGTTTCTTTCGAGAGAGAGAGAGAATAATATGAGAATATTATGTGAGTGTAGCTTTGGAGAGGCGTCCTCATTCCATAACGCCCTGAGCGGGGGCCGCGTCCTGGGCCCTTGCAATAAGCCATTGCTGATCCTCGAGGTCGGAGCTGACCAACGCTCTCTCCCAGTACTCGTTGGTATGATAAGGGTTGGGATGGGTTATTGACGGATGTCTACCACCACCTACTGTATGCCAAATGGACCCGAGTTCTCCGCGGAAGTGGCATCGCGGAGAGAATGGTGTATAGGCCTATGAGGTGATTTCTGGTTGGATGTGCAACAAATAAAAGCACCTAATTATTGGAGCCTCGAGGGAGACAGAACTATGTGTATGTGAGGGCTGTGTCGAATGATTATGCTGCAGGGCAGCTGGAGTCGCTGCACAGGGGCAGCAGTTCCAGAGCAATCGTGTGGGCCTGCAGATAACTATACAGCTCAATATTGTTGTTGAGCAGCAGCGCGCACTAAAGACGAAAGACACACATGGGCAAGTTAAAAAAAATACTATTCGTTAGTACTTGCCGATGCCCTTCGTCTTTTGTGTGCGTTGCAGTTTAACAATATGCAGTTACAAACTCGCCCAACTTTCAGTACTATTGCAAATACTTCTCAATAATTTCGAGCTATTCAATAAGAATGCGAGCTCGCTTTTCAGGCACCCCGTTTACGAATCTATTCCTATATGTTATTTGGCCAGCCTCACCATGCTTAATTGTATCCCTTTAATGCAAAGTGTGATGCTGCATATACTCTCTCACTTCTCTCCTTCAGCGAACACAATAATGTGCGTATATCTCGTAACATATGCTGCTCCTTTGTTTCGTAACTGTCGTTACCACGGTTCCCCAGATAATTGACAGCCGTTTATTATTTACAAGTTGCTCGTTAGTCTGGACCTCCCATTGCGGATGTGCACAATGCCCTCTGGAGCTCCCTGCGTGTGGCCCGTTATCCTCTTGACAGCTGTAATTATCCGTGACCGCCCTCAAAAGCGTTGCAGAAACGCAGCGCTTCTATTTCTACTAACGTGCGTGTCCAGAGGGGACGTAGATATAACTATAGAGAGGAGGGAGTAGAAAAGGCAGTTCCCATATAAGGCGCGGGGGGGAGGGGGCATGGTTACGTCAGAAGGCAAGGAAACCCTACTACTACTACGCCGTCTTCTCTCGCGCGCGAGGCTCGGAGTGGAGAGGCGAGACAGAGGGAGGATTTACTACGGCGGCTGCCGCTTACGGCGCGGCCGCCCTATCTTGAAAGCTATCTGCGATGTGAACAAGAGTGCGCCCAGTGGCCGCTAGCTTCGTATGCGCTGTGCTTTCGACGTTTATTTCCCTTTGAAGCGAGAAACAGCACGAAGAGCAATTCGCTCGCTGCCGCCGCCGCGCTTATCGTGCTTAATTTGCTATCACAATCGATGCTTCGCCTTTCGGGCGAAACTGCGACTGCCAATCAGAACGTCAGCGGCAGATGAAAGGGTCATGTCCACTAAGAGGACACTTACAGAATACTTCCACAGCTTTCTATACTACACATCATGAGCGTCACTGTAACGTAGAATTGGAGAATGAATGTGCCTGTGCAGCAAAATATTCGGCGCAATTCTCGTCACATTTTGGTCTTTCCATAGAATCGCGTTACGCCAAAAGACAGCGCGAGCAGTGTTTGTCTGCGAATGTGCCGTGGCATATGTGTGGCCTGTGTACGAGTTGCTCCGCTGTGTGTTTAAGAAGTACTTGTTTGTCAATGCGCTGCTGCGTTGTGACCGTCGCAACATGATGATGTGAATCAGGTAGCGCCAGTAAGGTTGTTTACTTTGAGTGTGTGTGAATAACGCATTTTGTGTTTGAAGGCTTACGTTCACATTGTGAAGAAATAATTTTGTGTAAGAAGGCTGCTTATGTTTGCGTTAAGTTGTCTGCGTACTTGCATCCGGTGGACTCTGCATGTGCTAAGGAAAGCTTAGGGGTGCTGTTTCTCGCAAATATCATGCATAATGTGCATTAAGCTTTACCACGCGTACGTGGTTTGCCAGGCGACAATGAGCGCAATTTGTGTCTAATCGTATCCATCGCTTCGCTTGCCTGGCGTTGGCATGTTCGTTTGGAGAAGGAGGAACCGTTTTTCTCATGCTTGAGGGAGGAAAATTGTTCTATGTTAAATAAGAACATAGGGGACATCGCCGTTTCTCCCTTAATGAAGCAAGGATCACACTTTCTACAGCGAAGCTGTTAAGTGTTACTTTATCCCCAGGATCGTGCCCGTGTATTAAGAGGAAGCTTTAGCTCGGGCCCAACTCCGACGCGGCCTATTCAAATACATGTAAATACGCAAAAACGTTTTTCTGAGATAACCCCTGGACCGATTTTAATGAAATTTGTTGCTTTTGAGAGAGAAAGATAAATTCTAGTGACTGTTGGAAGCGGAATTTTGATTTAGGGCTTGAATTTTGTTAAAGAGATTTACAAAATTTCAGAAGTTTGAAAAAAATAGAAGCACGAAGTTTACAAACTAATAGCTCTGCATCAAGAACAGATATCGCGGTTCTGTAAACGGCATCCATTAGATCATTCAAAGCGGACAAATTTCATATGTCATTTTACATCTTACGTGAGTTTGTTACGTTGTTTGTGAGGGTTCTGCAAAAGTTGTAATTACATATTAATAAGGTTTTTGAGATTCATGTATAAGATGTCAAATTTGTCCGCTTTAGATGTGCTATTAGGTACAATTTACAGAATTGCGGTATCACCTATTCTTGCTGAGTTACAGAGTTGTAAACTTGATAGTTTCGTTTTCTGAAAATTTGCAATTTGATTGCAATTTGCAATTTGCAATCAAAAATTGACGACCTAAATCGAAAATTCAACACCAACAGTCACTAGATTTTAAGTTTTTCTTTTAAATGCAACAAACCCCGTAAAATTTGGTGCTGTGGTTGCCGAGAAAAACGAATTCTCCTTTTACATGCATTTAGATAGGAGCACCCGAGCTAAAGCTTCCTCTTAACACCAAACTATCATTGTCACGATTGGCTCCAGCGACGTCTTCTTCCACAGCTGGCTCTTTGGCGCCCCTCAGCGTTACCGCGCGAACGCGCTCGTGCCAATGCTCCCGCGTTCGTCGTCATTAATTAATTGATTTACGCAAAGACGTAAACAATTTTACAGCGAAGCTGTTAAAGGGACCCTGAAACGATTTTGACGATTTTCTACAAACATACTGAGTCGTTAGAGTAGGTCCTTCTGATCATTAATTGACACATCTAAGTGCTCCGCGTAAAGCGTGTAATTTATTACAAGGTTTTAAAAATGCACATCGCTGCCGATCGCAGCGCACTGCTCGGCGGAATTTTAAGCCGCCCCTACCCATATGACCGAAATCACCCATACGACGTCAGTGGGGCGAGCTATCCGATTGGCTGACCAGGGCGCGTGATCGATAATCTTTCCAACTTTATGGTAAACAAATGATCTTCGTAATAGTTGGAATGTTTGTTAATTTGTTTTTATGAAAAGAAAGTAACGTAAAGAGAATGCACAACAACAATTTTTCAGTACACTTAAGCACTTCCGGCACACAGCAAGTGTCGTCTGCTTGTGTTTCAACGTACTGCATATTGACGAGAGTTCCGCGGTCAGAGTCGGTCTTAGTCCTTTCGCGAACACTATGATTCGACTTTGTTGCCTTGTGGACTGTAAACGTAGCGATTGACAATATGTCAAGCTGCGACATCGTGTCCCTCTGCAAGGCAGCGTACGAATTGGCTGCTGCGCATCGGACTGCCGCTATCCGATCGGCGCCAGGATTTGCGCGTATGTGGCCGTCACTTTACACCGGAAGATTACTAACGCAATAGCGTTTCGCGAGTCCGGTATTAGGGCAAACGCAAGCGCAAGGGGACAGAATCTGGCCGCTTGACTGTGCTGGAACGGGGTGAGCCATGAGATGAGCAGAAGGGCAAATGTGAGTGGTCTGCACGGTGCAGCCACCTGGTGGCACAGAGCTCAACCATACACAGCAGCAGCAACAAAGTGTATTCTTTGCTGCTGGTGTGTATTTTTCGCAGGAGTGTAATCAACACCTTGTTTTTATAAATGTTTAGAATGTTTTACACTTGGTTAGAGCAATATTAGCGCTTTGTCTGACTGGTTAAGCGCTGCGCCAACAAGTGTCTGGACCGTGCTGACCGATCAGGCTGCTCACGTACGTCTACGCTAAAGTTCCTTCATCCGCTTGAGTTTATGCCTCCAGTCATTTGCCGAAATGACCAGCTTGCCTGTGGTTACTGGAATACCGGACACGTTCGGCGCTACGACAGAATGTTCGCAACGCACGCTGCTTCGATAGCTCTTGGTCGACGGCCAAGCGGCTAGCGGAGAGGTCTCGCGCGGGAGGGGGCGTGCTCCAAAACAACCGGAAGTGGACAATGTGACGTCGCATCGTGACGCAGTACCAGTGAAGGCGGAGCTTAGCGCCGCTCGCTCGGCGAGCGAGTTGAGGAGGAAAAGCATGGCTAGGGAGGAGGGTAACTTCTAATCGCTTGTAGCTCCATTAATACGTAACGCTTCACTTAAATTGTGGTGCGAATGTTCTAGTTAAGCTGCACCCTACGCGCCTACAAAATTTGTCCGAACCGTTTCAGGGGCCCTTTAAAGGCTAGTTCATCCAGGATCGTGTTCGTGTGTAGGCACAAAACTCCCCATACGTGAGCCGATCCCGAAGATAGTGCAATGCGGGGCTGACCCGCGGCCGAGGTGCAATTAGCCATTATGGGGCCCACATATTTAGCCATTAAGGGGCCCACACTGGTCATCCTTCTTCACATAGGGCTATGAGTTTTTTTTTTAGCGAATCATATAGTGTGGAAGTCGTGTAGTGCATAACTGTAGCTGCATGTGAAACCTGTTGGCTATTCACTGGAATAGCAAGTGGAATCAATGGGTCTAAGCATGCTTTGCATCCTTTAGAGAAAATGGTGTTATGGCAACACAAGCATTCATAACATGCGTGTTTTGGTTTGTCGAAATGCCTTTTTAGGGTGTAACGGTGTTAGTTGTAGACGCAATAAAAACGCTTAAAGGTGTAAATCGATTTAGTATTCCTTTCTTTAAATTTATTGACACAGGCAGAATTTATTATTTTACGTTGGAGAAAGTATGTAGCTTAGCCGAGCATACGGCTACAGAATGTTACGTTTCGCCTACGACGCGCGCGGTATAGCCGGCGCGGATGCAACGGACGCCGGGGCTTCGTTCAAAGCGGCGGACATTTTGGCCCGTTCGGAGCTGCCGCAAAGCCTCCCCGCCAAGCGCGTCCAGGCGTGTTTCAGTGCCACGTGTCTTCGTGTGTGCGTGTGTGTGTGTGTGCCCACGCTTGTCAAAGCGCGGCAGCCGGGGAGAGGAGCTCCCCAAGTGTGAAGCGAGGAGGTCTGACCGGCGCCGGCTTGGCGGATGCGTCACTACACTCGTCTCAACGTGTCTCTCAGCCTGTCCGTGCCCGCCGTCACGTGGTCTCGTCACGAGGCCTTCCTCTTGCCCTCAACTCCGAGAGTATAAGAGCAGCTGCCCCCGGACGCCAAGAGAGAGGCTCCGATTTCTTCTGTTGAGTAACGTGCACTCCCGTCTCTCCACTTCGGTCCACCTGACCGGCCGCTCTTTTGCGATGTTAGAATAAACAAGTTGTTCTGTTACCAGTCGACTCATGCTTTGCCGGGACCTTCGGATGCTTCCAGTTGTGCCCCAGGCCGCCAGGCCAACGCTACCCTCGGGGCTTGCGACCCATTTGCAATAACGGGCGTCAGCACTGAGATTCCAACAACTCGTGCCAGCGGTGCGATACACAACAGCTGGTTGCCAGCGGTGAGATCGCGACAACGGAGGCCAGCAGCGAAGATATGCGGTTGACTGTATGCTGAGCAGCACAACGACCATCCGGGAGCAGTGCAACGCGTGCGTCTATTTGTCGTACAAAAATCCCTCACGTGACCTGATCCTAGGTGCCTAGGGACAGCATTGTTTAGGGATTTTTGAGAAGGCGCGATGCTGGCGCCGAGCGACGCCGTGGCGTGTTCGTCCTCGGCGTGATCGTTCTCTGGACCGCGCGTTCTTCAACATTGCTCATGTGATGGTGCGTGCGTTGCTTGTGTGTTGGTTTGGTTGGTTGTAGGTTCTGTGTTACTTGGCGGAAAGCCGTGAGTAGTGGCGGTGCGGCAGTGCGGCTTTGGCCTCGGTGAGCTCTGGCAGTACAGAATCTGCGTTGTGTGACCCGTGCTTTCTTGAGAACCCGGCGGTGCATGGTCACAATTGAAATATCGAAGTGGCCTAGCGCCTCGGCAGCGAAGTTCTGCGAACCGCGATGTGGCGTCGCCGTGTCCGACTTTGCTTAACTGACATCGAGGGATGTTCTGCTCGCTGCAAGCCATGTAAATGCAACTGCGTCGACCGCCCACTGTTCAGCGCTGAATGTGTGTTTGGTGTGCTGTGCTTGAAACGAGTGATGCAGCCGTGCAGCGGGGGTGGCGGAGGAGCAGAGTGGCTTACGGGCTCCGTTTGCGCGTCCACAGACATGTGCTCCCGTCTTGGTCTCATTAGCGGCTGTCGCGGGATTGTGGTGTGCTAGCTCCTTGCCTAGTATGAAGTTTACGACGCTAACACACAGCATGTTAACGTTTTTCCGCGCTATATGTCATTTGCATGACGGCCGACTTGAAAACGAGACATATAGTGTTCTTTGCGTTTGTGTGTTGTAAATTGCTTTCTATTGTGGAAGTTCTGGGAGTCTTATTACGCAAGGAGTGCGAACGTAAGCATAAACACATATGTGTGTCTGAAATTTTGAATTACCCATAATACCCTTTACGACTGATAAGTAGGCTACACGGCCTGTGTGAATCAGCTACCGTATGTTGCGACGCTCTTTCGTGTGGTCGAATGATGCATGGTGCGCGTTTATTCCTGTACTGTTGTAAAAACCATGTTTATTCACTCAATACAAATGTGCGGCTTCTTCGCCGCAGTACAGCTTAGTTACGCGGTGAAGCATACTAGAAGTGGGAGGTGGCCGCTGTCAGCCAGCATAGTATGTCCACTTAGGTGACCTGAGAGGCGGCGGGTGCGCGAGTGTATAATTTAAGAACTCTTATTATGTCCAGTGACAGTGGAGATCATTAACTGTAGCACCAAAGTAGTGGACCACTACCAGAGCAAAGGCATGTAATATGCCCATTTCAATTCTTGTGCTTATGGCAGTCTTATTTTTTTACAGCAATAGCTGCTATGGGCTAACTCCCCTGGTTGTTCTGATGTCTAATGGTGTTGTCACTGGAATTCCCCAATTTCTTGCTAGAATATTGCAAATAACGTTCTCACTGTGCTGCGAGGATTCAAACATACAATCAAAAGAGTGGCAGTCCACAATTCTACATTTCAGCCACTCTGCTGAAAGTACAGTCGTGGTGAATACTGATCCCGGAGAGCGTCATCTAGCCAACAGGTGCCTAGATTGGCTAACACCTGCTCAATGTCTGCATACTGTATATAGAGCTGGCATCCACACCTTCAAGTTCTTACACATCACCTTCCCACTTGTGTAGGCAGTCCTATGTCAAGTTTTCTTCTTGCATGTGATGACAATGATTGGGTGCATCTGCTTCATTAATCTTCTAGTGCTTGGCTTCTCAGATTTACTGGATGGAGCTGTTGGTGCCTTCTTTTCCTCAAGCAAAGCGCGAGACATAGCAATGCGTAGCCCAATAGAGATTTGAGAAAACCAAAACGAATTCAGCAGTAAGCTAAAGGGCTGTTTTGGTGTAGATCAGTGGCTAAGTCCGGATATGAAAGAGGAGGAAGAAAAGCCGAGTCTTTCCACTTCAACACTGAAGCACAACTCCCACAAATAAATAGGACTCTTACTTATTTTACTTTTTTGAGGAGATTACCGACTTGCATTGGCAAGTGTTCACTTCAGCAAACACTGCATGAAGTAAGCTTCCTGTGCATATTTCACCAGCTACTGCATCACTGTTTCACATTATGAGTGAAACTGCAATTTTCTTTATGCCACAACTTGCCCAATTTTGTGTTTTGCAGTGGGATGTTAGCAGTGCTAATAAGGCACCTAAATACTCATGAATATTAGTACAGAGAAAAAAAAGTAAGAAAGCAGTGGCTTTTTGTGCGTAGACTATGCATACACCTAGTGCTCTTATGGTCATTTTTTCCCTATCCGCTCAGCCATTCTAAACAAGAAAAGTTTGTACACAATTAGTTTATACACAGACCACAACTAAAGCAAAGGTATCGTTGGTAAGCAAAGTATATTTATTCGGTGACATTTTCTGCAGCCCTGCTATTGAGCTTTCCTTCCTTCCTTTTCAGCTGTGCAGGTTCATTAAGAAGTGATGATACAGTTTGACAATTTTAATCGCTGAAAGACTTAGCGAAACCTTTTTCGGGTTGTTTTTTCTTGGTTTCAGACTCTGCACATTGCATTTTAAGGCGTGTTTTCTGTGTTTGTTGCTTTTTCTTTACGGGTAGGGCATGTCAACATTTTTTACACCATTTCAAGTATGTGGTGCCATAGACTGTTCTTAGATGGAGTCTTGCCCTTTCATTCTGTACAATATGATGTAGGTTTTTTGTGTCCAAGGCCGTTTTACAGCGTGATTGTAGCATTTTGCTAAGTTTTGCCTCTGTCACCGAAGCTTGAAAGATTGCTACCCACTGGTGGTGGTATGACACGTCACGTTTCTTTTTCAATAAAAGGAAGTCTGTCACTTATCCTGTGCACTAGTTGCCTTTTGTCTCTTTGAATTGCAATTTGTTGCCTATATTTGCTCTTTTGTTGCATTTCAGATTAGGAATGGCTATCATAATTGACATTTAACCATATTGCACACAATGTGGATGATATGTAATTGCAATATATGGCCACCATAAATATAATAGAAGTTAATAATTCAAGAATAGTGCCTTTGCATGGTGGTGCAGCCATGCATTGTGGCTATAAGGTACCAGTGCTGCAGATAGCACTGCTTGTGCAGAATGTAGTTCAACTCTACTACTTTCAAACATTGTTTTTATCTGCATTTGTATCGCTCCAGTTTCTGTGAACAACAGACATCTGGTGGAAGGGTGGCTTGCACCTGCAGTTGGGTCCAATGAATAGCCAAATTTCTGCCCGTTTTCATGTTATTAGCATGTTAGTAAAGGCAGTCGTTTTTATAGTAGCCTGTTTGCCCAGTGTAGAAGCCGCTGCAGGGTGTCAGGATCTCATACACATCTTCAGCTTTGCAGGGGACACAGCATCTGGCACATAGTTTGTCACATGCCATGTATTTGGGGCAAGTTGAGTTCACTCACTAGCAAAGGGAGAACCAAGCTTGTCGGATATGAAGTAAACCGCCTGTATACTCAGTGGCCTTCATTTCGTGTGACATATGTGGTTATAGCGACCCTTGTTTTAAGCACTTCTTGTCCAGCAGCGGTCGTTTGCTTTTGAAACACTCAGGATAGCTTTCAGCAAGCTGGACAGGAATAACACTGAAAAACCAGCAGATGTTAATTGTCACACTTATCATGCGAAGCTTCGTACAGTATGATGAGGGTGTAAATAAATGAGGGTGTTCCTCAAGGCCTTGTAGCACATGTTACGAGTTTGGAGCAACATGATGTATAGCACTTTTTTGATCGCATGCTATAGGTTTAGCAGGTGTGGCCATGGTTGAAGTGCAGTGCAAGGTCAAGAAAACAGATATCTATGAGCAGCACCCTGGTAAGGAGACTCTGGGAAATCTAGTGGGAAGCCTGTTGAACATCTGGTTGACCCACTTGCTGGCTGCACCAGGCAAAGTATGATAAAGAGAAGGAAGTCATCAACACATCAAAAGGTTTTTACATATAAACACTGTGCTAAGGTCATAACATGCCAACAAGTCTTAGTGCGCAGGCTATGCACGACCAACTACATATGCCTTCTGTTCGGACATTGCTCATTGTAACTAACAAGGATGGAGTGGACAAAAAAAGAACAGCAGCTCCATTAATTTAGTTTTACTGGTATCGACAGTGTTTTGTAAGCGTACATTGCCATACTCCCCAATGCCTTCTTGGGTGACATCAGCAAAGACCAGCTTGAGGCAAGGGGTAATAGACGTCCTTACAAGCTAAAAATGCATGAATGCATGGAGAGCACATTGTGTCCAAAAAGTAGGCACTTCACAGGGGCACTGGAGAAGGAACAGATTATTAACAGTGGGCAAAGACAAGCTACTAAACACCCAACACTGTTGCCATGTAACGACCTCTGAAACAATCCCTCTTAAAGAGGAAAACATCTTTGTGTATCCATAAAGAGGGCAGATGGGCAAAGCCCCTTCAGTAATGCTGCCAGCTTCAAAAGCCCACTTTGCACGTCCTGAATACTTCCTTCTTACGACTTTGCTGGGTGCAAGCATTCTACTGTCCAAAAGCTGTCATTGAGAGCCCTGTTGGTTTGGTGGCAATAAAGTTCAGAAGCAATTGCAACAAACCTCGCTTCCTAGTTGGCCTGGATGTTCACGGTGCTTATGAAGCAGCACCATGAGGCAAGCAAGGTGAACGGATGCCTCCAAGCCCTTGTTCGTTTATCACAAACAAGGGCTGTTCTGTTATTAACAACCATGAGACTTGAAACCAACAAGCTCAAGTTTGGCACTCGCATGGTTACTGCGGAGGATCCATAAAAACAGAAAACTCAAGGGAAAGGATAAAGCACCATTTAACACTTAGTATTGCTACAGCCCACCCCCTTCTTTTATTTTGTCTGGTCGTGCTACATCTTTTTACTATATATAGGCATGAACTTAGGTGATGTTCCCAATCAGTGTCCAATATTTATATACACTATGTGCTGGTTCAATGAGGTTCGAAACACTGCAATGGAAGCTTCAAGTAGAAAAGGTGCCTGGAAGAAAAAAAAAGGCTGTGCTGCAACCATCTTGGCAACATCTTGTCCCCTTAATAAAAATTGTGCTTTCATATCAACTTGAGCCCTCCAGTTTAGAGTAAAGTACCAGTGCACTTATGAACAATGAATCAATTCTCAAAGAGCATGTGCAGTCCAGCCAAAAGCAGGGGCAAGAATCCGCATTGTGCTCCTGCATTCAAGGTGAATAACACGTACCATAATGGCGAATGTGCTTTAGTAAGCTTCATTGCAATATTAATTTGTAATGTACTAAGAATTGTCAGTGAAGCTTACCACGAGCACAGATGCACTTGCAAATTATGTCACAATTGAAAGTAATGAACACAGTGTAAACCTATATGCCCTTTCCACTCTTAGTATGCTTTACTGCACGATGCTTATTTACACCCCTGTATTTCGGTGTAGCAAGCTACAAAAGAAATGTTGCATAATTAGGCTTTTTACGATTATCTTTCTCGCAACACACTATTATTTCGCGGTGAAGCCTAAGCAATGTACTGCGGTGAAGCATACTAAAAGTGAAAAGAGGCCACTGTCACTGGACACAATAAAAGTTCTTTAATCATACACTCACAAACCCGCCGCCTCTCAGGTCGCCTAAGTGGACATACTATTCTGGCTGATAGTGGCCCCCTCCCACTTTTAGTATGCTTCACCGCGTAACTAAAACGTACTGCGATGAAGAAGGCGTACATTTGCATTGAGTGAATAAACAAATGGTTTTTACAACAGTAGAGAAATAAACGCGCACCATGCATCATTCTACCACACGAAAGAGCGTCGCAACATACGGTAGCTGATTCACACAGGCCGTGTAGCCCACTTATCAGTCGTAAAGGGTATTATGGGTAATTCAAAATTTCAGACACACATATGTGTTTATGTTTACGTTCGCACTCCTTGCGTAATAAGACTCCCAGAACTTCCACAATAGAAAGTAATTTACAACACACAAACGCAAAGAACACTATATGTCTCGTTTTCAACTCGGCCGTCATGCAAATGACATATAGCGCGGAAAAACGTGAACATGCTGTGTGTTAGCGCCGTAAACTTCATACTAGGCGTGGAGCTAGCACACCACAGTCCCGCGACAGCCGCTAATGAGACCAAGACGGGAGCACATGTCTGTGGACGCGCAAACGGAGCCCGTAAGCCACTCTGCTCCTCCGCCACCCCCGCTGCACGGCTGCATCACTCGTTTCAAGCACAGCACACCAAACACACATTCAGCGCTGAACAGTGGGCGGTCGACGCAGTTGCATTTACATGGCTTGCAGCGAGCAGCACATCCCTCGATGTCCGTTAAGCAAAGTCGGACACGGCGACGCCACATCGCGGTACGCAGAACTTCGCTGCCGAGGCGCTAGGCCACTTCGATATTTCAATTGTCACCACCGCCAGGTTCTCAAGAAAGCACGGATCACACAACGCAGATTCTGTAGTGCCAGAGCTCACCGAGGCCAAAGCCGCACTGCCGCACCGCCACTACTCACGGCTTTCCGCCAAGTAACACAGAACCTACAACCAACACACAAGCAACGTGCGCACGATTACATGAGCAATGTTAAACAACGCGCGGTCCAGAGAACGAACACGCCACGGCTTCGCTCGGCGCCAGCATCGCGCCTTCTCAAAAATCCCTAAATGATGCTGTCCCTAGGCACCTAGGATCAGGTCACGTGAGGGATTTTTGTACGACAAGTAGACGCACGCCAGTGCAACGAGCCCTGTGTGATGACTGGTTGCCTGCAGCGGAACGACTGCGCTGAATTCTTGGCTGCGAGGTTTGGTGAGTGCGGGACTTTCTTCTTCTGAGTTTTGCCAGGCTTTTGTTAGTGTCAGAAACAGAGCTGGTAATTGTGGTTGTCGTTGCTGCCGGGTTAGTTTGCGGCAAGACAATAGTAGGCAGTAGAGAAAGCAGCATTCAGAGCAGCCATGGATTTGAAGTCGTTGCGCAAACCGAAATTGCTGGAGCTTGCAAGAGAGTTGGGTCTGGATGTCTCAGAAAAACTCAGAAAACCAGAACTGCTAAGGGCTATTCTTGAGTTAGAAGCTGAGGATGACGAGCTGTCGGAATGCCTTGAGACCATTGAGGAGAGGGAGACGGCAAAAAGACAGGAGCGCGAACTTAAAGAACAGAAAGAGAAATATGAGCGTGAACGAAAAGAACAGAAAGAAAAAGAAGAGCGTGAACGTAAAGAAAAAGAGCGAGAGCAACAAGAAAAAGAGCGCGACCGTCAACACGCTTTGGAAATGAAGCGTCTCGAGGTAGAGATAGAACGCGCTCGTAATGGAAGTCAGGCACACGGTGCAGGAGAACGAGTATTGTTCAAAATGACTGACCTGATGCGGCCGTTTAAGCTTGGAGAGGACATTGGTTTGTTCCTGGTTAACTTTGAGCGAACGTGCGAGAAGCAGGGGTTCTCTCGGGAAACGTGGCCACAGCGCTTGCTCACTTTGTTACCCGGCGAGGCGGCCGACGTAGTCGCTCGCTTGAATAGAGGATTTCGACAACAGAGGAACAGAGGATTTCGACAAAGTGAAATCGAGTCTGCTAAAAAAGTACAGGCTGTCCGCGGAGGCGTTCCGTCGGAAGTTTCGGGAAAATGAGAAAGGCAAAAGTGAGTCATATACAGAGTTTGCCTACAGGCTTATGTCAAACATGCAGGAGTGGCTCAAAGAAGAGAAAGCGTTTGGTGACCACGAGAAAGTTCTGCAGTGTTTCGGGCTGGAACAGTTTTATAGTCGGTTACCTGAGAACGTGCGGTACTGGGTCTTGGATAGGCCAGACGTTAGTATACGGTGGCTCGAGCCGCTGAGCTAGCCGAGGAGTTTGTGACGCGTCGGGCTCGCGGAGCTAAGGACGGTCAAAAGGGTGAATTTGGCTCCAAGTTTGAGAGGCCGAAGTTCACGCCCATGAGAAAGCGGTTCGAGACGAGGCAAGCGCGCGTGTGTTATACGTGCCAGAAGCCGGGTCACTTTTCGGCGCAGTGTCCGACCGAACGTAAGGAGACGGCGGCAACCGAAGCCGAACGCAGAAAGCGGTTCGAGACGAGGCAAGCGCGCGTTTGTTATACGTGCCAGAAGCCGGGTCACTTTTTGGCGCAGTGTCCGGAAACAAAAACAAAAGTCGTGTTTTTGTCATTATGCAGCACTGACGAGAACATGAAGCTTCTTGAGCCTTACATGCGAGACCTCCTCGTGAACGGGAAAGAGTGCCGAGTGCTTCGCGATTCCGCAGCTACAATGGATGTAGTTCACCCCTCCTACGTAGAACCCGATATGTTCACGGGCGAGTGTGCATGGATCAAGCAAGCCGTGGAAACTCATAGCGTGTGTCTTCCCGTAGCAAAAGTGCTTATTGAAGGACCTTTCGGAGCGCTTGAGACGGAGGCCGCAGTGTCATCTATGCTGCCCCCCCAGTACCCGTACCTATTCTCGAACAGGTCCGATCACCTCCTGCGCGAGAAGGGGCTTTTGTTTGGTGAGGCTAGCGTTCAGGCCTTAACCAGATCAAAGGTTCGGGAGCTCGCTGCAAAGGCGGTAGTTGCGGGGCCGACGTTGTCGAACGATGAGAAAGGGTCAGAGGCGCAGCAAGCTGATATTCAGAGCACGCCCGAACTGAATAAAATTGAGCCTGTAGCGTTGAAGGCACCAGATACTGGAGAGGAAATTCCCGATGCGGGAAAGTTGGAAGAGCTATCTGCAGATTTGCTCATCGCGCCTACGTCAGACGGACTTAATAGGTTGCTAAAAGTCAGCCGGTCGGCTTTGATAGCCGAGCAAAAGAAGGATGGCAGCCTAGAAAACATACGCTGCATTGTCAAGGAAGGTATCGCCAGAGTCCTTCCATTTTTTTTCTGGTCACGAAACTGCCGCCTCAGTTTCATATAGAGCCAGCGCCCGCCGCTAGAGGCGCAACCGTGCATGAGAGGGCATGCGAACGCCGCTACCGCTGTGGTTGTGTGTGGGGCCGCCTCGGTATTTTAGCTTTCTCAACTTCCTGAACCGTCGCGTGAGTTTCACGTAACTATTTTTTACATTGAATATGCTTAAACTACTGCCTGAGCGCGTCTTCTGCCGTGATATGAGCGCCCGGGACGAAAAGAAAGCCGCTCATAACATGGAGCTTGCGGCGGTCTCAGACCAAAAAAGAAAAAAAAGACTGGGATTTTAAGAGCTAGAACCGCGATACGATTATGAGGCACACCGTAGTGGGGGACTCAGGATTAATTCTGACCACCTGGGATCCTTTATAATGCACGTAACTTTAAATAAACGTAAATAAATGTCTGAATGAGATTTAGGTAGGATTAATGCGAGACAAACTTCGCTACTAAATGTCTTTAAATGCATCTAAAGGTCTGCAAAGCGATGCCATTTCTGAATGAGATTTAGGTAGGATTAATGCAAGACAAACTTCGCTACTGAATTCCTTTAAAATGCAGCTAAATTTAAATAAACGGGGGTTTTGCATTTCGCCCACGTCGAAATGCGTCCGCTGTACACGGCCGAGGGGTATCGGTTCAGATTTCTTCATCATCGCCGTTCGCCCCAACACTTCGGTGGGCTCCGCTCTTTAATATTTGCCTGAAATTAAACACCGCGCATTCGCAACAAAGCGCCAGTGGTCCCACTTATCACCAGATGCAAACATATGGGCTGTTGCACCCCCGCTTACCCGTAAGTATAAGCGCCAACTCTCCGTTGCACATAGCGCCATATTGTTCGCCGAGCACAGCTGTTCTTTCTGTTAAACTGTGGTAGAGAAGGACTCTGACTGTGGGCAGTAACTTATAAGGAGATCAAAATAATGAAATTGTTATTGCAAAGGGCTGCTACCGTAGAATACTTAATGACAAAGAATCCGTGCACTTAAGATTTCTCTGCAAAGCCATGCCATTTCTGAATGAGATTTAGGTAGGATTAATGCAATACAAACTTCGCTACTAAATGTCTTCGGTGCGGCTTTGAGCAACGGATTAAGGCGAACGTGAACTGTTAGGACATGCACAGTTGAAACTAGCTGTATTGTAATTAGGCAATTGCCTTAGCAAGCAGTCGTTTAGAAGCGTCAGTAAACCCAGCTTACTGCTCGCTGCTCTATTCACGCTGCTCGTGGTTTCGACGCAGAAACGACGAGACTAGGTATTGTGGTTCCTAATGCGCAACTATTTACAATGTGTTAAAATGCTGCAATCACCGGCCCTGATATTCTTATCATGGTCGAAAAATGAAAAAAAAAAAACTTTATAATTCGATTAAGAAAAGAAATAGAACGTGTTGGTGCAAAGACAACATACAAGCACGATCATTTATGTATCATGTAAAATAAGCGGAGCGAAATACAGACAGCACAGAGGCGTCCAGTCACGAATGGTCCACCATTCACTATGCAAGAAGTTTGTTAAAAGCATGACACTGATATAATAGGCGTAAAAAAACATAAAACGTGCGAGATATGCACTGGGGGGCAGGAAACAAACACCAGCAAACGAAGGACAATAAATACAGAATGCATAATCGATTGTTTCTATAAACAAGAAAGTGTAAAGCATAAGCATTTCATAACACATGGCAAAACAACTCTGAAACGAACACAAGTCGGCACATCACAAATACGGCAATTTTTTTTTAATGGCTTGTTAGAGATACCACCATTCTACTTCTTCAGCTGTTACTTGCAACACGTGTTCGTCATCGTTGTCCCACCCCGCCACTTCAACTAAACAGCCCAGCACTCGAAAAATAGCGCAGCACATGCACAGAACCCACCCGATCACTCAGCTCGCCTCGCACTGCGCACGCGTTTCGGTACGCGAACGATGCCCTCTGTGGCACAGTGGCGCCGCGTCGCGGCATCTTTGGGCAGCATATGAACCTCTCCCATAGCGTGACGGCGGACTTTCGTGACCAGAAAAACATGGAAGGACTCTGGTATCGCCAAGAAAAATGCTCGCTTTGTGGAAAGAGGTGGGGTCCTGTACCGGAAGTATCTAGACCGCAGGGGAGTGGAGTTCGATCAGCTGATCGTGCCTCAGTGCTACCGTCAGGATCTGTTGCGCTTGTCGCATGGGGGTTCGTGGTCCGGACACCTAGGAGTTAAGAAAACTAAGGACCGTCTCTTGCAAGAGTACTATTGGCCAGGGTGTTTTCGGGACGCAGACCACTTTGTGAGGACATGTGACACCTGTCAGCGGGTGGGCAAACCAGGGGACAAATCGAGGGCGCCGTTGAAGTTGGTACCTATCATTACGGAGCCTTTTAGACGGCTCGTTATTGATACAGTGGGACCTCTGCCGGTAACAGCCAGGGGGTACAGACACATTTTGACTGTGATCTGCCCAGCGACAAAGTTCCCTGAAGCAGTGCCGCTTAAAGAACTCAGCTCAGTTGAGATAGTCAATGCACTACTGTCCATATTTGCGCGAGTTGGTTTTCCTGCGGAAATCCAATCAGATCAGGGCACAGTGTTTACTAGCGCTTTGACGACGACTTTTCTCGAAAGGTGCGGGGTAAAGCTGTTACACAGCTCAGTGTACCACCCACAGTCGAATTCCGTTGAGAAGCTCCACTCCGTCATTAAGCGCGTGTTGAGAGCATTGTGGTTTGAACAAACTGACTGGGAGCTGTGTCTGCCTGGGGTGACGTTGGTATTAAAGACCGCGCCGCATGCGGCTACGGGGTTTTCGCCAGCTGAGCTAGTGTACGGTCGCTCGCTGCGTTCTCCGCTTCGCATGCTTCGAGACGGATCACTGCCCTCTCCAAAGGCTGCAGACCATCTCTTCCACAAATGGCCGCCTCCTGCGCTGGAGCCTCGCTTTGCAACAATATTCCTTTGAGGTGCGTTACAAAAAGGGGAGTCTCAACGGTAACGCCGATGGCTTAAGTCGAAGCCCCTAACGTGGGAATCAGCCTCAAAATTGTTTGTTACTGATGTTTTTCTTCCTGAGGCAGGATTTTTAACATATTGCTTTTGTGTAGTGTTTCAAAGTGATGATGTGCTTTCTAGTGCAATTTTCCGATTTGTGGACGCGTTCTGAGTGCTGCTAGACTACTGTAAGGAACTAGGCAGTAGTATAAAAGGGGAAAGAGCCTGGCAGGACTTAGTGAGGGTTGTTTCGTGCTTGCTGACTGAGCGGTTGAGTTTCGGCGTAGTTCTAACGCTTGCTGGGAACGAGAACAAATATGTCAACTCTCCCGAAGTCACTTTGCAGTGTCCTGTGTGAACCTGAACGAGAGAACGAGGCCTTCTCTGTGCGCTGCGCTCAAGAAACGCCGAAGGACGACCGACTTCGGTTATGAGCATCATCAAGCGACATCCCTCCGGACAGCGGATGCAGTCCCCTGACCATCGGGATCTCCTTCCCCCGGCGGGGCGGTCTGTTACGTTTCGCCTACGACGCGCGGTATAGCCGGCGCGGATGCAACGGACGCCGGGGCTTCGTTCAAAGCGGCGGACATTTTGGCCCGTTCGGAGCTGCCGCAAAGCCTCCCCGCCAAGCGCGTCCAGGCGTGTTTCAGTGCCACGTGTCTTCGTGTGTGCGTGTGTGTGTGTGTGCCCACGCTTGTCAAAGCGCGGCAGCCGGGGAGAGGAGCTCCCCAAGTGTGAAGCGAGGAGGTCTGACCGGCGCCGGCTTGGCGGATGCGTCACTACACTCGTCTCAACGTGTCTCTCAGCCTGTCCGTACCCGCCGTCACGTGGTCTCGTCACGAGGCCTTCCTCTTGCCCTCAACTCCGAGAGTATAAGAGCAGCTGCCCCCGGACGCCAAGCGAGAGGCTCCGATTTCTTCTGTTGAGTAACGTGCACTCCCGTCTCTCCACTTCGGTCCACCTGACCGGCCGCTCTTTTGTGATGTTAGAATAAACAAGTTGTTCTGTTACCAGTCGACTCATGCTTTGCCGGGACCTTCGGATGCTTCCAGTTGTGCCCCAGGCCGCCAGGCCAACGCTACCCTCGGGGCTTGCGACCCATTTGCTATAACGGGCGTCAGCACTGAGATTCCAACAAGAAACAAGGTCGCAGGCGGCGTTTCCTTGACTATCAACCGAAATATCTGTACCAATGTATGTGTACGGCTGCAATTTCTCGATGCATGGCAGCTAACCTGTTCGTCAATTGGTTTATGCGTAAGTCTCAAGGTGTGTTTGTTCCTGTTCGGACGCAGCATCTCTAAATAGCTTGCTTGTATAGCTATACAACGAATTCCTTCAGCATGCGAGCCGTTCCTTTTTCTGCTTGCATGGCAGGAGGCCGCTCCTCCCTTGGCCTGTAAAAGATGACGCTTCTGCGGATACCTTTAGGTTCACCGCATGTAATTACATACACGCTACTTTTACAGCCTGTGCGTCGCCTTCTTGGTGGCTGTTTCGAGAGGTCTAAGAAACTGATCTTGTCGTCCCTGCGCGTGTACAACAGCCCGTGTAGTAAGTGCGCAGATCTCTACGCGTGTAATATTGTACGTGGAGACATTGGATGCCACCACTTCGCCGTGGCCGTGCTTCCCTTTGGGCATGGATGAACGAAACCAAAGTTGACAATGCATTCGGCATCATCGAGCAAAGAAAAAGTACATTGGGGAGAGCGTGTCTTCAGGCAAGGCAACCTCTTTCGACTCCGCCCCTCCTTTCCATCGGGGGGCCATCAACGCGTTGACTCGTGGTGAGTAAGCTCTCCATGCTTGCCGGACCTCTTAAGGCATTGTTTGGTTGCTGGTAGTTAGACGCCCTAAGTTAAGCTTGAGTTGAAAGACATCGCTTCGTGTGTCCCCGTCTCTCTCTGTTTAGTGCGAAGCTCGTAGGCGCCCGTTCCTGGTTTGAGCATCGGTTGTTGTTGTTGTTGTTGTTGTTGTAGCCTGCGATGCGTGTGGCTCCTACCCACGTTGGGGGATTGGCCAAGAAATGGGTGGATTATTCAAAATTATTATGGAGCATAAATTTCCTAATAGCTATTGAAATAGCATTGAATAGCGCTTAATTACCTGCTAAATAAAATCAGGAAGGTTATATTGAATGAGTAATAATTAATTTAAAAGTAAAAACAAAAAGAAAGGAATTTAGCAGGGCATTCGTTTAGATTCCGTAAGAAATGTTCGGACAGCGAAGCATGCATCCCTGTGGCTGAATCCCAAAGTGGATGCTCCGAACGAAATAATTGAAGGTTCTGTCAAGTCCAGGCCAATTCTTCGAAAAGGTATTTCCAACCATCTTTTTCTAACCGCAGTAAAGCGGCGACAAGATAGAAGAAAGTGGTGTATCGACTCTTCCTCATTACAAAAAGAGCAGAGGGGGGAGGGAACCAAACCCGACCTGTGTAAATAGAAATTCAGCGAGGGTACGCGGCAGCGTAATTTGGTGAGGCAGACCTCAAGCATCTTTGTGTCACAGGATTCGCTATGCCAGGGAAATGCCAGGTGCTTATACTCTGGAGAAGCAGTCAAATGTGGGTTTGATAAGGCTAATCTTATTGATCGCATCCGAAATCTTGCCGCCGTGATCTGTGCTGTCACTGGTAGAATAGGAAGAACAGGGCCGGATAGTGATGCATTTGCCAGTGAATCAGCAGTTTCATTAAAAAACAAACCTTTATGCCCTGGCACCCAAATCAAATGTATCGGTGTCGGCGCCGGCGTAACCGCGCGAAGGCGCTCGTGCCACTTCTCGCGCGTTCGTCGTCTTCTTCTACAGCTGGCGCCAATGCCGCCTCTCCCTCTGCGAAGGCGCTGACGGCACTGGCCCTCTGCCAGTCGGTGCGGTGATGTTGGTCTCAAATTGTTTGCCTCAATATATTGCGAAACAAAAACATGCATAAAACGGCGCTCGAATTTCGCATTAAGAACTGTCGTAATCGTCGGACATTTTTGCCCTTCTTTATAGCAGGCCCTTGGCATGGAGGAAGGAAGAATTAGGAGAAAGCATCACGCAGCATGGTTCAAGCCAAAACGTGTCGACCTAACGCATGATCATAACGTCAGAGCGCGCGGCAGGTTTTAGTGATCCCGCCCTGCAGGCAGCGCAGCCGAACAAGTGCGCATCGATTAAAACCTACCGGGAGCCAAACGTTCTCCACCATTACGCTGCGTCTCAGATGTGACGTACTGGTCCGACACTTCGAGGGGAAAAGAAGACAAGGAGAATGGCCTCAGCATTACGTCACGCTTGCCAAGGCTGATGGCGTTATGTAATTCTCCCTCTGATTTCCTTCCTCCATGGCACTCGCCAACCGTCCTGCGCTGTACTCTCCCCCATGCTCTCCACGCGCTAGGCAGCTAGAAATTACCTCTTGCCTATCACGTGGTGAGAAACTATTTCCCATGAGCAGTTCCGATATATCTTTTATGAATGACTAGTCTTTAAAATTGTCACGTGACGTTCCCTCCCAATCATTTTTCTTCCATATGCACAATGTACTGCAAAACATCTGAGCCGTCACGCTGTAGGGACAGCCATTAAAGGAACCAACATTGAGGAGAAATGCATCTTCAATGTTACACGAGCTACGAGAAAAATCACACATCTGTTTGGCTTTTCGGTAACTTAATCAATCAATCAATCAATCAAATCTTTATTTCCAAATCTTTATTTCCTTAGGCGAAAAGCGGTAATAACACCACTTGAAAATACCTAAAGGCCCACATACATGACAGCGGTATTACGATTCATACGTTCAAAAAACAAGTTTACAGTAATCAAGTAAAAAATGCAGTTCAAAAAAAAATTTAAGAAGAGGTTGTGAAAATACAACAACGGAACAATAGAACAAATAATGTCAATATATAAGTACACTCCAGAACAGTTGTACATTATAGTTGAAATATTCAATGTTCACGTGAACACACATCATAAAATGACGAAAATAAACGTGTTACAAGGAATAATGAAACATACTTGATCATGTTCGGGCAGTACAAAAGACATTAGAGAAGAGTTAGAAAAAATTACGTCACGTCACTTAGCGTTACGTCGGTGCTACTTCCAGTCAGCGCCTGTGCATGCCAGTCGCCGTTTCGGCCACGTCGTTGTAGAGGGCCCAGACAGTCATGGTGGTTCCGTTTGTGGACCCACGCAGAGTTATCACGTCTATCTCGGGGGCTACCGGAAAGTCCTCGAGGCGGAAGCTTTCGTCCGCGCCGGTCGGCTTCTCCGAGCTTCTGTTCCTGGTGTGAGTTTCGAACGAGGATCCGAAGAGCAGCAGGCATAGCACGAACACTGCGGCCGTCGTCAAGAAGAGCAAGACGACGAACTGGCAGATCACGCGGACAGCCTCTCCTGGCTCCGCCGGTGCTTCGCCGACGGACTTGAGGTAGCCGTCCAGGACCATCACTGAGTTTTCGAGCGACATCAGTGGGACGGTCCCGGTTTGCACACTTTGTTGCGGTAGCGGCGTCCACAGCGAACTGCGGCGACACGTTTGCTGCAGGTGGACAGCGGTTTCTCCGACAGGCACCCTCTCCGGTACTGTTTGAAACGTAAAACTTATTGCCAGATTTACTTTACATACGCGTCTAAATATTTTGCTCTCGGAATGCGACAAAAATATCTAGAGGTCCCAACCTATACAGCCGGTAAGAATGCATACGTTCTGCAAAAAAAAAAAAAAAATTCCGTGCTCTTCCGTGCACTCTGTGATTCTAGAAGGATGACCAGCGAAGCTGTGAATGTGGGCCCCTTACTGGAGAACTGCACCTCCGCGCGGGCCAGCCCGGTATTGCACAATCTGCGGGATCGGCCAGCGTGTAGGTAGTGCTTAACACCTGCTTCACCTCCACCGTGGGTCGGCCCGGTATTGCACTACTTTCGGTATCGACCGAAGTACGGGGAGTGCTTAACGCCTGCTTGACCTCCGCCGCGGGTCGACCCGGTGTTGCACTATCTTAGGGATCAGCCCACGTGTCAAGGATATTTAGTCTATTCCACGGAGACTAGATCCGCCAGAACCTAGCCATAAACAGCTTAGCTGTAAAAGCACGAAAAAGATGTGTCGATTCCACTAGCCCTACACCGCCTCACTAAGAGTCTTGAGCACAAGGGTCTGGAGGCACGTGTTTTACTAAACACTAAGCTCGCAGCCAAAGAGGGTGGGCTACGAATCTCTTAGGCTAATAACATGCAGCACAACATCGTTTAATAAAGTTAAGCACTACCTTGATTTCAAATAGAGGTTCTGGGCGAAGAAAGCGTTGGATGTAAGGGGATACGTTGTTTGTATGACAAAGGAATGTTCCGTCTTATCGCTTCTGCTTGCCGGCACACCAGCAAACGTGGACCATGGTCAGCCTTTCGCCACATACGCGTTTACCAAAGAGGGGAGGTTACAGGGCCAGGTAAAAAATACTAATATGTACCATATGTATGCCCTATTCTGAGGCGACAAAAGAGAACTTCAGATCGTCGTGACTTTCTTAATGATGGCCAATTCCCTACAACTGGTTTACTAGATGGAGCTTATTCAACGTTTGCTCATCCCACGAGTGTTGCCAATAGCTCCTCAGTGTTTTGCGTAGGAATGGCTTAAAGTCTGTGGCAGGAACTGGTATGGACAGATTTCTAGGTTTTGTTGCTATTGAAGTTGTCTTTTTATCTGCGAGCTCGTCACCCTCTATACACCTGTGCCCAGGCACCCAACACATTACAACCTGTTGGTTGGATGAATACGCTTTGCAGAGTAATAAATGTAGGTCGTTGATTACAGGATTATTGTGTTTTCGTAGCGATTGTAAAGTTTTGACGACACTTAAGGAATCTGTGAATATAATGTCCTTTGGTAGCTTTGCTTTCTTAATGTGTTTAGCGGCCGACAGTAGTGCATAAGGCTCTGCCGTTAAGATGGTGGTTTCAGGGTGTAGAACAACGGATTCGAAAAATTATAGGCCGACAGCCACGTAAGAGATGCCGGCTTGCGACATTGAAGCATTTGTGTAGAACTCTGGGCAGTTGTGCTTCGACTGAAGCTCCAGAAAATGCTTCTGTATGTGTTCATCTGGAACGTGTTTTGCTACCTCAATAAACAATGTGTCACACTGAACAAGTTGCCATTGCCATGGTGGCAACAGGTTCACAGGAGCCGTCAGACAATGTTCGAGGAAATTAACACCTATGTCCTCAACTAGTTTTCTGACCCCTATTGAAGAAAGCTCCCTCACTGAGGGATGATTACGGAATAGCGCAGCAGATGTCATATCGTTAACTGATGAGTAGCAAGGGTGTTGAGGGTTAGACTGCACCTTGAGCAAATATGTGAAACTTCTGTATGTTCTCTGTAGGTTAAGGGACCACTCATTCGATTCAACGTATAGACTCTGAATAGGGCTTGTTCTGAAGGCGCCTGTGGCCAGACGGATACCCAGATGGTGGACGGGATCCAGCATCTTTAGCGCGATCGGCGCGGCAGAGTGATATACCACGGCACCATAGTCCAAACATGATCGAACACGGTTTGTAGAGTTTCAATAGGCACTTCCTATCACTTCCCTATGTCGCGTTAGAGATAATTTTCAATAAGTTCGTTGTTTTTAGGCATTTCGCCTTGACATATTTGATGTGTGCTATGAACGTCAATTTTGCATCAAGCATGATACCTAAAAACTTGTGCTCCTTGTTCGTGGCTATTCGTTGCCCATGTAGTACGACAGTGGAATTTGAAACCAGCCCTCTCTTTCTTGAGAAAACAATACAGCCACTTTTCTCGGTGTTAAGCTTGAATCCGTATGCTTCTGCCCACTTAGACACTTTGTTTAGGCCTTGTTGTACCTGTCGTTCACAAACAACGAGGCTAAAAGATTTGAAGCCTAATTGTACATCGTCTACGTAGAAAGAATACATTATTGCTGGAGGTTGCGATGCACGGAGCGAGGTCATCTTAACAATGAAGAGCGTGCAGCTGAGCACACCTCCTTAATTGAGGTGCACCAGTTTCTTGTGTAAATGGACTGATATAGTGCTTATTCTAACTCAGAAAGTACGGTTGGACCTGTACCTTTCTATAGTTTTCAGCATATTTCCTCGAATGCCCATGTGCGACAGATCTCGTAATATACCATACCGCCATGTCGTGTCGTACGCTTTTGCCATACCGAGGAATATAGACAAGAAGTACTGTTTTTGTACAAACGCATCGCGGTCCGATGTTTGCTTCGATGCGCACGAGACGGTCGATTGTAGATCGTCTTCCCTAAAGCTACATTGAAATGGGTCAAGCATTTTGTTATGAGAGGACGGTTAGTCATTTTCTCAAAAAAGCTTACAGAGGCAGCTCGTAAGCGTTATAGGACGGTAGCTGGTCAGCAATGAAGTATTATTACCGTGCTTCAAAACTGGGATGACAATAGCTACTTTCCATTTAGATGGGATACCCAGCAGCTCAGGTAGTATTGAAAAGTGCTGAGTATTGTGTTTTGCGTGTCGGAGTGCAGGGGCTTTATCACATCGTACATAATTCTATCGGGATCCGGTGCAGAGCTCTGACATGCTACCAAGAAAGCTTTAAGTTCGGCAATGTTAAAACGACGGCTATGAGGATTGTTTGGGCTACATTTCCGGTTCAGTGGCCTGTGTTTTTCTATGGCTTTATGTCTCAGAAAGTTATCCGAATAGTGAGTAGAGCTAAACACGCGCTCGAAGTGTTCACCAAAAGCGTCAACCTGGTCGTCCACCTTGTTTCTTTCTTTATCCACCAGGAGCAATGGATGAATTTGCTGTTCCTTAAGCTTCCTTAGCCCGTTCCATACTATTGCTTTCTGTGTATATGAATTAATGCCGGACAAGAACCTCTCCAAGCTGGACCTTCTAGCTTGCGGTCGCGAGATCGCCTTTATTGTGATTTAACGTTCTTAAATTCGATCAAATTTTCTGCAGTTAGGGATCGGCGAAGTATGCCCCACGCTTTATTTTGTTTTTTCCGCGCGTCCTTGCACTCGTCGTTCCACCACGGAACTAGTCTTTTGGATGATCTACCGCTTGATTGCGGGAGGAATTTCTTTGCTGCCTCGATGATAAAAGCGGCATTATACGCTACCGCATCATCAATACTAAAATTGGTGAGAAAATGCCGGGATAGGTAAGTCGTCTCCTTAAAACGATCCCAGTCGGCGGAAGCTAGCTTCCACTGAGGCGCACGTGGAGGACATTCATGTTGTTGAATTAAGTTTACAGAGAAGTGGTGACTTCCGTAAGGAACTTTAATAACGTTCCACTCTAAGTGAGGGAGCTAAGCCAATCGATAGGTCTATAGAAGAATAAGAATTGCGCAACATATTGTAATAAGTAGCTTCGTTTTTACTGAACAGGCATGCAGCGGTGTTTACTAAGAAGTTCTCTATGAATCGGCTTCTCGCGTTGCATCGTGACTTCCCCCACATCGTGCTTGGAGCGTTAAAATCTCCCACGAGTACGTAAGGCTCTGGAAGCTGATCACTAAAGTTATAAAGCTCCGTTTTTTCGAGATGGCGATTTGGGGGCATATAAATGAAACACACGGTTACCAATTTACTGAAAAGAATGGCCCGAACTGACACTGCCTCAAGGGGCGTCTGTAGGGCCACATGTTGACAGGCTACATGTCGTCGGCAACTATTGCTACACCACCGGACAGCGCAGCAACGTCGTCTCGGTCTTTCAGGAAAATGGCGTGTTGCCGGAGAAAGTTTGCTTGTGTAGATTTTAGATGTGTTTCCTGCAGACACAGCAACTTTGGATTATGTTTGTGCGGGAGTTCTGTAATGTCGTCGAGGTTATGAAGAAGTCCTCAAACATTCCATTGTAGTATTTGGGTCTCCATGATGTCAAAAAACGTTCGTGCCGTG